>NC_036638.1:16607960-16703576 GCF_002806865.2 Cucurbita pepo subsp. pepo
AGTGCCTTTTACATATATAGTATATCCTGAGGAAAAAAATGTGAGTTGTTTGCTGATTTTTTTTTTTTTTTTTTTTTTTTTTTTTTTTTTTTTTTTTTNACGATGAACGATTGGTTGTTAGCTTTTTCTTTCTATGCTCATTCTCACATTGGATTGAATGTGTGAGAAAAAACAGAATGCAAAAGTGTCTTGTCAATTTTTGATCTATTGTACTTCTATTATTGTTAATTTGTAATGTTTTAACTATAAATTTTTTATTGGTAGCTTGATTGTGACGTTTTTTTGCAATTGAGATTGCTCAAAATCTGTATGGTAAATTTTGTTCTTCCATAGATTTGTTTTTGGTTGTTAGGCTTTTTTGTGTGCTCATTCTCACATTGGATTGCATGTGCGAGAAAGAAACAGAATGCAAAGTTGCAATTTTTTTTTTTTTACTTTTTGTACTTTTATTATTGCCATTCTAGATTGTTTAACTATTTATTGTATATTGGGACTTGATTGTGACATTTTTTTTTTGCAACTGAGAACGCGCAAAATCTCTATGCTAAATGTTGTTCTTCCTTAAATTTGTTTTGCCTTTCTTTTTTGTTGGATGTTTATCTTTGATTTGTTTGTAGGGTGCTTGATTATGCCCTTTGTCATGATTTCTCACATTATTTTGCAAGTGTAAGATATTTTTTAATCTCATTAGCTGAATTTACATAAATCGTGATTTTAAGTAGTCTTTTCAGAGATCTTACATTATCCTTTCATTTTCTTCCTTGTAATTTCTGTAGTTGAAATGTTATGTCTGATCAAGTTGTTACACGAGTTTGATTAGATCTTATGATGGGCTTTTTGGTTCATTAGCCTTACACAAAGTTTGTTGCGAGCACATGATGATAAATGGCTTTAATTAAAAAAATGGTGAGGTTGGAAATGGCCCAATGACAAGAATTATAGAAAAAGCAATACTCTCAGAAGTGAACTGCCTAAATATTTAAGTCATTTATACAAGTCAGTAATTCGTGTAACTTGAAGAGGTCAGAATAAGTTGTTACATGAGTAATTTGCTTCATGCCTTACTCACGCGACCAATTGCCTTCCCTTTGTTGGTAAGGAGCTCTAGAGATAAGAGAGACTAATATAATGGTTGAATGACTAAGCTATTAATATTACTAATTGCACGAACAGGGTTACATATTTATAAAGAACAACCTGCCTCTGTAACAAACTGCTGCTAATACAATTATACAACTAAAAGAACCTAATAATATCAGTAGCTTATTCAACCATGAATCAACTCATTTACTACACTTAAATTTGGTAGTTGAACATTTCAAGAATGTATGATCACAACTGATTCATTGTTAAGGCTCACCTCATTGAGTCTCCGATTGGTTGTTAGATTATGAATTCTTGTATTAGATTGTGCAGTTAGTCCTTATTTATATAATTAGCAGCGAGAAAAGTTCCAACAACATACAATTAAAGCATTTTAGTTTTTCTTGCAACTTTCTCACAGCGAGGATGGTGCAAGAAAAATTCCAGCATGTTATAGTTTAGGTGTTGTTATATTTTCACAACTTTCTTGTAGTGAGAGTTGTGAGAATCAAATTCACTATGTTAGACATTTGTAAAACGTTGTAAGAAAAAGAATGTCCAATAAATTAACCATCCTAAATGTATTTAGCCCCCATATAATTGTCCCATATTTAGCAATTACTCTTTTTTGTTCCTAACGACCAAGTAATTTTGCTTTAGTGTTCTTCTTGTGCTTGGTAACCACTTCCACAAATCCCAGCTTGAATTATCCTTTTGCACTTTTTATGTGCTCTATTTGTCCCTAAACATATCTGTGCATTTTTACTTAGGATTTCTTACATACTAAAAAGGAACCAGAAGCTTCTGTATCATCCGAAGGCTTCTTGTTGCTGTTGGATAAACTCAAGGCTTCATTTATGGACCCTTTTGATGACATTCTTTCTGATCCTAGCGTCTCGTGTAAGTTTTGGATACATCAGCTTGTGCATTTTTATTTTCTTGATAGTGAGTTATTGATATTGGTTTTTTGCAGCCCGAACTGGGAGTAGATTTCAACCAAAGATCAAACCACGTCCTAAAAAGCCAACTTTGGCACCACAATCGTGTACTCATTCTCAGGATAAGAAGGTAAGACCTGTGTAGTATCTTCCTGAGTGATGGACGATTAATTTTGTGGGATATTTCTGAGAAAATGTTTCTATGAATCTACTTTGTTTGCAGGAAACAGTTTCAGATGCTAAATCTTGTCACGACGGTAGAGGAAATACAAAATCAATTGAATCGTCATCCCAACTTCCTGTGATAGAGGAGAACAAGGAATCTGAGGATGATTTGCTCTTGGCTACCGCAAGATCTGATTTCATCAGTTCACATCCTCCCTCTGTGGAAAGTGCTAAAACGGTAATTCACTTATTATTGTCGACCTTGTTTAGTGCCAAAACACCAGAAAGTTGGCCACATGGATCTTTCTATTCTAGTACAACTATATATTATTTCATTTGTAAGTTTGATTTGGTAGGGACATTTGTTGTTTCCAGGTAGACTCTATGCAGCTTGATTTTGATTCTTGTGGCAGTATTCTTCCTTCGGGCTCTACTACCGATGGTAAGTACTAGTTTAAACCATTCGTTGGAATTTGCATGATGTGGTACATTTGAAAGATGAAATGAAAATAAGATGATGTGATAACTTCGACAATTCAATACTTAGATGAAATAATAAAATTGGTCTCTATAGTTTGGGCAAAGTCTTAGTTCGATCTCAATGGTTTGGATGTAATTTCAATTTAGTTTCTATGATTAAATTTCATTTAGGTCCCCATGATTTCTATCTTCACAAATCGTCCCTAAAATTAACCACAATCATTGAGACCAAATTAAAGTTAATCCTCGGGATTAAATTGAAACTTCTAAAACCGTAGGGATCTAGTTGAATATTTTTCAGGGAACAGGAACCAATTTTGTAATTTATCCAAATATATTATTTTACATTATGAAACGTTCTTTCCAATCATCCAAGCACTTGCAAATTGCAATATAACTCTACTGCGAATTGAATGGTATGGGTTTCAACTTGACATGTACGATGACCCAAAAAAGACAGTTAGCAAAGGATAAGAACTAGCAAGGTATTTGTTGGGATCTATTGGTAATATTTGTTATAAATCAGAGGGTTGGTCTTGCGGGGAAGTAATATTGTAGTGGTTTAGTCTTGAGCTGGAGGGTGCTAGTATTCTGAATTAGACTTGCTGTGTTTTCTTTCAAACTCAAGGACACAGTTGTACAACCTATAGAATAAGTCCTGTTCAAGTATGGTTGTGCTTAATATTTATATTTCAATATCCGAGTCTTGTTATTCATTGTGACGGACACATGTATTCCATTAATGTTCAAGATGATGAAGTAACTGATCCAATCAATCTCGTACTTTCTCCTTAGATCCAGTTGGAGTGAAAAAATTGACTGATACCAAAAATACGGGAATATTGAATTATTCCACTCCAAGTTCCTCTACAGCTCATGAGGCTACGGTTTTGGATCAAAGTGGACTAGGATCAATTCAAACTGAGGACAGACATTTTAGTGATGGCAAAATTCCAGAAGAGGTATGTGCTAATTATTCGAGTATTAAATCTAGGTTGAGGAATTAAGGTTCTAAGTACATCTTCTTTTGCTCAATTCTGTACTAATAGTAATTTTATTTTCAGAATATTGATATATTTTACGAATTGGAATACCTAGATGATTTTCATAACCAACCGAAGAATGAAGCAGGTGAGTTATTGACATTTCTTATCTCACATTTCCTCCTCGATTGTGCTTGTTCTAATGTTTGTTCTCATACATTTAAAGATCCTGCAAGCCTTAACCAAGCATCCATCTCCAGTGAGGATGGAGATCTGGATAAACAAAGGTTGGAAATCGAGGTGAAATTCTGGTTTCGTCAACAAGTGAAGTTATTTATTCTAAAAGCATCTTTCTTCACTCGTTGACGTATGGTTAAGGTTTCAGGAACGTGGGGCAGGGGCTGATATCACCATGGATACAATAAGTTCTGGAGACACTAGTCCATCTGGTAAGACAAATTCAACCAATTTTCTGTGTTATAGTTGTATCATTTTGGAAATATTACGCTTTAATTAAATTCTTATTATTTTCAGAACAACCTGCTTGCAATTATACAACAAAGCCCAAAATAAAAACTGCAGAAGAAGACGCTTGCATGGAAATATCTCAGCCTGAAATCTCTGACATGCTTCCACCATCTCCACAAGTTATTTCTCATGATACTAGGTGCATGCATGACACCTCAATTGGTTCTGATTTTGATGGCATTCTGAATGATTCATCGATCAACTTTGATGGTTACACTCCTGTCAACCAGCATACTGAAGCACCAGTTAATGTAGAGCCATTAGCATTTGACTCTTACGATGACATACTGGTGGATGATTTTAATTCAGATGATCAAGATCCGTCAAGAGAAGTGGTAATGTAAATGACTTGAAATGTGTAACTGAATATGCAATAGCTTTTAGTTTTTGCAGTTCTGTTTGTTTATTTTAACACGTTATTTTTGTAATTGAGGTTTTTAGAGTGGTAAGACTGGCGAAGGAAAACCTTCAATGGAATCAAATATTTCTCAGCCGCAAGAGATGTTCTCCCAAGTTGGTGAAGAAATCCAGCAGAGCAAAACTTCGAGGAAGTCGAGAAAGAAGGTTTCTCATCAACCTGATGAGCCAGAAGATGGTGTTGACGAGAATAGGAATTTCCCCAATGAAACCTCAAAAGCTGGCCCATCTCGAGGAAAAAAAGCTTCAAAAAAGTCTTCAAAACCATCTAGTGATAGTGAAAAACCAGCTCGGAAGCGCAAGCAGGCTAATAAATCAGTTCCCGATACGCAAGCCGAAAAGCGTCCTAAGAAGTTCTCCCATTCAACTCGTCGGAATAGAAGGCAAGGTAACTATTTCTCTAGCGGCCTATGCTTTAAATCTCTTACAATCACTATGTGTAGTTAATGAAGGAATGGAATATGCTTTTGTCAGATCGTTAATTATCTTCTGCCTTCACAGTAAACAAGGTTTTGCTGGAAACTCCGGAGGATGAAATTGACTTTCAAAAGATAAGTTTTAGGGATCTCATTATTTATCACGAGTACAAGGAGAAGTTAGAGGTACATATTATTTTTCGTACCTCATAAGTTCACAGAACTGATGATTTTATTTCTTTGGTTGGTGGGTTTTAGCTATTTTCTGTCTCATGTTTACTAACGAGATGAGGTCTACTATTTTTAATGTAGAAGAAAGAGGCAAGCATGAGAAAATCAGCAACCAATCAGAGGTCCAAAACTTTCACGTCATCTTTGTTTTAATTCTATAAATTGTTTATAATGAATTTATTGTCACTATTTTTGATAAACGAATTAAATGTGTAGTGATAGATGCAATTGTTATGTAATGAATCATAAAGCACTATTTTGTGAATGAGATGAAATATATAAATATAAAGGGGGGAGGGTAAGCCTAAATTTAAGATAAATTACAAAGAAGGCTTCATGTTAGCACAAATGGATCTTGGAGAATATTGTAAGAAAAAAATCCTCCTTGAATGAGAAGGTGAGAAAATTTGATGAAATTCTGGATTTGTTCGAGGGGAGCGCCAATCTCTAGAGGGTAGATAGGAGATGCTGGAAATTGGGTAATTTGGAAAATTCCAGTGAATGCATTTTTAAAAAGCTGGTTAAAGCTTCTCTGCTTAAACATTTTGTATTAGTGTTGTGGAAATCAAGGAACTTACTTTTCATGGTATTTTAGTTTTGTCTGAGATGTCGTGAGAAGAGATTTCTTTTTTACTCCTTTTTGTTTATTTATGCCAGAACTGACACTGCCGGTGAGGAAATTTTCAATGATGGAGAGGAAAGCCTTGCTTCTGAACAAGGTAGAGGTACCGATGATGAGGAAACCCCTGATGTAGTTGACATGACTTCTGCTTACTTTAATTACCATTCTTTCATGGACAAAACACCACGTATAAAGTGGTCAAAGCACGATACAGAGCGTTTTTATGAGGTAATTAAACCTCCTTTTTTTCCTCAAGAATTTTCATATTCCTACTTGATGTTTATTTATTCTGCTTGTCCTGAAGGGCGAAAACTTTCAGCTTGTTTCTTGGACTTGGTTGAAACTTGAGTTAACTTGGTTTTGAATTTTTTTTTTCCTTCGATCGTGAGTTTTTTCCCTATAAGAGTGCAAAAGAATTAAAAAAGTTAGATTGTCTTGAGATGGATGTTCTACTTATATGATTATATTTAATGTATTTGGCTATCGTTTTGTTTGAGGTTTTAGTTAGATTAATTGAGGGGACCCTTCTCCATCCACCTTCTAGATTCGGAGGAGATTTTGTGGCAAGCGGGAGTTTGTGGGTTGTGTGACTTTTATGGGGAGAGAAGAGTAGTAGGACCTTTTGAGGGATTGAAAGGGACCCTAGTGATATCTGTTCCTCATTAGGTGCTATGTTTCTCTTTGGATTCCGACGACAATAATTATACTTTTGGTCTCATTTTATTTGATTGATCCCCATTCTTTAGTTGAGTTTCTTTCTGTGAGTTCAGGTTTTTTTTTTTTTTTTTTTTTTTTTTTTTTTTTTTNAGACCCGTTTTCTATAAAAGAAAATAATATGGCATCATATATGCGGGCATGAAGAGTATGGTTTAGAGGGTGATATTATAGTGAAGAACAGCGTTGTCTTTTTTGGAGAGGTTCTAGCTTCTAGTCGGGGGATGGTAGGAAAGCTCAATAACCGGGAAATAGGGTTAAGATTTGCCTTCCCCCCACCACTCCAAAAACTCAAGCCTTGGCCTTGGAGACAATTAGTAAAACTTTTGTAATCCTTTTGGCCTTAGGGTTGTTGCCTTAAAGTATTGAATCTTAGTAGGTAACGATTTGGTTTCTATACTTTTAAAATTTGTTCGACTTTGTGCTTAAAAGTTTGTAATGAGTTAGTCACTGGGGACTATATTAAGTAAAAATTTGGTATGATTTAGTCCTCGATACTAACAGAAGTTATGATTTAGTCCTTGAAGTATGGATCTTTTTTTTATGTAGTAATTTAGTTTTTGTAGTTTGATTCTGTCTTTGTGAAGGACTAAATTGTCACCTTACAACTTATAAAGACCAAAAAAGTGTTTTTAACCTTGTGTCTTCTTTGAAACTTGTCAATTTCCTATTAAAGAAATTGCTTTGTGTCTATGGTTAAACATGTTGGTATTTGGAATGTCATCATCTTGAACCAATTGGATGGGTTTATGGTCTGTTTTCTTCTAGCATCGAACTAAACTCTTTATTCACATACCTTTTAGGCTGTTCGACAATTCGGAACAGATTTTTGTATGATACAACAGTTGTTTCCAGGCAAAACACGCCACCAAATTAAACTAAAATTCAAAAATGAAGAACGCCATCATCCATTCCGCTTATCTGATGCTGTAACTAATCGTGCCACAGGTAATGCTTATTTTATTTGCCCTTTCTCCTGATCTTTTCATGCAATATGGCTAATGATGTCTTTGTCTTGTAATTCTGTCCTCCGTTTGTATTGTTAATTTTTTTTATGATCTGTTGGTTTGGGTATATGGCCTTACAGTCAAAACTTTTTGCAGACCACACCCAATTTTTATCGTTGATTGGGCAGCTGAAAGAAGCTGCTAATAAGGCAAAACAAGAGTCCAATCAAGATGAACTGACTGAAAACACTGGGGATGAGGAACTCCCAGAGTTGTCTCCTGAAACTAATGTACGTCTTCTTTCTCTTGATCACTTGTGACCAGCGAAATTTACGGTGACCTATCAACTTAAGCTTTTGGGTTCAGCAGTGATTTAACTACTTTTTTTTAATTGAATCCATAAAAAAAAATGTCATTTAAATTTTTTTCAATGTCCCTGACCGCACCCTGATCCGCGTTATATATATATATCCAAAGTTATATATATATATCAATATCGACTCAGCTTGGTCTGAGTTCGTCAAATTTTGGTTCCGGTTTCTACTTGGACCGTCTATTGGTTCTTGGAATAGGATGTTGTTTGGGAGCTAATTTTGAAAAGAAAATGGTTTTGTATGAACAGGAGGAAGTGGCAAAACCTGAAGGAGAAGAAGTGCAGGAGACAGGAAAGGAAGAATGTATTGGTGAAATTCACAGTCCATTAAAGGCTGATGAAAATGAAAGCGATGAGGATGACCCTCATAGATGGGATGAATATAAATTTGATTTTTGAATTTTCCACTTTTTCCTCTCTTATTCTTTTTACTTGTGAATTTTATCCATAGTCAATTCATTGCATGACTTTTAACATTATTTTAGTTCAATTCTTGGTGGGTCACCCTTTCAAAAATAAGATTTATAATAAAAAAACATGTTTTAATATTTGTTCAAAAGTACTTTTAAATATTACCCAACACCATATTTGGAAGTGATTTTAAATTTTAACCGTTCTCCCTGCATAAGGTTATACATAAGGTTATATACGCCGTTGTTATTTCTCTCTTGCTTGCTTATATAACGTCTCTTTCGAAAATCTCTCTATGCCCTCGTTTTCTAAAATCTACTCTTAAAACCAAGGTCAGAGGCTCGAGCATATTTCATTTGGCCGACGCAAATTGGCTTAGCTCACTTGTAGTTGGAAAGTGAGTGTTGCACAGTCTGCTGTCATTAAAAGTGTGATTGTGAAGAAACTACATCCATCGTAGAGATTTGTTAATTATTATAATTACAATATATTTGTCAATTTAATCAAATTAAGATTTGTTAATTATTATAATTACAATATATTTGTCAATTTAATCAAATTATAAGTATATTTGGATTTTAATGGACGAATGACTCTTTAACTAACGAAGTCAAGAATATCGTCTGGAACCCACTGCCATGGCTAACAAATACAAGTCAACGAACCAAAAGCCCAGTGTAGGGTTGGCCCACTTTCACACATGGGCCCATTAAGAAGGGCCCATCAAGTGAGGGTTACCTGCTTTCATGGGCCCATTAAAGAGTGGCCCATATCCACAAATTTGGGATACGAGATTCAAGAGAATGATTTTGGGCCCACTTTGTTAAAAGTGGGCCTATGGGCCCATTAAAGATGATTCAGAGCCATGAAGAACTAAGATTTTTGACCCAAGATGGTCCCCACTTATTAAAACTTTCCCCCACTTTCTCAATACGCCAATTAATTTGGTGGGCCATTGTTGCAAAAATAATAAATAATAATAATAATAATAAATGTTTTATTTAAAAAAATAAATTGAAAAAATAGAAAAAATAAAGGAGTTATGTTTGTGGGCCTCCCCAATTATTGGGGTCCTGCTGTCCCTTATCTATCTGATTCCTCGTTATAAATTTGCATGGGAAGTACCTAGAAGAGTTTTAAAAGTTATTTTATTTTACTTTTACTTTAATCAAAATTAAATTATCGATTTTATTCTTATATTTTACGGGTTAAATTTCTAAATTTAATCATTTTGCGTAGACATTTGAATATAGATAAACTATAATACGACACGTCTAACCGTATAGGAATGAAGAAATTAACTAATAGGGTTCTTCTGATTTCTTTCGAGAATATAGGAATGAAGAAATTAACTGGGTTCTTGTGATTTCTTTCGAGAATATTAGAGCGGAAGGTTGAAACTCATTAAACTAAACGACGAGGACCAAATTGAAGATTTTAAAATTTTAAAGGATCAAATAAAAACGGACCCAAAATAGAAACTTTTAAAACCACAAACATCCAAACCAAAAAAAAACCTAATATTTATATAAAAAAAGTTTAAAAATAACATTACAAATATAGGAAAAAAATCAAACACTTACCATATTAATGAATCAAATTTGAAGGGGAGGTCAAAAATTGAAATATAATGAAGTCTTGGGGACCATTAAATAAAATAAATAAATTAAGAAAAGACCCTTTTTTTGGTAGAGTCTTTTTTTTTCACAAATATTTGGCTTTTCTTATTTTTCCTTTTTGAAAATTGAGATTGTTATAATATCTATTTCTAGTTTTGTTTTTTAATAATTTATTGAACACTCTAATTTTTATTGCCAAAATTTGTTGTGGGGAGTGTTTTGGTGTCCCAATTCATGGAGTGATTGTGCTCTCGAGAAAGTCATTGAGTATGATAACTAGTTCAAATGGAGGAGAATGTCACAATCATACTATGAAGAGAGTAGGTTCTAACCCTCACGTAACGACAAGCAAAACTATGACCCTTAAGTGAGGGTTAGCGTTGCAAGACGAGTATCTTGGGTGACTTCCTTTAAAATGTTTAAAATGGGTCTTTCAAAGATAGTGTCGGAAGACATGAGTGTGCCGATGGGTTGGAGGTTGGATCATAGAACCTCAATGGATGAATGTTCGGGATGTCCCAATGTTATGAACGACACATAGACTCGTTCTCGTTGAGTATGACCAAACAAGCTAAAGTTGACCAATGACATCCCAGAACTTGAGATGACATCAAAACATGATAACCATGTCAATTGGGAACTAAGATGATAGTATGAGATGCAACGTAACCCATAAAAATTCTTGGCCCCAAGTAAAGGCAAGGTCGAGTCAAATGACTTAGCCTAGTATAGAGGCAACTTAGTTAGGTCACAGAAAATTGAACCTACACGAGCAGGCAACGTGTGTAGCTGAGCAAGCATGGATTCCCCACAAGTTGTGTTTGATTTGCGAAGACAAACCTCGCCCAAGGTTCGACGAAGCCACAAAGACAAGTGAAAAATTAATAAGCGCTCTAGTCTCCCTCAAAGCTTATCGTGAGCATGTCAATATCACGACACTGCATAATTGAAAAATGTACGACCGTGACACTTGTCAGGCTAAATTACCAAATAAAAATTTATTTTTTATGAAATTACTATTTTCCCTTAATAAGAATGTTCCATTTTTTTTTATCACTAAAACCCTCCATTATTACAAACCCATTAATTTATAAATAATAATTTTAAATGAATGAACAACCTTCCAACATGCTTTTTTAGCAATATATTTGAAAATTAAAAATACATACATACATACATACATACATACATACATACATATATATATATATATATATATATATATATATATTAAAGCAATATTTTTTAATTTATAATAATAATAAAAAAAACATAAACAAAATTAGAAAATACCAAATCTAGCCCTTATCATCTTTAAGGATTTGTACAAAGATCTTAACAAGTCAAATGGTCATCTTAAATTCACAGAGACAAAAATATGGTTTTGAAAATGATAATATTTTTATTTAATTAATTATGACATTTTTTTCCCATAAAAAAACATTATGATAATGACCTAACAAGTGGGTTTGGATAACTCCGATAGGGTAAGACCAAATAATCTCGACGATTAAGTATTCACTCTAAAGATGTCTTTTTAATCTTATGAGATTGAGACCTACCTCGTCGGAAGAGTGGGAAGAGTTTTTGTAGCCATTAGGTAAACCGGAACAAGGGCAGGGATTACATTTTCCGTCCTCGCCCTCGATACCTCCCGGATCCCTGATTTGCCTCATTTTGTTATATATTTCAAACGTGGAAGATTAGGGTTGTAATATTGAAATTTGAGTTTTTAGAAACTATGTGGAAGATTAGTGTGAAATTGCACGTTGGTTGGAGAGAGACACGAAACATTCATTATAAAAGTGTGAAAACCTCTCACTAGTCCATGTGTTTTAATATCGTAATGGGCCAAAGGGGCTTGGGTTGTTATAAATGGTTTCAGAGCTAGACATCGGGTGGGTGGTGTGTGAGTTAGAACGGTGGCACCCAAGGGGTGGATTGTGAGATCCCATTTGGTCGGAGACATGTTTTAAAATTGTGAAATCCTAACACCCCAGGCAACAGTATTTTCGTAAACATATTTTACATTTTTTTAATTAAAAATTCTGACTTCAATTTAACTCATTTAAAAATATTAATCAACTCCGTTCATCTAAAATACAATCAAAACATACCAACAACAACGTTTAAGTTAGCAAGAGCTATCAGAAATTTTACACTACTCTCGTAGTACATCTCATGATTCAAACTTCTAAACTCTAAATTCATGATACACGTTTCAACCATTTGAATTATACTCGAGTTGATAGTTTTAATAGCTATGTTACCGCAGTGTACGAAACTTCCATGAACGCCCCGATTAACGGATTTTCGACAAATAGCGTTCTTAGTTCGAGCCTGGAATAATTTGAGAAGAGAAAGGGGAGAAGGGAAGCATACAGTAAATGGCATTGAAAGCAGCTCAGAGTGTACGAGCATACAAATGAATGGCATTGAATAAGAATAAAAAAAAAACAGAGCACAAACTTGAGTGTAAAAAAGAATACAACTCATTGGCTGTTTCAGAATCCAATGAATCCATGAGATTCAAAGCTGAAATTATCCCCAAAAATTTTCCCACCCAGAAAATTCCCTTTTCTTTTCCGAGAAAATGGCGTGGAATCTTCCAAGAACTAAGAAAATTACAGAGTGCAGAAAAACAGAGGAGTTACAGAAAAACAGAGGAGTTGCAGAGAGGAAGAAAAGCTTGAACAAACCCATCAATGGCGGATCATACACAAACCATGGATTTCCATTGAAATGGAGAAAAAGCTTTACTGGGTTTGAATCAATAAACACCCAAATTAACACAGTTCTTGCTAATTATGGGTAATATAGCAAAATCTGTGAAAAACAACCACACTTTTTTTTGTGTTTTCTTTTTGTTTTGTTTTTTTTTTTTTTTTTTTTTTTTCCTCTGGCAATGAAAAACCTCAAGATTCTAAGCTGAAAAACCCTAATCAATCTTAAGAAAGAAGAAAACCCTAGAGATTAACTCATTTTAAGCTAAGAATTCAATACCCTAAAACCCTAAAATTCTAAGCTCCACACCAGAAGGGGAAATGAAAACGATAGAGAAATTCAAGGAAGAGGGTAAGGGAAGTTTATATAATTCTATGAACACGAACACCCACGAGAGAGAGAATTGTTACAGTGCCGCCGTGAACGACGGCGGGATTATTAAATCAACGGTGGTCGTTGTCTCTCCGCCCGGAACTTCCCTGTCCACCTGATAAAGAAGCAAGCAAATTCAGATGACCTGGAAGGTAATTTCCCACTTTCGCCGCCGAGGCTTCTCCAATTGATTGCTGCTGAGCGAATAACGACGCCTGATGAGAAATCGCCGTCGGTTGAATCACCATCTCCGGAGCTGCAGCAGCGGCGAAGCTCCATACCTGTCCGAAATCCGGCCTAGCTGGAAACGCCCAGTATCCACCCGCAGCAGCTGAACCCATAATAGAACCAACAGAAGGGCCGACAGAAATGGCACCCCCACCACCATTACCGCCACCGCCGCCACCGTTGCCGTCGTTGTCTTTATGACCTGCATCGTCGTCAGGTCTAACGCGCTTACCGAGAATGAAAGGGGCAGGAGGCAAAAGGGGTTTATGGTCGAGAGAAGCTGAAGAGGAAAGAGCGGCAGGAGTGCCACGGAGGGAGGCGCAGATGGTGGAGAAGCTAGCCGGAGTAGTGCCGGTGCCGGTAGCGGCAATAATGGAAGGCTCTGCTTGACGGAGGAGCCACTCAATGGTCTGACCGTCGGATTTGTGACCCAACTCGCGGGTGAGTTGAAAGACACGAGCAGCACAAATGATGGGCATACGAATACGACGGCCACGGCCATCGACCTTGCTGTGGCGGTCCTTAGCAGGGGGTTTTTTGAGAGGCAGAGCGCCATTGTTGGTGGTGGTCTGAGTGCTCTGTTGAGAGTGGGGAATTATGGCGCCATTGTTGTGGGTGACGACGCCATCAGAACCAGACATGGCTGAAGAAATTGAAGAAATTGAAGGTCTGATAATGGCGGATTTGAAGGATTTGAAGATAGTTTTTGCTGAATTTGGGCGTTTGAAGAAGAAGGGAGTGTTTGGGAACAGAGGGCTCTAATCATTGAGAAGCAGCAGCTGGTGGAGACAGGAGGAGGCACATGGGTGCTGCCTCCACTTTTCTTTATTATTTTATTATTATTATTTTTTTTTTTTTTAATTTAATTTTTCTTTTCTCTCTCATTGGGTGGGCCCCACATCTCTCACTTTCATATCTCTCATTTTCTGCTTCTCTGGCTTGCTTGCTTTGATGGTGGGCGTTTGTGTTTCACGCGCTTCTTTATTTACTTTGCATCTTATATTATGTTACAATTAATTTTGTTCAAAAATTTAATAATAATAATTCATTGTTTTATCGAATAAAAATATTATTATTATTTTTTTTTATTTACAATCAAATCATTTAAATGATTTCTCCCATTTTTTTTAAATATATAAAAATTAGAGAAAAATACAACTCGGGTAATTATGACATATATTTGTTTTGATTAATAATTATAATTTTTAATTTTAAACTATATATATATATATATTTTGTAAAAAAAATAACCAACCGAATTTGATGATGAACTGTGACCAACACAAACGAACGACGGTGGATAAATTTTAGTGAAATCCTCACTTTGACATATCACTTGCAAAAAGTGACTCGTGAATACGAGAACCGAACCTACAATTGAATATTCGGTTCCATGCTTCCATTTGGAGAAATATCAATGTTAATAAATTATTAATTTATTGGAGGCTTATAATTATATAATTTTTATTCAATCAATAAAATTATCCATTATTTAAAATAAATAATTTAAATTAATTATACCATTCACACGTGTAAATAAAAAAATATACAAAAATAAAAAGTGTAATAGAAGGGTAAAATTGGAACAAAAAAATAGAACGATAAAACAAATTTTTAATTAAAAAATAGACTATTTGGCACCATTATTATGATCAATCTCATCATAATAATAATTTTAAAAAATGTTTAGAAAAATTAAGAGAAAATATTTTTAAAAGCTTTTGGTCTTAATAAAATAAAAAGAGTAACCTTAAAATAATATTGAAAAATAATAAAATAAATCTAAAAGGTAATAGACGAATGGTCAACATTTTTCATTAATTATTATTATTATGGTAATTCTATCCGCAACAAATTCACTGCTAGCAGATATTGTTCGTTTTCGTCTGTCACGTATCGCCGACCTCATGGTTTTATTCCCCTCTTCCAACCGATGTGGGATCTCACAAACCACCCTCATTGGTGGCTTGGCGTCCTTGCTGACACACCACTCAGTGTCTGTGTCTACTAAGGAGAGCTGTCTACACCCTTATAAGGAATGCTTCATTCCCCTCTCCAAACGACGTGGGATCTCACAATCCACCCTCATTGGTGGCTCAGTCTCCTCGCTGACACAACACTCAGTGTCTGTCTTTGATACCATTTGTAAGGACCCCAAACTCACACTAGCAAATATTGTCCGCTTTGGATCATTACGTATTGCCTCACGGTTTTAGAACGTGTCTATTAAGGAGAGCTGTCGACACCTTTATAAGGAATGTTTCGTTCTCCTCTCTAACCGATGTGGGATCTCACACAAATGTCGAAAATAAATAAGGTCAATTTAGGTAAATAAGAAAATGGTCAAAACCCTAATGGGAGGGTTACACATGGGAAGTCCATGGAAGAGTAAATGAGAGCCCAAATTATTGGGCCACCTGCCCTTATACAAAATAATTTAGTTTCATTTTAAAAAAAAAAATTCAAATAAAAAAGCTTTAAATTTCATTATTGCAAGAAATTAAATTCTATAATATAAGTTTACTTTTAAAAAAAAATCCCAATAATTTCATTATCAATTTTTAAAATATTCATACTCATAAATAATAAATTGGTTTAAAAATTTTGAGAATTTAACGAGTAATTTGGTGTTTTAAAAAAATATAATTTAAAGATCATGTTCGTTGTTACCATACGTGCTATTAAAATCAAGTATACCTAGGACTAGATTACGATACTAGTCCATAACGATCAAACTCGAATCGTTAACCTATTAATGAAGTAAGTTCGATGAACAGGTATCATAAACGGTAGAGTCTCGACCACTTGATATAGTTAAAATAACTGAAGTTTTGGATGTTCGATCAAGGAAAGCTCTTCCAATGTTCCTTTTTCCGTGCATTAAACCTTAATCAATTACAACATTCTTTTTTTCTGGTTTCGTTAACCTAATTTACTCGACCACTTGTAACAATCACACTTTTTATGGCTACAAACCGTGTGATTGTGAGATACTCACTCCTAACACCAAGTGAGTCAAGCCAATTTGGATTCTCGACAAAGTATGGTCAAGCTTGTGACCCCAGTTTGAGAAGATGGTTCTAGAAAACGGGAAGATAGCGAGTTATTATGAAAACTAATAATATTTTAATGAATAAAATTATTGTGAATTATTATGAGAACAAAATCCAAGAAAGTGGGAGCAGTGATGAAGCATTTAGGAATCAGCTAAAAGTGGTTTTGGAAATTGATTATCAAATGATTAACAATCATTACAATGGTTCCCTTTTTAATGAAATAATTTAATAAAGTTTGTAATATAATATTATTTCATGTCGAATCATTACCAATTATATTTTATTATTCCCTTTAATATCTTCAATTTCCTTTAATCATTTGTACTATTTTTTAATAAAATTAAAATTATACATTAGTGGGAAATTAAATTAAATTAAATTAAATTAAATGATTAAACCTATTTATTTTTCGGATTAAAATATGAAAGACATGATTGGTCCATATATGATAACTATAACAATAAAGATTTGATTTAATCATAGCCATTGATTACTTATATGGTCGGAATTAATCATTGTCTCACACAATTATCATTTTTCATTTACTTAATTAATCATACTTAAAAGTGATTATGTTTAGGAATTAAAAAGGTAAGAACGTTATTTTTTTTTTAATTAGGTTTTGTTTGAAGCATAATTGTAACGACCTATATTCTCGATTCAAACCGGGATTCAAAATTTGAATTTGGTATCTGATGACCTCAGCATTCTCCAACATGGTTACGTTATATATTCATTGCTTCTAAGAGTGACGAGTATCTTCACTGACCAACATGAGTCATTCCAACAGTCCACGTAAAAATATTTTTTGATTTCCTTCAAAGTTTTGAAAACGTGTCTATTAGTAAGTGGTTTCCACATCTTTATAAGGAACGAGCAGGTAATGAAAGGGATGGTTGTTTCAAACATAAAGCTCGGGTTTTGACTAATAATAATGATGACAAAAATGTCATATTTTAGCCCAAAAAGTAGAAAAAACAAAAGGACAATTATTTTGGATGAGGGGTAATTCAGTCCATCAATTATTTTCAGATTAGGTTTAAAATTAAAATTGGACCATTATTGCAAAAAAGAGTAATAAATTTGGCATTTTTATTTATTTTTTTAATTTGTTGAGAGAGAAAAAGAGCTGTAAATGCAAATGGGCCCAAGCAGGCCCACTTGGCTTATCTTCTTCCATTTGCTAAGGGTCCCAATGACTGAAATGCCCTTTTCCATATAATTCTCATTTATGAAAAACTTAAAATTGTGGACCAAAAGGAAAAACATTACTTTTTTTTTTAAAATTATATTTGTGGGATATTATATATATATATATATATATATATATATATATATATATATATATATGAATTCATCCAACTATTTTAAATATAAATCTTTAAAATATCTAAATTTGTAAGCATTACACGTCACTGGTGAGATCGTTATGTTAACTATTACCAAATCATGAGGCTCATCTCTTCTCGACCATGTCTAGCTTAGGAACCTCTCGATGTCGTACAACATGGGGTGCATCTATTCTTCTCGTTAATTGGTAAACTAAGTTTACTGTGTTGGATCTCACCTATCACTACACGGTTTCCTTAACTTCCATGTTCTCACCTATCACTACACGGTATCCTTAACTTCCACGTTCTTACCTATCACTACACGGTATCTTTAACTTCCATGATCTAAATAATTTTTAGCGAGTCTACTTCTAGTCTCCAAAACCTAGTCTCATTCCCTTTAATTTTGTAATAGATGTCATCCTACAATATTGTCACTTCATACATTAAAAACTTTATTAAATTCTTGACTCGGTAAGCTTATCACAACTTTTGAATCGGTAATCAAACTTGTTTGACTAAACACCACATGTCTTAATTCAACCATTTAAATAATATTCTTTACCTGTGGCCTTAACATTCTACCTTAAAAACATTAAAAACAATAAATAATAAATAAATAATTTGACTTTTTGCATAAAAGTAAAAAAGTTATACCAAGAAAATAAGTATAAGATATGCTTCATTTTTTTTAATAAATAAAATAAATAGATAAATATTTTTTTTTTCAAAAAGAATATTATAGAATAAAGTATCTAAAGATATTATAATTATCGAGGATCTATTATCTTATCTCATAGAACTAAAAAATGAGAATATATCAATAAAACAAATAAAAAAAACGTGAAAAAATACAATTTAAAATAATATATTGAATTTTTTTGTATAAATTAATGAAAAAGATTGAGATAATATGAAGGTCGCAATCTAACTTTTTTATTTTTTATTTTTGGACTTTAATGAACATAATTATTTACTAGATAATACGGTAATAATTATATATCTCTACTTTCTTTTATATATCATAAAAAATAATAATTGATCCATTATTTTTTAATTTAGATTATAGTATATCATCATTTACTATAAAATACAAATTTAGAAAATTTAATTTCCAGACATATGAGCAAACAATAATCGCTTAATTTGGATGCTAAACAATATTTCTTTAGATATAAGTGAGTCGAAGCAATTATATGATATAAGGCCCACTAGATTACTAAAAAAGTTATGCAATGAGATCTTAACTTTATCGAGAACGTGCAATGAAGGCAAAGACATCCTTTTGTGTCGATAGTCCTTCCCATGTAGAAGAAATAATGACAAACGAGAAGAGATAAACACCTGAAAGAAAGAAACTTTTATTATGAAAGTACAAGGACGGATACTTTTAAGAAAAAAAAACTCTCAAACAGACATAATCTTTGGGTCTTTCGAGAATTCTAAGTCAAAGAATTTCAAGATTATACTAAATTTGAGACTCCTTAGCAAGAATTTTTTTTGCAATGATGAACTATCACATATTTTTACCAAAAACTAAGTGAGAGATCAGACTATCGACCTTTAGAATGATAATAGAACAATTCTCGAAATTGTCTTTTTGAAGCTTTGAAAATCTAGTTTGGTTTTTTCAAAACATACGTAAAAAGCAGGTAATTCAAGAAAAGAACTCGTAAGTGAAAGTAGTAACTAAAAGTCAAAACGATTATTAAACGAGCCTTATAGTTCAATACTCAAACTACAAGGACGAAAACGCTATATGAACCCGATAGTTATCCACATTCACTCTCCATCTTAAACAGAGAGATTTGAGAAACATATTTGTAATTTGTATAGAAACTAAACACATCTATACATAATGCTGTCGGCAGTATGAAACAAAATTTTCAAAAAAAAAGGAAAAAGAAAGAGACAACTAAAAGCCACTGACTTGTTTTTGTGTTTGTTGGAGCTGAAATTCCTTCTAAACGTGTTAGACAACCTCAAAATAAAGCCTCTTTGCCTGAAAACAAGAGATTAAACACAATGGTCAGGAATTGCCAGAATCATGGATGTTCATATCATTAATGTCATAATCTCCACATAATCAACTCTTAACACAAAACTATAGATTATGTTGATAATCACCATATGGGACGCTTGTGTTACGATTGATGTCGAATTTGAACATTATGTTTGGTTTATACAGTGGACAAAGAATTTGGAATTCAAAAGATCAGGATATAACATTATAAAAGATACATCTCATGAACTCATATTTATGCAACTTAGATATATACCTTTTATGGGTAACTTAAACATAACTCTATCGAGTTAAAACATGCTCGACCAAAAGCTTAAAGGTTCAAATTTCTACCTCCACATGTTGAACGAAAGAACAAGTAAGAAGCCTATCTACCAAAAATAGACAGCAATTCAGTAACCTCAACCTGCATAAACCTAACCCATCAGTCAAAAACCTTATAATATACAACCCATGTCCAAATACCCTGTTCTACCATACTCCCCAATAGACTAGTGATGGAGAAACAAAAGAAAATTCATATCATAACGTACGTGTTTCATATGCAAGATCGACATATAAGAAAAGGAAATGACTGAGCATTTCAAGCGAAAACACGCACGCCTACACACATACAAATTAATCCCATCACCAGCTATCACCAGCTCCACAACTCCCAATTTTTCATGTACACACAACTCTAATTATATCGTCTCGGCATGAATTATTTTGAACTTACTTCAAACTACGAAGAAAATTATTCAATTTTGGATTGTCTTCAAATTCTGAGTCACAGAACAAGCATTGGAGTTTAGAAAGATTTAACAAATACCAATCTCTTTTTATCATGTATACTAAATGTCCACATCATAGTTAATAACAAATATTATCTAAATTTTTAGGAAATAAAATGTCACCCTGTCTGTGTCTTATCATCAATATCTTCTCGTCTATGCTTCTCAGATCTTGGTCAATTTAGTAGTTTTATTATGTAATCCAAAATGCTTGGGTGCAACTCAAAATTTAAAAATTAAGATAAATAGAGACCCAAAACCCCAAAAAGCCGACCGCACCAATTCAGTTCAGTAAGTTTAAAGTCGTTGGTTCGGTTCGGTTTGGTTGGTGCTAAGCCAATGTCTAAAAATCTAATAGAAAGCAGTTCTTATAGGTAGCAGAGAGATGCAAGTCCAAGGGAGAATTTGAGAGCACCCATCTCTACTAAAAGGCCAAGCCTTTCTAACCAGGAAGATACCACACTATGCTAGAGCTATGTCCATATATTACTCCTCATGTATTCACTAAAGCCCACGTCCTAATCACATAGTCTCCACTCACAACATTCCCCAATTACATTCACAATTCATTCCTCTCCCTGCACATCCTCTTTCTGTTACACGTTATTCACTCGGTCTCCACCCGAATTTAACCGAACCAACCTAATTATACCCCCTATAAAATGTTGCCAAGACTGTTGTCAGGAACACAAGACATTGACTGTGCGAGGGCTCCTTTTTATCTTTGCAAAGCCACATACATACCAGAAACTTCGAAAGAAAAACTTAGACAGGTACGTTACAAACTCGAACAATTTAGCATTAGTAAAGGCACAAGCTTTCTCAAAAGGAGAGCGAAAAAACTAATATTTCATTTTGACTTTTGAAGCGTAAGCCACTTGCACAAATGCTTTTGAATCAACTCAACAACAAGGGAACTATGATGTTCATTCAAGTTCAATCAAATTAATAGCTCATTCATCTTCATCAGAATAAGAAGACTAACTAGGCAAAATAAGAATAAAAAATCGATCTAAAGCTTGGGCTTACTACGACTCAGTCAGAGGCAACTTTCTAATATCTCGAGCCGTTTTTCCTTTCAGCCAACGAGAAGAAGGACCAAACTATATCTATTGCCACACACTCTTCTTGGGTCAAAGCAAAAGTACAATGTTTTAAAAGAGCTTGAGTTGGACACAAGAGGAATCTATGAAAATACAGTTGTATTTTAATGCAACGTGCTGTTTCTAAAGATGTAGAGGAGATGTTTTCTTCATATTAAAGCGGAAAAGCCATACCTCATGAGTGAGATGTCTTATTTGCAGAGGTGATACGAGCCTGGCACTATAGAAGAGATAAATGAAGCATTTGAACAAATTAACTTTCTTTAACAAAAAAGTCAAAGCTTCCGTTGAGGAAAGATCAAAGAAAACAAAAGATCCTGAGAATAGCAACAGCACAGAAAAGAAGCCATACAAAACACCTAACAAAACAGAAAAGGGCCCCAGTCCAAACGATTGAACAGGTGAATCAATCCAAAAATGATAACAACAAAACACACAGAGAAGATGGAGAACTTCATCCACTATTCATTGATGACTTTTAAGTCAAAGGTAGATAATGAAAGATTCATTGCAATTCAATGCCAAAAGTCAATATTTTCTTTTGTTGCAAATGTAATAGTCTAAGCAGAGGACTCAAAACTCTTGATGCAATCCAAAGGGTGGCCTCAAAGATTTGGCATTGCCATTCCTTTAAGTGGTTACAGAGATGGGTAAGCATGATCAGGAAGGGCCCAAAAATTTCTTTGGGCAAGTCAAGACTTCCAAGTGAAGTTCGGGATATTAGCAGTTCTCTTACTTATCTCTGTCTTTGTAATCACAATACTTCAGTTCTTTTTTGTGGACTTGTTCAAATTCTGATGGGTTGATGTCTTATTTCCCCTACTACTATCTTTTGTAATCTTTGTTTTGTCATAAGAAACTATCTCAGATAGAGGAAGAGCACAACCTAGAGGCTGAGTGTAGAGAAAACCCTCGTCCAAAGCAGCTATAACAGAATGGCATTATAATTTACTATAATCATCAAAAGATTATAATTACAACAGAATTTTTTGTGGATAAAATACCACCAAGAAACTCTGCATCGCACAGAAGATCGTTTAATGAATAAAATTTCATGTTGGCTATCCAGTATTCCAAGCATTTATTCCTTTCATACATCATAGAAACATACCTATTAATCACACGGTACTAGTAATAGCTTGTAGCATCATCCTAAGCATAATACTTGGTTTACATTTTTTACAAATTGATAAGTCCAACACCATAGATTATTTATTTCATCATCTCCATCTCGAATTGAAGCTCTCTCCACAGTACAAATAAGCAAAAGCATTAGATAACCTTTAACAGTGCAGCTCGAGAGCAAAACAACCTTGGGATTTCTTCGAGTGCACAACATCAAATTTATTTAATATGCATTTTTTTAACTGTTTTCACTCTGAGTCTATATCAAATATATTATTGTACAAAGAGTGTTCCATATGAGCAATTACTTCAAAACAGAACAAGAAAAAATACTATGAACTTTTTTCTTTCTCCTTTTTTCGGGGCTAGACAGTTATCATACAAGTTTTCTGTAACGAAACCGTGTGTTCTATTAATCAACTGTCGGATAGGCCCTTCGTTATCTTTCACTCAAGAACCGCCTATGGGGGAGGCTAACGTGAAATAATGAATGCCAACTCTAGAACTGAAGGACACATTATCCCACTTAAGAACGTCCAGCATCTAAGAGCCACTAAATTTGGACAAAGATTCAATATTTGAAAGCTCTTCAATGGAGAGTTAGAGCAAGATTAGTCAAGCAGCAACAATTAATCTAAGACTTGTGAAAGAAACAGCAAAGCAAGAAGCCTGCAAAAGCCAAAACTAAAAGCAAAGAGAGAAAGTTACCGGAACATGTTCAGTATTTATCCTACGGGCTACCCTCTCCTTCACTGTCATTCCCACCACCAGAGCCGCTCCCATCGTTCCGGCCCCCAAATGGCCACCATAGCGGTACTCTAAAGCTCCTCTCAACGCGCTCGCTACTACTTCCACTGTTTCCTGACCCTGGTTCTTCTCCGTTAGATTCATTAGCCTGCACCCGGCGACCACGAGTTCGATTCTCGTAATCAGAATCATCCGTTGCCAACTCAAATCGGCAGACAGGGCATGAATTGTGCAATTCAAGCCAAGGCAAAAGACAATAATCGTGAAATATATGCTTGCAGGGCATCTGCTTAACCTCAATACCTTTTTCAAACCCATCTAAGCAAACAGCACACTGGTTCATTTCCGAATTCAAAAGATCCTCTGTAACAGTCACGTTCTGAAGCTTCTCAATCGCCGATTTCGAGGCCGGCGGAGTTCCGTGTCGGTTCGGATCATTCTCGGCCAACAATTGAATGAGCTGCTCGAGGCCAGGTCCAATGAAGTAATCGCCAACATTTTGAGGCATTGAAACGCCAGAGCGGGAAGGATGACCCTGAATTTCAAACACAACATCCGCACCACTGTCGAAAATTCCCCGTAAATGATTCTGAAGAAAAACAAAGGGATCGAAGGGCTCCGGCTGACCTGACGAATCGGATTGATTCCTATTCCAAAGCTGTGAAGCCGGACTCAAAGTTCTTGAGAATAAACCAGGGTTCTGAAGATCAACGACCGTCGAAGAAGAGAAAGCAAGGGGATTAAAATCACGAAAAGGATCGGGAAGGAAAAATGACCTAGAATCAAGATTGGCATTCGAGCTGAAAGTATCATACTCTTCAAGAAATCCCTCATTGCAAAACGGGCACAAAGGCTCCAAGGAATTGGATACAGCAACAGTAACGTCGCGATCACACTGGTGGCAGAAGAAGGACTTATCGACGGCGGCGGAGGACATTGAGGTAAACCGAAGGAGATTGGCAGAGAAAAAGAGAAGAAAGGAGGATTTATGTTAGAGAATGCGAAGAGACGAAAAGAAGATTGCTGTAACAATGGACAAAGAACGGCGGATTTGTTGTCGTCGTTGTCGTCGTCGGCGTCGTCGACGACTCCATTGGCTGAGGAAGAATCTGTTCTACAGGTAAATCGCTCTTAGATTGAGATTTGTGTACGGACGGCCTAATTCCTTGGCCTCACTGTCTTTCTAACCCGCTCTTCGAATTAACGGTATGTAACCTTGGGCGCGTGTGTATAGACGTCTCCTTGGGCGCGTGGGAATGCATGTAAGCCCTATTTCGACTCGATCAACTATCAGAGAAATTTCAGAAATTTTGGAACTCCAAACATGCCAAAAAGCTAGCTCAGGAAGGCACGTTTCACCAAGTAAGTAACCACATGAACTTTAGGCAAGTAATACTTATAGGGATAGCTAGAACGTGGCATTCTTTACCTAAGGTAGTCAGAAAATGCATGTTTAGAACTTCAGAAGGGCATTTTTGGATGAGTACATGTTGTATGTAATATTATGAAAAAATTACTGTTATGCCCCTAGGTTGAGATTTGTGAGAATGTATTATGCAAAGCTAGAATACGAGTTGGATAATATTGATGAGTATATGATGTAACAAATTACCAATATGCCCCTATAGTGAAATTTGTGATTAATGTTGTATATGTTTTCTGCTGTATTAGAAGGAAGGATGGACTATTGTGATCTGTATTCTGGGTGATTGATGGATGTAATCTCCCCATTGAGCTTAGTTGTTTGTATGTTTGCATGATATTGTATGTTTTAATTCAAGGTGTTTGACTGTGTATTCTTTTTATAAAGCGTATTTATCTGCACAGAGTAAGGGCGTTAGAATTAGGCTGGCTAGACGATGACCTAAAAGTTAGAACGCATCTAGTAGCTTGAGCACCTTAGGATCGTGAGCGACGATTAGAGGGTTTAGGCCTTAGTGCTACCAAACTAAGAAAGATTTCAGGAGTTAGAACAGAGCAGCCTGGAACCAGAAGTCCGCGTTAAGCCACCTAGTCGTCCTAGGAATCTAATAGATCTCCTTAGCTCCTAGATACGACTAAGGTGAAGTTTAAATTATGAATTATGTGCTTAGGTGATCGATAGGAATATCTCCCTAGCAAAGCATACATGAGAGAGCTCTGTTAAGATTATGGTGCTACAGGTAGTGGGGTTTACATGTTGACCCATGTCAATACGTATCTCGTAGACCTTGCACCCTAGGATCGTGAGCGATTAGAGGTTTTGACTCGTGTGCACCAAAAGATTGGTCTAGCCTGATGAACTAGCCCCGAATGTTCTAGAAACAAGAAATGAGATTTAAACCACTTAGACGTCCTTAAGAACCTAGTAAACATCTACTACATCTAAATACGATTAAGCAAGCTTAACATAATTTTGAAACCACTTGAGTTACTATTGAGTGTTGAAATGAGTCAAGCTTGACTCCACGACTTTGTAAACCAGTCTGAGAGAGAGACAAGGGACAACACGAGTAGTTATCAAGATGAGAACTCCTATTATGTGCAGAAACTGGCCAAGGCCCGTAAGCCCGCCTTGAGAGGAGACGAGAGACTACATGAGTAGGCAATGTGAGGAATTACCACTGTGTAGAAACGGGTCAAGACCTGTAAACTTTTCTTGAAATGGGACGAGAGGCTATATGAGTGGGTAACATGATGAACTCCTATTGTATGCAGAAATGAATCAAAGCCCATAAACCCACCTTGAGATGGGCCGTGGGGCTACATGAGTAGAGAACACAAGGAACTACTACTAAATATAAACACGCATTGAGAGGGATCGAGGGACTACATAAGTAGAAAACAAGAAGAACCACTAGTATATGTAGAATAAACCCGCCTTGAGAGGGGACGAGGGACTACATAAGTAGATGATATCAGGAAATGGGTCATCATCTTATATGGTTACAGTTACAAGAATCCTGAACTAGGCCAACTTCTTGGGGACCTAAAAAAAGCTCGTGGTAACTTATTAGGTTAAGGATGGGAAGAAAGCCTATAATTAGGTTGCTTACTAGGTATATCTAAATTGTAACGACCGAGGCCCACCGGTAGCAGATATTGTCCTATTTGGGCTTTCCCGCTTCCCCTCAACGCTTTAAAATGTGTCTGCTAGGGGAAGATTTCCACACTCTTATAAATGGTGGTTTGTTCTCCTCCTCTCCAACCAACGTGGGACATCACATATATACTCACCCCTTCCCTAACGGCTGGTTGAGGCAGAGGAGTGCTCGAGAGCTGTACACGGGTCATTCCAAAACTGTGCACGTGTCTAAGAAAAATAAAACTAAAATTGAANCCTCCTCTCCAACCAACGTGGGACATCACATATATACTCACCCCTTCCCTAACGGCTGGTTGAGGCAGAGGAGTGCTCGAGAGCTGTACAGGGGTCATTCCAAAACTGTGCACGTGTCTAAGAAAAATAAAACTAAAATTGAAAATAAATTAGGCAAAAATTAAATAAAAGTATTTTTTTTATAATTTAACATTTTTAATTTTCTAAATTTTAATTTTTGGACCTATAATATAATCCCATCGATATTCCGGACGCCCATCGCGCCCAAAAACCTCCGGGAGGAAGAAGAATAAGAATATCGCAGGAGTGCAAATTCCAGGTCGTTCCAACAATCTGTGCGTCGCTAAAAGATCGTTTCTCAGTTCATAATCTGCATGATCATCTGAGTTACTTCATCGCAAATTTCGCAGATTTTACTGCGGATCCTTCTCAGAATGAAAGAGCCCACATGGAACAACGCAAAACATTTCTGGAATCCAAGCTTCAGCTTCGTGTAAACGGAATTTGAATATCTAATTTCCGTTCCTATGGCGCTTTCCAGAATCACGTTTGCCAATCAAAGCCTCTGGAAATCGGTCAATTTCACTAATTCTGTTGCTTTTATTTCGGTTATCTTCGGTGAAAATCTCTCTCCTGTTGTTGTTTCTCAATCTTACAGACCAATTTGTTCAGACGCGATCAATGTTCTTCCTTCTCATGACGAATCTCATATCAGTAATAACTTCATTTCCCTCTTTAGCCAACGAAAATTTTCCCCTGATGATCCCGAGCTGAAAATCTTAGCTCCAAGGCTCAACACCCAGATTGTTGAAAATGTATTGAATGGCCTGAGGAATTGGAAGGTTGCTCATATGTTCTTCATTTGGGCTTCGAAACAACATGGTTACAGGCATAATTGCTATACTTTCAATGTCATTGCATCAATCCTATCACATGCTCGACAAAATGCCCCACTGAGAGCCATTGCTACGGATGTTCTTAACTCACGTTGTTCGATGACCCCTGGAGCTTTGGGAATCTTTTTAAGATGTTTGGGAAGCGTGGGGTTGGTTGAGGAAGCTAACTTTTTGTTTGATCAGGTCAGAGTTATGGGTCTCTGTGTTCCAAATAGTTATACTTATAACTGTTTGTTGGAGATTTTGTCTAAAGCAAATGCTATTGATTCCATTGAGAACAGGCTAAGGGAGATGAAATATTATGGGTGCGAAGTGGATAAGTACACATTGACACCAGTTTTGAAGGCTTACTGCAATGCTGGTAAGTTTGACAAAGCTTTAAATGTGTATAATGATATTCATGAGAGAGGGTGGATTGATGGGTATGTCTTTTCTATCTTAGTATTAGCTTTTAGCAAGTGGGGTGAGGTAGATAGAGCAATGGAATTAATAGAAAGAACAGGAGATCAAAATCCTTGGTTGACTGAAAAGACATTCTATGCATTAATTCATGGTTTTGTGAAGGAATCCAGAGAAGATATGGCTATTAAGTTGCTTGAGAAAATGAAGAAACTGGGTTTTCCTCCTGATATTTCAATCTATGATGTGCTAATTGGAGGACTTTGTAAGAAGGGATCATTTGAGAAAGCAATGACTTTGTTTTGGAAGATGAAGTTGCTAGGAATTACGCCTGACATCGAGATACTCGCAAAGCTGATTGCATCTTCTTCTGAAGAAAGAGCTATGATCATGTTACTTGAGGAAAGACCAAAAGATGTGAATGATGAAGGTATGATCTTGCTTTACAATTCTGTGTTGACTTGTTTTGTTAATGTTGGCTCATTAGATAAAGCTTGTTATTTGCTTGGGGTTACGGTGGAAAGCGAGTCTCATTCTGATGATATTCACATTTGTGAACTCCACCAAACTTTTAAGAGTGTAGTTCCTAATACTGCTTCGTTCGGTATCGTAATCGATGGCTTGCTAAAGATGGGTAAGTTGGATATAGCGTTAAGCATGTTTGAAGATATGATTCAACTTGGTTGTAAACGAAACCAATTACTTTATAACAATTTGATTGATGCACTGTGCAAATCAGACAAATTAGAGGAAAGCTATAAGATTCTAAGAGACATGAAGCAATCAGGACTTCAACCTACACATTTTACTCATAATTCAATATTTGGGTGCCTGTGTAGAAGAGAGGATATTGTGGGAGCTACTGAATTACTGAGGGAGATGCGTGGTCACGGACACGAGCCATGGATAAAACATTCTACTCTTCTTGTGAAACAACTGTGCAAAAATGGGCGAGTTAATGAAGCTTGTAATTTTCTTGGAAATATGGTTCGTGAAGGCTTCCTACCTGATATAGTTGCCTACTCTGCTGCCATGGATGGGCTAGTCAAGATTCATGAAGTGGATCGCGCTTTCGAGATGTTCCAAGACATTTGTACTCATGGTTATCAACCCGACGTGGTTGCTTATAATGTATTGATAAACGGGCTCTGTAAATCTGGGAGAGTTAACGAAGCTGAGGATTTTCTGAACAAAATGATAGTGGCAGGCCTTGTTCCTACGGTTGTCACCTATAATCTTCTCATTGATGGATGGTGCAAAAGTGGAGATATTGATCAGGCCATCCGTTGTCTTTCCAGAATGAATGGAGAGAACAGGGAACCAACCATCATCACTTACACAACTTTGATTGATGGATGCTGCAATTCTGGAAGGCCCGATGATGCCGAAATACTTTGGAATGAAATGCAACAAAAAGGGTGCTTCCCGAACAGGATAGCTTACATGGCTATCGTGCATGGTCTTTGTAAGTGCGGAAGGCCCGATGAAGCTCTAGTTTATTACCACAGGATGGAAGAAAAGGAAATGAAACCAGACAGTTATGTCTCTGTTGCATTGATCAATGCTCTCGTGTCGAAACAAAACTTTCCTATGGCTCTTAACATACTAGAGAAGATGGTTGAGACAGGAAAAGTTCCCGATCCAGCTGATAAAAACTATGTAACTATAAGAGATGCAATATTTAAATTGTCTGAAGACGAACGAACTGGCTCGGGAGTTAGATCTCTTATCGAAAAGGGCAGCATTCCGACTATTAGCATTTCAGATCTCAAGAGCTGAAGTTGAAGCCTTTTTTGTTACCTTATCAAAGGGAAATTAGATAGATCTTTTGGTAGCAAAACAAAGGGAAATGTTGATATGTTTGCAAACCGAGCAGCTGGTTTGAGACTTCTATCTCGACTCTGAGTATCGATTTTCCGAACTCCAGGTACCTTCATTTGATAGTAGACATCACATGTTCTGTCATCCTTAAAATAGTTGGATTCATTTAGAACTAAGGTTATTTTCTCTATTTTTGATAACAAAGTTGTGTGCTTCTTTCTAAATAATTTAGTGATTTAGGCTGAAGAGCTGCAAGTTTTCACAATCCTTTATAACTCATAAAATTTGTAGAATCAGAAGATAGCAATATGAACATAAGGGTGTGGAGAGAAAAACGAAACATTCTTTATAAGGGTGTGGAAACCTCTCTCTAGCAGATGCGTTTTAAAATATGGAGAGGAAGCACGGAAAGGAAAGCCCAAAAAAAACAATATCTGCTAGCGGTGTGCCAGCGAGGATGCTGGGCTCTAAAGGCTTAGTTAGGACCACTAGGCACGTGTCATCATGCCCACATGGCTAAGTTAAGGGCATGACTTTGATATCATGTTAAGCACGAATTTCCACAATGGTATGATATTGTCTACTTTGAGAATAAGCTCTCATGATTTCCTTTTGGTTTTCCTAAAAGACCTCATATTAATGGAAATGTATTCCTTACTTATAAATTCATGATCATCCCCTTAATTAGCCAACGTGATGGGACTCCCTTCCAACAATCTTCAACATTGATTATCATTTTCCCATATATACACATATTTGTTTTTCCTTATATACACATATATTTTTATTGCGTAGCCTAATGGATAGAGAAGCAATGCAAGTGGAAAATGTTGAGGAAAAATTGGTGTGTATAATGCACTAGTTTATTTTGTTTTGTTTGTTATTTTANTATGGAGAGGAAGCACGGAAAGGAAAGCCCAAAAAAAACAATATCTGCTAGCGGTGTGCCAGCGAGGATGCTGGGCTCTAAAGGCTTAGTTAGGACCACTAGGCACGTGTCATCATGCCCACATGGCTAAGTTAAGGGCATGACTTTGATATCATGTTAAGCACGAATTTCCACAATGGTATGATATTGTCTACTTTGAGAATAAGCTCTCATGATTTCCTTTTGGTTTTCCTAAAAGACCTCATATTAATGGAAATGTATTCCTTACTTATAAATTCATGATCATCCCCTTAATTAGCCAACGTGATGGGACTCCCTTCCAACAATCTTCAACATTGATTATCATTTTCCCATATATACACATATTTGTTTTTCCTTATATACACATATATTTTTATTGCGTAGCCTAATGGATAGAGAAGCAATGCAAGTGGAAAATGCTGAGGAAAAATTGGTGTATAATGCACTAGTTTATTTTGTTTTGTTTGTTATTTTATTTGAAATTGAACGCTGTTTTTTAACGCTATACTTTTATTTTGGCTTCAAATCCTAAGTTCTCCTTTTCAGATCTAGCAAAGGAATTTAATGGTTCTTTTTTTTTGTCTCTCATCCACTATGCATGTCAAATGATATATGTTTTTGTTAGGATCATGTGACAATGCTAGTAAATATTGTCCCGTTTGGGCTTTTTCTCCTGAGCTTCCCCTAAAGGTTTTAAAACCCGTATATTATGAAGAGGTTTTCACACTTTTCTAAAGAATGTTTCGTTCTCCTCCCAATCAATGTGAGATCTCACAATCCACCCCTTTCACGTGCCTAGTGGCCGCTGCACGTGTCATATGTTGATATGATTCTTATGTTTGATGTTATGATATGTTACGTTGATATGATATGATTTGTTATATAATATGCCTAAATGTGCTCAGTAATGTAGAATGTAAATGTATGTCATATTATAACTGATGAATTATATTATGTTATGAGATGTCAAGTTTGTACTATGACACAAATATGTTTGACAATGAAATGAGGAATTTTACAATACACAACTTCTAAGTGATGTCATGAATGATATGGTTTATGAAAGTTTATGTGTGCATGTTACCTAGTGTAATATGGGAGTTATGAATGAGGTTGTGTCTATGATTTATTTAAAGTGGAAAGTATAGGGATNTTATGTTATGAGATGTCAAGTTTGTACTATGACACAAATATGTTTGACAATGAAATGAGGAATTTTACAATATACAACTTCTAAGTTATGTCATGAATGATATGGTTTATGAAAGTTTATGTGTGCATGTTACCTAGTGTAATATGGGAGTTATGAATGAGGTTGTGTCTATGATTTATTTAAAGTGGAAAGTATAGGGATATCATGCATAATTGTATGTTCACGTGCATCGGGATACTTCCCTGTTATATGAAATGAGATAGAGTTGACCATCATGCTTGGCATGGTACGTGACGGTTGCTGTACCCTAGAGCGTCTAGCTACATCCTAGAGGAGTTAGCTTAACGAGCAGGCCCAGGAGGTGTGCGAGCCCACCTGGTGGACTCACGCTCACCCGTGTGGGTCATGTATAGAGAAGTATTACACATTCAATTTGCTCGGACTGGAGGCCACCTAAGAGAATGTGACATGTTGCATGTGTTTGGATTACATGACCCTGATAATTTAGGTAAAGGCATGGCACCCATATATGATTGATAGTAGGATCGCATCAAAGTTCATGGAACCTACGTAGGGTAGTTACATTTATTATTGGAGCATTATTCTTCTTAATATTTTTTTTAAATGAATATTTGTTCGTAAAGAAGTTATGTCATACATATGGTAGCGACTCTATTTCAATAGAAAATTAGGGTATTAAAAGAATTTGTCACAGGGAAGAAGGCCTCAATAATTGATGGCTATATATAGTTGAAAGCCAAAGGTTGTTTCAAAGCTCACGAAGGCCTTTGGATACTCACCACAAACACCACAAACAGGGAACAGAAGCATCCCAAAGGGTCCAATCAGGATATTATTACCTTTTCTCTTTACATCAGTTTGCAAATATATCGCAGAAAAAGTGATAAAAAGGAACGAAAATGTAAATTGAAAAAGAGAAGAAAAAAAATCTTTGTGATAAAAAGGAGGTGGGGAAGAGGGAGATTCAGTCATCATTTATTTTGGCTTTGTGGAGGGCATCTCTCTTCAAAAGCTGACATTTGAGAAAGCAATGCCCATGCTTTCCCTTCATGTTCCGATTCTCCGTTCCCGACCCGAATTTCTTAATTTAACAATAATTCAAGTAAAGCACGTTTAACTACGAAGTTCTCAGGATTGAGTCACCAAAAAGGAAGGGGTATCTTGTTGGTCTATGTAGTGACTTTCCATTTTTTTTAGTTATCCTATCCTCAGAATCTCTCTATTCATGTACCCCTCTTTACTCGAGTGTCACATGTCCACCAACTTCTGCCTTGGTTCATATCCGAACCATATTTTATTGGGAGATGTACTACTCTGATACTATTTGTAATGACCCATGTCCAAGATTCGAATTAGGATTCGAAATCCGAATTCAACACCTAATGGGCCCCGACATCCCCTACAACATGGTTATCATTACTCACTCCTTGCTTATAAGAGTAAATACTATCCCTACAGATTCACTTCTTGCTTATAAGAGTAAAGACTATCCCTACAGACTAACACGTGTCATTTTAGCATGTTTTGTTCTCACTTGCATGTATCTTAGGAAAATTCCCAGAAGATCACTCAACATATAATTATTTCAAGTAAACTATGCTTATCTATAAGGTACACCTTATTGGTATAGATAGTGACTTTAAATTCTTTTACGTGTTTCTTAGTTATCCTATCCTAAGAATCTCTCTCATTCGGATATGGTCTCGATTCATCACATTAAGATTATGGGATCGAGCACCTTTTAAAAAAGTTATAAGCACTTTAACAAAATTTAGCCAAATTTCATATAAAGTATGGTTTTAAAATATTTTTAAAAAATTTCATGTTTCAAAGTAAATTAGAAAATAAAGAAAATGTTAGTATAATAAACTTTCTTTGAAAAGAAAAAAAAAAAAAAAAAAAAAAAAAAAATAACCCCTAAAACCCTAAACCCCTAAAACCCTAAACCCTAAGAAGCATGTGAGTGAGAACGAAACATACTTAAAAAAACTCATGTTGGTACATGGAGATAATCTTCACTCTTAGAAGCAATGAGTAAGTAACGTGACGATATCATAGATGAATACAAAGATTATCAGGTACCAAATCTGAATTCTAAGCAATAAAATGTTAGGGTTATCATGTATCGAATCTGAATTTTGAAACCTAATAAGTAAGGAGTAAATAACATAATCATGTCGTAGGAGAACGTCAAAGCAATCAGGTGGCGAATCCAAATTTCGAATTCTGGGTATAGATCGTGAAATCGATTAATTTACCTCACAAAATATTTAAGTATTTATTCCCGACATCGATATAAAAAAAAAAAGTTGTTACATTCCTTCAACCATAAGGAATCCAAGCAAAAAGAAGGATCCCATAACTTTATATTATATAAGATTTCTATAATTGAAATAGAATATTTATTTGATTAAATTTAATGGTAATGATTATGTAAGCAATTATTTAATGTGGGACAAGGCAAAAAGGACACTATGGGGTATAGAGAATGAAGCATAAATATAGTGGTGGGGCATTTTCCCACATTAATGTTCCCACACTCATTATCAACTATGCTTTTGTTTCTAATTTGGATTTTGATTGGATACTAATCCAAACAAAATTTTACTTTAACGAATTCGAACCTTTGGTCGAAGATGCATGTTAATTACTGTTGAGTTATATATTTTGTTTTGTGCGTATTCGACGTGTGAGTCTTCACCATGAGCGTGGAATTGGTTGCCCTTTGTCTGCTGTGGCCCGTCAGCCTCATAATTTTAAAATGCGTCTACTAGGGAAAAGTTTACGTACCCTTATAAGGAATGTTTCGTTCCCCTCTCTAACCAATGTGGGATCTCACTGATTTGGCCCGTCAACCTCACGATTTTAAAATGCGTCTACTGGGTAAAAGTTTACGTACCCTTATAAGGAATGTTTTGCTTTGGCCGTCAACCTCACGATTTTAAAATGCGTCTACTGGGTAAAAGTTTACGTACCCTTATAAGGAATGTTTCGTTTCGTTCTCGTCTCTAACCAATGTGAGATCTCATCAACGTGTGAGTCTTCACCATGAGTGGAATTGGTTGCCCTTATCTGCTTTGGTCTATTAGCCTCACGATTTTAAAATGCGTATACTAGGGAAAAGTTTACGTATCTTTATAAGGAATATTTCGTTCCCCTCTCTAACCAATGTGGGATCGCATCAACGTGTGAGTCTTCACCATAGTGTGGAATTGGTTGTCCNTAATAAAATGTTAGGGTTATCATGTATCGAATCTGAATTTTGAAAACTAATAAGTAAGGAGTAAATAACATAATCATGTCGTAGGAGAANCCTTTGTATGCTTTGGCCCGTCAGCCTTACGATTTTAAAATGCGCCTATTGGGTAAAAGTTCACGTACCCTTATAAGAAATGTTTCGTTCCTCTCTCTAACCAATGTGGGATCTCATCAACGTGTGAGTCTTCACCATGAGTGTGGAATTGGTTGTTCTTTGTCTGCTTTGGCCCGTCAGCTTCACGGTTTTATAAAATGCGTATACTAGGAAAAAGTTTACGTACCGTTATAAGAATGTTTCGTTCCCCTCTCTGACTAATGTGGGATCTCACAATTCACTCTCTTAAAGGGTTTGACATCCTTGCTACCACACTGCCTAGTGTCTGGCTATGATACCATTTGTAACAACCCAACCCACCGCTAATAGATATGATCTGTTTTGGCTCGTTACGTAGAATCTCTTAGCTACCGTATGCGAGAGTGAGTTATATTAAATATATATTTTTTAAATTACGAAAAGAAAAAAGAAAATGATAGGGATAATGAAATGTTTGAAATATTTTAATTGGCAGCTATTCACTCATAATCCTAATTATGAGACAATGAATAAACATCCAAATTTTATATATAACAAATTACAATAATAATAAATGAAAAATCCCAAATTGGCGCGTGGACATCACGCCCCAATCAATCAAGTTGGACCTTCTACGACCATTGATTCATAAAATCCAAAATTGTTGTCTTCAGATCTCTCTGTCCTGTTTTTAAAACTTTCTTAAATCGGTGTCAGAGGTTCGAACATACGTCACTTGGTCGTAAGCGATATAAGAACAAATAGACTTAACTCACTTGTTGCTGAGAAATAAGTGTCGCACAATGCAATCCGCTGCCATCAAAGTGCGATGGTGACAATTTCAAAAATATCTTTAAATTTAAAAAAATTTCATTAATGTCATTCAAATTTTTAAAAAGTTAAAAAAGATAAAAGTAATATTAACGTAATTTACTTTTATAAAAAAAATTCTTACTGTCAATATATGGATGAAAATGATTTATTGACACTTCATACAGTATCTCCAAACTTGTTAATGTTACTTTTGAAAATTTATGAGTATTTTTGAAACGTGGTACTAACTGTACAGATATTCTTAAACTTTTAAATAATGTTTAAGGTTGTTTTTGAAGTTATTAAAAAAATTCAAGAATATTTTTATTAATTTAGCCTAGTTTTAACTATAGTTGACTCGTGATTTTACTATTAGAATAATATCAACTCTTAAAAAAAATTTAGCTAGAATTTTCAATTCACGTGTTCATCTCATTCTCAATATTGGTTCCAGTGTCGTAAATATCATATATCTAAACAAACCAGTCTTACGACGTCACTATTCATCCATCATTCTCTCGAATTATATGTAATAAGGTTCAACAATATATAGTAACATATATCTTAAAATTTAACTAAAGTTCGTAAGTTCTTACAAAACGTAATGCATTCAAGCTAATAATCTCCCGAGATTTAAGACAGTAAGATACTAATAATCTCCTGAGATTTAAGACAGTAAGATACTAATAATCTCCCGAGATTTAAGACAGTAAGATACTGAATTAAGCTACGAAGTCTAAAGTTAACTATATCTACGAGATTAATAAGTCTGTGTTTGAAGTGCTGAGTTGCCTAAAATTCTGAAATTGAAATGCTTAATCTATCTTTGGTTTAATTTGTAGTTGATTAAATTTGTTTATGTTTGATTAATTTTTTTAAATTAATGTCTTAATTTAAAATACCATTAAATATTTTTTATATTTTATAAAATTTAAGTATATTTTTTAAATACTATTAAAAATTTAAAAGTATTTTTGAAATAAAATATTATTTTTTTTTCTTAATTTAGCGAAAAATAACTAAAAATTATATATATTTTGATAATTATAAAAGAGATAAATATGAGTATAAAATAAAGTATAAATTTTAATTTTCCGAGAAATTGAAAATTAAAGAAAATATCATGAAATAAGTTTTGCTTATTTATTTATTTATTTATTTTATTTTCCCAATATATTATAGTAAAAAGTAGTTATCATATATGTTAATTTTTTTTTTTAAAAACATAATAATAAAAAAAGACTTTTGGAAACATGTTTTCTTTATTGGAAAACCAAAAATTATTTTAAAAAAAATTATATTTTTCCAAATATCAGTTTTAAAGAAAGATATTCATTGGATATGTGTCAGACATTGGGGGCAACTCAACGTGCCCAATCTGATATCAATTCTTAAAATTAAAAAAAAAAAAAAAAAACCCTAATTTTTTTTTTTTTTTTAATTTTCATATATTGTGAAACCACTTTTTTCCGTACAATAATTGCTATGTGATGAATTGAATCATCGACTTCAAACACTTGATGATCCTTACATTCTTCTATACCCCTACGACCTGATCCTGTTATCTATATGCCTTACTTAATGACCCTAACATTTTCTTGCATCTTCACGACATGTTCGTATTGCTTATAGTTCTTTCAGTATGTGTTTGGTTCTACTCACATACCACCAAATTTCAGAGTTTTTATAGAGGAGAACGAAACATTATTTATAAAAGTATGGAAACTTGTTACTAACAGATGCGTTTTAAAAATTCAAATAAGACAATGTCGGGTTGAAGCGAATAAAAAAACAAGATTCATAGTCAGCATCCCCTGTCCCATCCCACACAGCCAAAAGCACTTGTGTGTGTGTGTGTGGGTGGGTGTGTGGCCTTGTTTCACCAATCCTTGTGTTCACATGGGCAATGGGGGGAGCTTGATAAAAAGGCAGGTACTGTTGGTGTGGCCATGCCCACTAGCTCGTCTCCCAATAAGAAACGCAGCGCCATTACTCTCTTACTCCTTCCCCTTTTTCTTCACTCATTCCCTTTGACTCCCATTATTCTACCCATTTCCAACCCCAAATGAACCTCTGATTCCTCTTCCTCCTCCAAAACCAAGGTACTTTCTTCCTCTGTTCTTCCTCTGTTATGGGTTTTTTCATGGTGGAAACCCAACCTCAATGCATGATTTCTTCTGGGTTTTAGTGAAAGATAAACAAATTTTGTTCTTATGATTGTTTTATGAAGTATTTGTGGGTTTGAAGCTTAATGCTAGAACACCTCTGTTCTTGATCTTGTTCTTGTTTTAAGTACTTAAGCTTCTTTAATTCNATGATTATGAAGCTACAAGAATCGTGTTCTCAAGGGTTCAAAATCTCGACCCTGAAAATGCCTCGAAAATCATGGGCCTCCTCCTCCTTCAAGATCATGGCGAAAAAGAAATGATCCGATTAGCTTTTGGCCCTGAATCTCTAATCCATTCTTTGATTCTCAAGGCCAAAACAGAGCTGAACTTGAACCCATCTTCTTGTTCTTCAAGACCCAGAATCAATCTCCCACCTCTTTCGATTCCAATCCCAAATCCAAACTTTTCAAATCACCCAGATGGAGGAGCTGATTTTGTTGATGAGTTTCAGATTCAAGATCACCTCTGTTTCCTCACCGACGGCTCTGTAAATGAAAACCCAGATTTCTTTTACACTAATCCGGCGGATTTCCCAGCCAGTCCGACCGACGGCGATGTGCTGTACGGCGGGGGTAATTGGGCTGAGGAATCAGGGTTGGGGCTTGGATGGCGGCCGTGTTTGTATTATGCGAGAGGGTTTTGTAAGAATGGAAGTGGGTGTAGGTTTTTTCACTCCGGCGGCGGTGAAGTGAGTTTGATGGCTGATGGCGGCGGTGGAAGGGCGGAAATGGTGGACCACTGTTCTGATAGTCTTCTTCTCCGGTCGAAATCGGGTTTGCCGCAGAGATTGGGAATGGGTTGTTCTGCTAATAGTAACGGTAACTTTTTTCCATATTCGCCGACGGCGGCGTCTGATTTGCTTCTTCAACAACAGCAAAACGAAATGCGAAGGTATCTTATCAATTCTTTTGTTCTTTTTAGCTAAATTAGAATTTGATTCTTCAATTTCAATCAATTTATTTACTTATTTAGCATTAATCTTTGTAGCACGTGTACCGAAACGTTTCTTAATCTTTGTAGACCTAATCCAAAGTTTGAATCTATATTCTTACATATTGAACTAAAACACGAACTTAAGCTTAAGCTTCAATAGTCGAATATGTTCTAGATAAAACTCACTCAGATTTGTCGATTACTTGTTTCCACACCCTTATAAGATCGTTCCCGTCTCCAATCGTGTGAGATCCTACAATCCACCTCCCTTGGTGGTTCAGTGTCCTCGTTGTCACATCTCTAGTGTCTAGCTCTGATATCATTTGTAACAGTCTAGCAATTATGTGCTAGTAACGTGTGTGTTCATTATTTCTATTGTGTAAAGAGCTTAGACATGAAATGGAAAGGATTTTGTTTTTGTGGTGTGAAAATGTATGCAGAGCGGCGGTGGGGTTATCCATGGCGGAGGAATCAGGCAACACAGGGAGATTCCGGCTGGAAAGAACGGATTTTTGCGGCGGAGGAATGGGGAATCCGGCAGCCAGACAAATATATTTGACATTTCCAGCAGACAGCAGTTTCAAAGAGGAGGATGTGTCCAAATATTTCAGGTGCTAATTTGTAGCTTTGTAATGATTGGATTTATGGTTTCAAGTAATCATCGGACTGGTCTGAAACAGCTCAAGTGTTTGGTTTGGGTTGAATTTTTTATTTTTATTTTTATTTTTATTTTTTTTACTTATTTAATCTTTTTAAATTAATAAAAATACCAACTGACTTTTTACTTTTATCTAAAATATTTTTTAATTTTTTAAAGTTATTTTGACAGTAATAAATAATTATAAAAATTTAAAAACATAGACTATTATGAATATTTTTTAAATGTGATACTATCGGTAATAGAATTTTTAAAATTAAAAAAAAAGTAAAAAAAAAAAAAGGTATTTTGAAGTTTTTTAAAAAAATTCAAGGGTATTAATGGTATTTTTTAAACATTTTTAGAAGTACGAGGGTATTTTTGAAACAAAATATTAACGATTTCGATCCAAAACTAACCATAAGAAATTTTTTGAGTACGAAATTTTTTTTGAAAGCTCAGTTTAGGGGTGTTTTTATTAATTTAGTATTTTATTTTTATTAATAATTTAGCTATAAATTAATTTATTTTATTATTGTTATCAAATGGGTATAAATTTTATGAATATTCCATAAAAGAAATTATTTCTAAGATTTAAACTATAAAAATTATTCAACATTTAATTGGAGGGTTGTTTATGTAATTATGCAGCATTTATGGACCAGTTCACGACGTAAGAATCCCATATCAGCAGAAGAGGATGTTTGGCTTTGTGACTTTCGTGTACGCAGATACGGTTAAGCTTATCCTGGCTAAGGGCAACCCTCACTTTGTCTGTGATTCTCGTGTTCTTGTTAAGCCTTATAAGGAGAAGGGCAAAGTCCCTGACAAGTTCAGGTTTTGTTCTTTCCTTTCCTTATTCTGGTTTTGTTCTTTCCCTGAAATCCTTCTTCCATGGCTAACTTAAACCATAATTAGGAAACAACAACAATTGGATAGGGGAGATTTCTCTTCACCAACTGGTCTCGATTCTAGAGACCTTCACGATCTCCATCTCGGTAAGCATCCGATTCTTGAACCGACCGCTCGAGTATAAAGGTTCATAAATTCCCTGTTTCAACCAAATGTTTGCACGGTTATATAATTGTCTTATATTATGTGTTGGATGAAAGTCCCACGTCGGCTAATTTAGGGAATGATCATGAGTTTATAATCAAGGAATACTATCTCCATTGGTACGAGGCATTTTGGGAAGCCCAAAGCAAACCCATGAGAGCTTATGCTCAAAGTGGACAATATCATAGTATCATAGCCATGCCCTAAACTTAGCCATGTCATTAGAATCCTCAAATGTCGAACAAAGTATTGTGAGCCTCGAAGGTATAGTCAAAAAGTGACTAAAGTATCGAACAAATGGTGTACTTTATTCGAGGGGAGGTGTTGGATGAAAGTCCCACGTCGACTAATTTAGGGAATGATCATGGGTTTATAATAAGAAATACTATTTCGATTGGTATGAGGCTTTTTGGGAAGCCCAGAGTAAAGCCATAAGAGCTTATGGCTCAAAGTGGACAATATCATACCATTGTGGAGATCCGTATTCCTAACATTAAGAAGCACAAACACTTCAGTTTGGCTAGCATATCCTTGTTCGACATGTGTTGGACACTCGAACACTCTAATACCCATTGACACGTATTAGTCACTTATTGTCACGATAGGTATGTGTCTGGTATGAGTTGTATAAAGTCAAAATCGAACATTCGTTAGGTTTAGTAGTCATACCAAACACATAGGAACTAGACGTGTTGTATTTGTGTCTTGTATTAGTATCTGTTATTCTGAGTCCTTGCACGAGCCTTGAGTTTCCCGAGTCCTTGCACGCACAATCACGAGCGAAAACACGTTGATAACTTGTTTTGTTTTGTAATATAGGAGCAAGAATGTTTTACAACACTCAAGACATGCTATGGAGGAGGAAACTAGAGGAACAAGCTCTTGAGCTTCAAGCTTTAAGAGTAATGAGTTTGCAACTTTCTGATGTTAAAAAGCCTCACCATCAGCAAACTCCTCTTCCAATTTGCAGCCCAATTCCTTCCCCTACTAACACTCCTAATCCCTTCAATCAAGCCCTTCTTTTCCATTCAATTCCAACCAGCTCACAACTCCTCCAAGGTACATAATGTTCTCTTTGTTGCATTGTCATGTTTGATTATCACTAGTCGGTGTTCGTTCTAGCTCGATAATCCTCTTGTTGTTTGTAGAGAATGGCTCGAACCGCTTACCTGAGGTTCACCTTGAGCCACGAGTGATGATCAATTCAAATTCGACAGCTGATAGTGATAGTAGCAATGACAAGGAAACCGACTTGCAAGAAACTAGGTACTATAAGGTTCTATCTAGTGGTTGTTGATGATCATTTTATGTTCTTTGTTTCGACACTTGATGTGTTTCTTTGTCTTTTTAAGCACTTTTGAAAACGTTTTCAAAATTTGAGCTTAAAAACTAAAAAAAGACGGATCCCATGTCAATTGGAGAGAGAAATGAGTGCCAGCTAGGATGCTGAGTCTTGAAGGTGGGTAGATTGTGAGATCCTGCATCGGTTGGGGAGGAGAACGAAACATTCTTTATAAGGGTGTGAAAATCTCCCCCTAACAGACGTGTTTTAAAAACCTTGAGGGAAAACTCGAAAGGGAAAGACCAAGAGAACAATATCGGCCAGTAGCGGTGAGCTTGGACGGTTACAAACACCGTTTTTTAAAAACTCATTATTGTTTTGTTGCAGTTTGGAGCATAATCTCCCTGACAGTCCCTTCGCCACGGCATCGTACACGCCAAGTGGCATCGAGGTCGACGAATCGGATGCCTCAACCGACAATCATTCTGCAGCTTCATCCTTCGCTTCGACATCAAACCTCGGCGCACCCTTCAAATCCTTCAACTGCCAGTAGGCCACTTTTCCATGTCTTGAGGCTTATGATATTCTAAGCTACCATTTCTTACAGATACTGAGATTAGTACATCAATTTTCAGGTACCCTTCTGGCCATGGAGCCATCGGGTTGTATGCTAGCACGGGCGGACCGACATGTCGAGTCGGGATTTAGCTGATCATGTAAGTTCTTCTACGTTCTTCATTTCTCTTCCCTTAAGTGTCTTAAGAGAGCCCACAGTACGAAGGATCTAAGAAATTACCACAGGAATAGCATTTAAAATAACAGTAAAAAGAGACAGAGACATTGATTGACCTGAAGTTTTGAGTGTTTGGGCACTGTAATTCTCTTACCAATGTAAATTATTAATCTTACAAGGTGAATTCATAAGCCAACATGGTCAAAATTCAGTCATCTTTGTATATGAGAAGTGTTAATGATAAAATTGGATGATATTAGAAATATTGGTAAATTTGATATTAGTAATTGTAATATTTTGAAATTATTAATTCATGTTTATTATCTCTAATTATATTTAATTTATCTCAAAAAAAAAAAAAAAAAAAAAAAAAAATTAAAGGTTAGATTTGAGACGGTTCGAGATTGTTTACAAAATTTGATTTGAACAGGACTGACTTGTTTGTTAATTATAACAATGTCTCACAATGTGTACGGTTGTTAATTAATTTTGTGGTTAATGTAAAGTAAGAGGGAGTAAAATTAAAGTAAAAGATGAAACACTAGGTAGAAAAATGAGAAAAATTTAGGGAGAATGTTTTCACGAGCATCCCGAGAACTAATGTCGGAAAGACTTTGAATTAATAGAGTTCAAATGAAAAATAAAATGTTGAATAAATAGTTGAAATTAGGGGTGTACACTCAACCCGCCAACTCGAGAACCCAACCCGAATTATAAGGTTTGGGTTGGGCTCGGGTTCAAATTTTAAATTATTGGGACAACCCGACCCAACCCGAAAACCATAAAAAGCCCAAGCCCACGCAGCCCATCAGTCGTGTTGGCACGGCGTACATGCACTGCACTGTTCAACGTGCAGACTTCCTCCCTCCCTCTCCTTCAATTCCGATTAATTATTATAATTGTCTCTCAATTTAAGATGCATACTTTCACCCTCCTCATCTATCTCATTGTTCCCATGCTCATCTTAATGGTTCATCTTTTACTTGAGGTCGTTCTCATCTCGGACGTCGCTCTAGTTCGCTGGTCACCTCTTTATTTCTTTGTTAGACTCTTTTCTCAGCTCCCATTTCTCCACTCGACTTTGTTGACGTCGTCGCCGACCGTCTCTTCGCTCGACTTTTCGTTTCATTTCTCTCGAACTTCCACGCTCTGTGTTTCTCGTCTGACTTCTCCACTACTTCTCTTCTCAGTTTGGAATAACCCGAACCCAACTCGAAAATTTTCGGGTTGAGTTGGGTTGAGTTGTGAAAATTTTCGGGTTGGGTTGGGTTGGGTTACCAATCCAACCAACCCAAACTTTTGGGTTGGTTCAAAAAAATCCCTCAACCCAACCCGACCCGAACCATGTACACACCTAGTTGGAACAACCAAACCAACCCAACTTTAAATGAAATTGAGTTCATTATTTAATAAGGTTATTTGAATTAAAAAAATTTATAACCAAAATTTCTGTGTTTGAACGCGACTACGTCCAAAACAAACTTTACATTATAGTATCTCTTTCAAACTTCTTTTAACTCACTGTACTAACATGATAATCAAATTACTTATTCGAGACTAAAAATGAAAACTAGATCGGAGAAGTAGCAAAGAGAACTAGCTTGAGATGACTGTCTTGATATAATTTCACTCTGTTTACGATCATTAGCACACGGGTGAATAAGTATATTTCTATACACTATTATTAATTTTTTTTTTATTATTATTTTTTATTTATTTTATTTTATTTATTAATGATGGTGTGTAGACAAGTATCACAACCTTACTACGAAGAGAGTAGGTTGTGACCCTTACGTTGCGAAAAATGAAACGACGACATTCAAGTGGCGTTCATCCGGCTACACTAGGATCTAGACGAGTGTCATGATGTGATCGAGGAGGACGGTACATCATCTAACACACCCGTGGACATTGAAGAGAAGATGAGACATAAACAAGACAAGGGCCACAAGTAGACAATGAGTGTCAAAGATAAGCTTGTTGAAGGTCCAGGTAAGGCCCCGGGCCTTAACCTCGAAATTCAAGATTTTGGAGGAAATTTGAACATGGACTTTGGAGTCAAATCCGTTCATACTCACCAAATTTGGTATCAATTGCACCGATAATATTAGAGTAGGGCTTAGAGTTATAGTTTTTACAATTCTTGTAGATATAGTAGATTATAGGTTTATTTTTACGGAACTTATGATGGTTTGGAATACATAATACGGGTAAGATTTAATTAGAGATCTATTTACGGCACTTACCATGTCATAGGATCATGGNTTCAAAAAAATCCCTCAACCCAACCCGACCCGAACCATGTACACACCTAGTTGGAACAACCAAACCAACCCAACTTTAAATGAAATTGAGTTCATTATTTAATAAGGTTATTTGAATTAAAAAAATTTATAACCAAAATTTCTGTGTTTGAACGCGACTACGTCCAAAACAAACTTTACATTATAGTATCTCTTTCAAACTTCTTTTAACTCACTGTACTAACATGATAATCAAATTACTTATTCGAGACTAAAAATGAAAACTAGATCGGAGAAGTAGCAAAGAGAACTAGCTTGAGATGACTGTCTTGATATAATTTCACTCTGTTTACGATCATTAGCACACGGGTGAATAAGTATATTTCTATACACTATTATTAATTTTTTTTTTATTATTATTTTTTATTTATTTTATTTTATTTATTAATGATGGTGTGTAGACAAGTATCACAACCTTACTACGAAGAGAGTAGGTTGTGACCCTTACGTTGCGAAAAATGAAACGACGACATTCAAGTGGCGTTCATCCGGCTACACTAGGATCTAGACGAGTGTCATGATGTGATCGAGGAGGACGGTACATCATCTAACACACCCGTGGACATTGAAGAGAAGATGAGACATAAACAAGACAAGGGCCACAAGTAGACAATGAGTGTCAAAGATAAGCTTGTTGAAGGTCCAGGTAAGGCCCCGGGCCTTAACCTCGAAATTCAAGATTTTGGAGGAAATTTGAACATGGACTTTGGAGTCAAATCCGTTCATACTCACCAAATTTGGTATCAATTGCACCGATAATATTAGAGTAGGGCTTAGAGTTATAGTTTTTACAATTCTTGTAGATATAGTAGATTATAGGTTTATTTTTACGGAACTTATGATGGTTTGGAATACATAATACGGGTAAGATTTAATTAGAGATCTATTTACGGCACTTACCATGTCATAGGATCATGGAATATTCTTTTTTGCACAAGCTCTCCATATCAGCAAAGGAAGCTGGTTTCCGAGTTGATCTTGATCCATTACATTGTTCAAACTCACAACAACATGAGTTTGGAATATCACGAAGAATCAGAGGATAGTCTCTGAAAGATGAATGGTTTCAAGTGAAATACAAGCAGAACATGTACGGTATCAGTGTTATGTCGAGAATGCCTTCAAGAGGCGTTATATGGTAAGTTATTTGACTCAATATTCTTTAATTTTTATGTGGTTTCCATTGACGTTGGGAATGCAACGTAATGTTGCCCCCAAAGAAATGGACTTGGTATTTTTCTGACTCAGAGAACGACAATAACCACTCTTTACAAGTTTAGGACTTGCAAGATGACAGTTTGTTGTTCGGCTACAACTAGTAAATATAAATGATAATAGGTCTTTTTTGGACCAAAGTGCACTATTCTAGTAAAATGTTAGTGTCCTCGATTGGGATGAGAACTAAACGGAAAAGATTGACAGTCAAGAGGAGATGAAGAAAAGTCATTCCAATAGTTTAACGGAGTTGCTATGATTATATGAAGGATTGACTTGTTTTTTTGAGTGTTAACATGAATAATTTTGATCTCTAAGTTTTTTGGTGCATAAAACATTACACAATTAGTAAAAGTACTCTTAAATTATGTTTTTGTTTCAATAATATCTTTCAACAGTTGCAAAAAGTGTAGAATTTATTGCATCATAACGATGGGAGGACTGAGCTTGCAATGCTGCCTGGAATACATTTCTGATCCAAAGTTGTTAGAATTCCATTCTTACATTCAAGTAACTATGGAATTCAAATTTAAATATTAAGTTTTTATTTAGAAAATGTGTTCATATAACTCATGAACGGATCCATCTAAATTATCCCACTCAAATCATAAAATTGGATTGAGTTAGATTTTATTGTTGTTTGAGTTGGGTTAAATCTTTTAAAAATCGAAAATATAGTTTGGTTTGGTTTGTAGGTCGATATTTTTTTTTGAGGAGTCAACTTGCAAATAGATTTACCATCCAACTCAACTCTTAAAAAAAATTAAGAATATTTAATGTTTGTAATTGATGTTGGTGATGAGTTGATGTAACGACCCTAAATTTCTACATCAAGTTGCTACTAACGTCTCATTCTCATCTATAATACTAAAATACAACTCTTTCATAAATATCATTTATAAACGTAAACTTCGAAAAACGCTTAAAACAACTTCATCTCTGGAAAACATAGTCATAGTATTAGGTGTTTAAATATGAAATACTGAAATTTAGGGAAGATAGGAGCAGTACAAAATAATTTAAAACGATGAAATGCATAATAGCCTATTCTAACATAAACCTAGAAATTTAAATATGAATCCACACTATGCAAGTGCATAGTCTCAGTTTGCAATGTCGCCGTCCTCCATACAAATGCGCCTTGCCTTTACCTGAAAAAATGATGTGGCACACGGCCTGAGTATTTCGAAGAATACTTAGTAAGTGACCCCACTATAATGGTCATGCAAATGCAAACACATACAATCATGATTTAGGGATCTATCTCTAACATAATATGGGTAGTCTCCAGTCTCGGACAAATTGAATGTGTAGTACTTCCCTACACACGACTCACACGTGTGAGTGTGAATCCCCACGGCACTCGCACACCCCTTGGACCCTCTAGTCAAGCTAATCTGTAGCGAAGTCTAGAGGTCAACGGAACCCCATAGTGTCATGCGCCTCATGAACACCCTCATCTGTGCGCATTTGCACTCATCATCATACGGTGCGCGTCCGCACTCATCATCTCTAGGGGAAGTAGCCCTATGCTTATGAACATACAATCTACATGAGGTCCCTCTAAATCCATCATAATGTCTCTTCTGACACAACCCTCTAGTATCATCTCTTTGTTACTCTAGGTAACACATGTGGATATTTGTATTAATATCGTTTTCATGCTCTTAGGTTGTGTCCTATATCAATCTAATGACATGATGCAATATGACACTCATCATCATATAGCATGCTCAATATGGAAACCATCATCGTATTAAGGTAAACGTCACGCAATCATCACACTCATCATATTGCCATAAAGTGCATCAAGCATATCAAGTACGTCATTCATCGAAATATATATATACTACGCACATCATCAAGTATCATAACTCACACATTATCATAACTCATACATCATCATACACCAGTATACGATATCATACGATAGAACTCATACATCATCATATACCAGTATACGATATCATACGATACAACTCATACATCATCATAACTCATATATGGTCACATACTAACATGACATTGTACAAAACAGTTCATACATCATCATAATTCATACAATTTTTAGCCTATTAGTAAGACCATTTTATTGATTAGCTTAAGTTGTTGTCACAAATTTATCCTTAGTGAAAGTTTGATTCTATCCTTTGAAATCCAAGTCAACCTACATGTGAGTTCATACATTAGTTTCAAGTTCGAATTTCTATAGAATTATTTCTCAAATTTACATTGGTCCATGTAATAAACATTATGCGAACAGGCTTTGCATGAATATAGTCTTAAATGTTTATTATAATTTCATTTTCATGTGGTGCATTTAAAAACTCTTTTAACATTTACCATATATTTTCTTTCCTAGTAGGTGTGTTTCCCTTTATCTTTTTATTTTAATTATGTTCACAATAAATTACAGAGATAATCAATTCCATATCTCTCCTTCTTTTCTCTATGTATTCCATCTGTTTTTCACCAAATATGTATTTACTTACTGTCTTCCTTTTTTTTTTTTTTTTTTTTTTTTTTTTTTTTTTTTTTTTTTTTTTTTTTTTTTTTTTTTTTTTTTATTTTTTTTTTTCTGTTGATAGATATTGGCCTCATTAATTCTAGTTATTTCCTGTAACTTAACATACTAACTAAAATCTAAATAACTGGGCAGAGAATAAGACATTTCATTTTGAATAATTAGATAAAGGAAAAGAAAATCTGATTATGACGTGATTTCTTGTAACATGATTGAATAAATAAAAAAAATATATGAAATATGACTTACAGTAATAACAAATCAAGATCTTTTCGATTAAATCTCTCCCTCTATCGGTAAAGCTGGTTATTGGTATTTTTTTATTTATTTACGAGGCCACCTGATTTGGGATTTTGAGTGAGGGGTTGGTTGAGGAGAGATAGAGAGGAAGGAGGGTAAGTGGAGAGTAGTTTAGGAAAAATTATTATTTTTTATTATTTTATTATTAATTATTATTCCTTATTTGTATGAACCTTAAATAAATAAAACAATTTGACATCTCAGCCAGAAACTTTAATATATCATGATAAGTGTGGGTTCAAGGAAGGAAAAGTCACCCAATCATTTTATTACATTTCCATCATAGGATAGGATTAAAAGCACTCAGTTATTAGTGCAAGGGTAGGAGCAATAGCAAAGGTAGGTAAAAGGAACGGGAGGGGCAGCCACGCACTGAGATGTTGATCCAGGATGCTTTTCTAGACACTTCTGCTTGCAGTCTTCAGGCAGACATCCTTCATACAACTTATCAACACAATCTACTGAAAAGGCTGCTTGAGGTACCATCAACGCCACTGCAAAAATTTGATAAACAATAATAATAATAAAAAAATTAGATCAAAATAGAGATATATCAAAATAGAAATATCTAATAATTTGAAGATTAAAATAGACTATATCTGATGAACAAACATGAGAAAAGAAGAACAAGGAACAATGAGGAGCGAACTCGAAACTTGGCCATCTCTTAGAGATTGATAAAGGAATGATATAGATAATTTATCTCTTGGTTATTTCATTTGTGATTGTAGAGCTTGTATTTATGGGCAGATTTGTGATTTACAAACATAGAAATTCAATCATTTTTAGTATTTTATTGGACAATTCTATATGGAAATTACGTCAATTATTGGAACTCTTAAAACATATACTTTTTATGAGAGGTAATTTAACACAAACTTATCCTTGTTTATGGAATAATAACGTACAATTCTTGAACCATTGTGTTTGTAGGAACAAGAGCTTCAACTTTGGTGAAGGNTTAATTCTAGTTATTTCCTGTAACTTAACATACTAACTAAAATCTAAATAACTGGGCAGAGAATAAGACATTTCATTTTGAATAATTAGATAAAGGAAAAGAAAATCTGATTATGACGTGATTTCTTGTAACATGATTGAATAAATAAAAAAAATATATGAAATATGACTTACAGTAATAACAAATCAAGATCTTTTCGATTAAATCTCTCCCTCTATCGGTAAAGCTGGTTATTGGTATTTTTTTATTTATTTACGAGGCCACCTGATTTGGGATTTTGAGTGAGGGGTTGGTTGAGGAGAGATAGAGAGGAAGGAGGGTAAGTGGAGAGTAGTTTAGGAAAAATTATTATTTTTTATTATTTTATTATTAATTATTATTCCTTATTTGTATGAACCTTAAATAAATAAAACAATTTGACATCTCAGCCAGAAACTTTAATATATCATGATAAGTGTGGGTTCAAGGAAGGAAAAGTCACCCAATCATTTTATTACATTTCCATCATAGGATAGGATTAAAAGCACTCAGTTATTAGTGCAAGGGTAGGAGCAATAGCAAAGGTAGGTAAAAGGAACGGGAGGGGCAGCCACGCACTGAGATGTTGATCCAGGATGCTTTTCTAGACACTTCTGCTTGCAGTCTTCAGGCAGACATCCTTCATACAACTTATCAACACAATCTACTGAAAAGGCTGCTTGAGGTACCATCAACGCCACTGCAAAAATTTGATAAACAATAATAATAATAAAAAAATTAGATCAAAATAGAGATATATCAAAATAGAAATATCTAATAATTTGAAGATTAAAATAGACTATATCTGATGAACAAACATGAGAAAAGAAGAACAAGGAACAATGAGGAGCGAACTCGAAACTTGGCCATCTCTTAGAGATTGATAAAGGAATGATATAGATAATTTATCTCTTGGTTATTTCATTTGTGATTGTAGAGCTTGTATTTATGGGCAGATTTGTGATTTACAAACATAGAAATTCAATCATTTTTAGTATTTTATTGGACAATTCTATATGGAAATTACGTCAATTATTGGAACTCTTAAAACATATACTTTTTATGAGAGGTAATTTAACACAAACTTATCCTTGTTTATGGAATAATAACGTACAATTCTTGAACCATTGTGTTTGTAGGAACAAGAGCTTCAACTTTGGTGAAGGAACCGTCATGAACTTAGGTCAAAATCGCATGAACAAGAGAAATAACTAGATTGTTGGAGCTACAACAACATACATATCTTGTTTTCCAAGGTTAAAGACGATGAAGTCATTGGTTCAACTTGGCCGGACTCAGCTGATACAGTGTCATAATAATATCGTGGGTGAAAATGAGTAAGAAATTTATTTCAAATAAATCTTCTAGGTCGGAAACTTGTCAATATGAAACAATTGACCACATAGATACATAATAGTTGGCAGGCACGAGTGTCATTCTCTTTAAGATTTGTGTAACGTTGTGAGATCTATATTTATAGAGTTGTCCGCTAATCCCTACTAATAGAGAACCAATAATCTATCACTAGCTTTCCACTATGTCGTAATATACTTAATAGTTCAAATTAAAATGAGTCGCACATCATATGTACTTCAAACAATCTTATTTCTCATGTTCTGATCTTTTGATCACCTAATCTAGTTCTCATAGTTTCTCAAAAACTTATATAATTTACCAAAGGAGCTATCCTTTTATAGACTACAAACCTATTCCTATGGTATTTAGTTCATATCTTTATAGTTTTTTTTTTTTTTGTTTGTTTTGTAACACTTTTACTTTATGAATACTCTTAAATGTCAATGATCACTTGTTTTCATATATTTTATAATTAACTTGTCGTATTTGTTAATAAGTATTTATTTATATGAATGAGTCTCCAAACTAAGACAATTACTCGTAAGATAAATAGAATAACTTAAACGGTATGGTGAATGACAAAAACTGTCACCCAACAATTTTATTACATTCATCATATGATAGGATTAAAAGCACTCGGTTTTAAGCGCAAGGGAAGAAGCAATAACAAGAACGAGTAAAAGGAAGTGTAGTGGCTGCCACACAATGAGCCGTAGATTCAGGATGTTTGTCTAGACACCTCATCTGACAGTCTTGTGGTCGGCATCCATCATACAACTTCTCTTCACAATCTACTGAATGGGCTGCTCGAGGAACCATCAATGCAACTGCAAAAATTTGAAAATGTTTAAACAAATCTACTAAAAACAAAAATCAAATCAACTTTATGATTTTTAAACATAATTTAAAGACAAAAACAAGGATATCTTATGAACAAACCTGAGAAAAGAAGAGTAAGGAAAAATAGGGAGCAAGAAAACTTGGTCATCTTGATCAAAGAAATTAAATCAATGATAAACAAAATTAATCTTTTAGATTATTTCATTTGTGATTGAAGAACATGTATTTATAAGCAAATTTGTGATTACATGCATGGAAACACGATCCAATTTGGAAAGTGGCCAATTATGATAGAATTTTGACTGATATTTCTTTTATGGCAATTGAATGATGGGATATTGAAATAATAACTGATACTATCCAATCTAAAAACATTTCCTAATATCATACAATATTTTGTACATAAGATCATAAGTATTCATTCTTGATTTCTTCTTCACGTATATTTGTAGGATCGATTAAGACATGACTGATTATGCCATGTTTGATCGGTTAGGACGAAGATATACATGACTAAGACAACGAAACATGATGCACGACTTTTCTTTGATTTTGTTAACCTATTTAAGCCTAATTAACTTTCATCCATGCTCTTGTTGAACCGAGATTCTCTGATCAAGTTTTTGAGAATGTTGTATTTCATGAGCTTTTTCGTGATTTTGAGGTGGTGTTAGGTGGAATGAGTAAGTGATGAATGACTAAGATCTCTTGCATTGAAAATAGAGTTACAGGTTACTTAAGCATGTATGATCGTTGTGTTTCTATGCTTTATATGAATTTAATATGAATGAAGATTCATGAATTGCTTCTTCGAATCTTGAGTTAATTCATTAGAGCACCACGAATTCATTATATCGGCTAGAAACCACGTCACGTAGATGAAGTACGAGTATGATAAGAATTTATGTTGTCAGGATGTATACCCTAAAGCCTTGTAATTAATTATAAAAATTTTAATAATAATTTTGATTATTTTAATTACAATTTAAAATTATCCATGCTAGGAATAATCTAAAGTTATTAATGTAATACAATATGTGGTTGATATTACACGAAAATCATATTCAAGTAATAACCTAGGTCTACGGTATATGGATAAGTTTGGGTGTTTTATCCTAGAAGTATTTTGATACGACCCATATTGTAATTGTTGCAAATGATTTGATCCAAATTATTCATGTGGAGACATGTAAGCGGTAGTATCGTATCCACTGAGTTTGTATAAAACAGAACCACAAAATATTCAGTCTCTTTTTATAAATCTGTCAACTAAAAAATATTAATATTTCATATTATGATCATATGCGACTTGATCTTGATCTTAAGTGACTTTTGAACTTTTGCCCGTGAGCTTGTCTTTTGATTTGTAGGAGTGAGAATAGTTGTTGTACTTGATTCAATATGTCTATCATTTTTTGGGACTGGATTAAATAGGGAGTTTGAAGCGTAACTTCACGAGATAAAATTCACTCATTCCCACGTACGGTAAGTAATTGAGTTAATTCTTTTAAGTGCTGATTTCAAGACTTGAACAATGAGGTCTCACCCTCTCATTGACCCAAGTTGTTTATGATTGGATCATAAATAACTTATTCAAACAGAATTAGTGGTAGTTACAATAAAACGAACTTCTGACCCAATTATAATTACAAACAACTTATGAAAGATCAACTTGTTTGTAATGATTATATCAATAGACACGACTAATCTTATAATACATAAGAATGCAACTCTAGATTTACAGTAGAGTGCCTATTGTCAATGAATAAATGTTGATTAATTAATTTGTATTATCTAAGGTTATAATTTGTAGGTCTATAAAGTTTATTTGTTAATTTAGAGTAACAGTTGAATTTAGTTGGAATTTTTAAATTAATATTTAATATATTAATATCAAAGAGAAAATATTTTTAGTTTGAATTCTTCAAATTAAAATTTAATGTATTAGATATTATTAAACATAACAAATATATATTTATTATATTTGATAATTAAATATTAAAATAATTAATATCCATTAAATTCTTTATTTTAAAATATATATTTGAAAAATGAAATTAAAATTAATTTAATATATATGTATCTTACAATATTTAAATTTAATTTAAACAAGATATTATATCTTAATATATTAGATATTCAAATATATTACCTGAGAATTCTCACAAAGTCTTGTTTAGATCCTTGGGGTAGAGCAAAAAAAAAATGTATCCCACACTTCTCTCCAAAATAGTTCTCTCAACTCTCTTCCTCCAACCCTTCATGGAGAAAATTCAATCGTTGGTGGAGTTAGAGCAAGTAGATTAAAGATCCACAGAGTACTTTTTTCATATTTCTCCCAAGTAAGTCAAAATAAAAATAAAACCCGTTAAAATTAAAATTGAGATCAAGACATGACACAAAAATTAAATACAAAATCAAATTCAATTGTAAGATATGCTATTCAAGTTAAATAGGGAAAATGAGTTTGAGATACAATTACAAAATAAAGTACAAAAAAACTGAAATACAAGGATGAGTTGAGGCTCTGGAACAACTCATCTCTGACCACACAACTCTTGAACACTCCTCCACCACAACTGACAACCTGCGAACACTTGACTAAAAAATAAAAAATGGAGAAAAGTTGACTCTCTTGAATAACCCCATCTCTGGCTGCACAGCTCTCGAACACTCCTCCACCACAACTGATAACCTGCGAACACTGACAAAAAAAAAAAAAAAGCGAGTATAAAAATATTTAGTAAGGAACCTACTTGTAGGCTCTCATCGCACCCTTATCCTACTAGGTATCCAAAGATTTTACTCTGGGTTCTAAGAAGTTCAGACAATCTTTATTTCTATCTGAGCATCAGAAGTGCTCCAAAGTTTCGACCGATACTTTAGCTGCTCACAAACCCATTCTAGGTACAATGGTGGTTCACCCGCATCACAAGTCTTCTGGGCAAAAAAATCCATATTTGGAGTGAACTACATTTTTGTTCCTAGACTTAGGTAGCTTGCTTTGCCTAAGCAGTGTAGAACCGGTGTTCTAGGTTGAGGCGCTATGTCGCAAAACTCTCTCGGGTGTGGAAATTATGGTGTGTGCTAGCCTACTCTCATCATCCATGAAAGGTTAATTTGCAAACCCTTCACACAAAACCATCTAAGTTACCTAATATTGGGGGAGCGGCCCACATCTACTTGTCTGCTATTAAAACTTCTAATGTAATCTCACGTCCTCTCTCAGGATGGATCTGTTGTGTAAGGTAATCCAACTGAATTGTGAGGATCTGTTGTGTAAGGTAATCCAATTGAATTGTCAGGATCGGTTGTGGTGTTGATGGTGTTAATATAACACATGCGGAAGCAATTTGGATCTTAGGCACTTTTAGAACATCAATTATAGTAAATAACTAGCATGTTCATAAGTATTAAAACTTAATGAGTTTGAATACTAACCTTTTGTAGTTCAAACTTCTTTTTCCTCACGAATCGGTTTCGAACCACCACTAGTGTCTTCTCCACTATCCTCCGGCCTTAGAACGGGATTGTGGAATCCGGTGAGTGACTAAACTTGGGAGGGATTTTGTATACGTGAAAGAGAGTGCTTGTGAGAGGTTTTTCATCAAGATGAAGAATCCCTTCCAAGTATCATGATCACTCTATTTAAAGAGTCAAGTTTGCATGTTCATGCAAACTTGAGATCACCAAATCTTGACACTTAAAATTCCACTCAAATGTTTGAGATTATGTGGCAAGCATGCATGTTAGAGTTAACCAAATTTTCACACTCAAAATTCCACTCAAACTGGTGGGGTTTATTTGACAAACATGCAAGTTTGGTTAAACCAAATTTTGACACCTCAAAATTCCACTAACATGATTTTTCCATTAGATGAAAGTCAACATTTTGACTTTCTTCATTTTAATTAGATGAAAGTCAACATTTTGACTTTCTTCATTTTAATTCAACAATTAATTTGAATAATGAATTTCAAATTAAAGTAACATTAAATAATTAATTAAACTATTTAATTAATATTTAATATTAATTCAAATGCCAATCCCAGTCAATTCCGACACATAATTGATTAAGATATTTAAATCTTATTTAAATATCTCAGATTCTCTCTTTTCGTTTATTTCGTAAATAAAATAAAATTGCGGTTAAATATATCGTATATATGTAACGCATATTCCCTAATTTGAATTCGAACACTTCGAACTCACTCGTCACACTGTTCTATGGTTTAGTCCGATATGAGCTAGCAGAGGGACCTAATGGACCTATAGATCATGGGCTCCAACGATTCAAGATTAACCGATTAAACTCATTAACCTGGTTAACCAACATTCGTTAACTACTAGGACACTCCACTATAGCCTAGTAGTTGCACTCCCCTCACTATAGATATATTTCTGTCCATCTGATATAACCATGATTAGTAAGTCGATCCTTCACAGGTTGTTCGTAACTAGAGCTGGGTCAATTTACCGTTTTACCCCTGAAGTTACTTCTTGTTCCTTATGTCTCACTGATCCTCTAATAAACAATTGGTTTGTGGTCCAACCAGTAAACCGAATCCCTCTCAGGCCAATGAGAGGGTGGGGCCCCTTGTTCAAGACCTGGAGTCAGTGCTTAAGGGAACTACCTTTCTTCTATCCCTAAAAGTGGGTAGGAGTGAATTCCGTCTTGCACCCCACGTCCCCAGCCATTCACCCAGTCTTACCCCTGAAATGAGAGACCTATTGAGTCGGCGAACTAGAGCCACTCTCACCCTTGCAAATCTAAGGATAATTCCGAATAAACAGGAGTTCATGGTTAGCTCAGGATTAAAACCGAGTTACCTAGGTTATCGAATGAAAAGAAAATCAGTCTCAACAGTAAACGACATTATAAAGTGAGAGTGGTTTTCTTCATGGTCCGATCTTATGCAATACTCATTGCATAGGACGCCCCCACTCACATGTCTCCACATGTACAATTTAGTGATCACATTGTTTATATCATATACAAAAGTGGGCCGCATCCATAGTGTCCCCAGAATAAGGTACTCAGCCTTATCCTTATACTATAGATCATTTTGACTATATACTTGAACTTGATCCACTCTTATGTCTCTACATATAGTTCAAGTAATCATACTATAGCCAGAGTGTTCTTAGTTTATTGGATTCAGATTAATGATCGTAAAGTTCACTTTATTCAATAACAATCTTTACTGAATAAACAACAATAATAACTTTATTGAAAATAGAATATCTTTTTGTTTACAAACTATGAGTTTTAGGACATAAAACCCAACATGTGTAAGGTAATCCAACTGAATTATCAGGATCGGTTGTGTAAGGTAATCCAACTGAATTGTCAGGATCTGTTGTATAAGGTAATCCAACTAAATTGTCAGGATCTGTTGTGTAAGGTAATCCAACTAAATTGTCAGGATCTATTGTGTAAGGTAATCCAATTGAATTGTCAGGATCTGTTGTGTAAAGTAATCCAACTGAATTGTTAGGATCTGTTGTGTAAGGTAATCCAACTGAATTGTCAGGATCTGTTGTGTAAGGTAATCCAACTGAATTGTCAGTCACACAACCCTCATCGTCCTAGCCCTAGCTTGACAGTACTGGTACCAAAGAAAGAACGAAAGTGAAAGCTCTGTTGATACTGTACCAACTATTAATTGTATGGAGGCTACCTTTATCATTCTTGGATACCATGGAGGCGTAGTAGATTCGTAGGGGTGTTTAAGAATTGTACCGTCTGAAGTGCTATATGGAAAGCAGTGTAGGTCTCCGTTGTGCTAGGATTAAGTGGGTGAACGAGAACTAATAGACCTGAGTTAGTCCGAATCACCAATGATTTTGTATAAAAGATCAGGGAAAGGATGTGCACTGCTCAAAGCAGACAGAAAAGCTACGCTGATGTAAGGTGTAGGAGTTTGGGATTTGAAGTAGGGAACATGGTATTCTTGAGAGTGAGCCCAATGAAAGGTGTTTTGAGATTCGTGCATAAGGCAAGCCAAGTCCCCTCTTCATCCGACCTTTCAAAATTTTAGAGTGAATAAGTCCAGTAGCATATAGGCTGGCCCTACCACCCTTCCTCTCAAGTGTGCATGATGTACTCCATGTGTCAATGCTAAAAAAATATATAATGGACCCTATTCACGTGATAGACTATGAGCCCTTTTAGATTGACGAGGACTTGAATTATGAGGAGAAACCTATAAGGATCCTAGCTCGTGAAGTGAAAGACTTATACACCTATATTGCTTTTGTCAAAGTGTCACAATCGCACTTTTGATGACAGCGGACTTGCGATTGTGCGACACTCACTTTCCAATGACAAGTGAGCTAAGCCAATTCGTTCTTGCGTCGCCTACGGTCAAGTGACATATGCTCGAGCCTTTGGCCTCGGTTTTAAGAGAAGGTTTTAGAAAACGAGGGCAGAGAGAGACTTTTGAAAGAGACGTTATATAAGCAAGCAAGAGAGAAATAACAACGGCTCACTGTATATAACCTTGGGTAGGGAGAAGTTGACAACTAGTCATATCCCCTATAGTAGAGGCATTTCATGTCTGACAGGCCTAGACATGATATTTCTTAAACGCCGTACTTCTTAGAAATACAAAAGTAAACACTAGAATATGAAAAGACATAAAGGGTTGGGTTTGTCACGGTCATGCTCGTCTGTGGCGAAACTACAAATAATAAGAAGTCACATGAGAACGGGAAGATGAGATAAGTGAGAAATACTCCGAGTTGATACAAGAGTTTGAAACTTTACAGGACAAAAGTTCTTTTTAGGGGTATATAATGTAACGCATGGAAAAAAATCTCAGGACGGTCAACCCTCGCTGAAAATCCCAAAAATCCAAAGCAAATGATCCATCTTGTTCCATTGTAAGAACGGTGATCAACCTTTGCTTCCTTGACATGTTCTACTCCCCCATGCACTATTTGTAGCATCTCCCACGATGCCTTTGCCGAGACCTTTTTCTGCCAACATGAGAAGAACATCCTCTAGGATTGCTTTGTAGAGTGCAACAAGAGCCATCTTATCCTTACGAATCAACTTCTTCACTGTACTCGATGGTATCTCAAACACACCTTGTGCTTGTAAGTTAACACACATTTTTTTTGACCATGCTGCGTTGTTACTCTTCGTAAGTAACGAGTACTGGTTTATTATACTCCCCTCCTTTTCGCTTTTAATCGTTATCATATCTCGTTCGGCGACTTTGTGTCGCGACAATATTTGTTTCGGCATCCTAACTCTGATACCAAATGTTGGATATGACCCACGATCAAAATATACTGAACCAAATAAATGAAGCAAAAAGAACATTCTCAGTAGAGAGATCTTTTGAATAGAAAAACATTAAACACTTGTGCTTTTCAATTCTCTCAACAGAGCATCCTAACTCTGATACCAAATGTTGGATATGACCCACGATCGAAATATACTGAACCAAATAAATGAAGCAAAAAGAACATCCTCAGTAGAGAGATCTTTTGAATAGAAAAACATTAAACACGTGTGCTTTTCAATTCTCTCTATGTTATTGTCAACAAAGCATTATTGTCAATAGAGCATACATCATTTATAGGGGAGAAAATACTAATAAGTTTTCTAAACTTTCTCCTCAAAATAACAACTATTAAACGTCTCATTTTTTAGTCCACAGTTAAGCAACTAGTAACAATTCTCGGAAATAAATTACTAACTATATTTCTAATAAATAGTTTTAAGAAGTTAACTAGAGTTTACAATCCCCTCCCTACTAATCAAAGTTGGGCGGAAAAACCCTATTACAAAACTCCTCTCCCACTTCTTCTTCCCTTTGTTTTTTTTTTTTTTTTAACACCTTAATTTTGCGCAAATGCCTCTATGTTTTTTTTTCCTTATATTTTATTATTAACTTGTTCGTTTTTGTTAGTGATTATTTATTTATATTATTGAGTTCTCTTGACTAAAACGATTCTACTCTTAATTTTCTATTCGTATTGTATTTCTATTTTTTTCTTTCAATATTACTACCGTATTACTAAAGATTTAGATTTAGATTTAGATTTAGCACCCAAAAGAATATTAAGTTTTCTGGTGGGAAATCATACCTAAGCATAATATGATAGAAGAAAGTAGAATAAATAGAATAACTTAAACTGTGTGTTGAAAGACGAAAACGTCACCCAACCATTTTATTACATTCAGCATATGATAGGATTAAAAGCACTCAGTTGGTAGTGCAAGGGTAGAAGCAATAGCAAAGGTAGGTAAAAGGAACTGGAGGGATAGGCACGCACTGAGATGTTGATCGAGGATGCTTTTGTTGGCACTTCTGCTGGCACTCTTTGGGTATACATCCTTCATACAACTTGTCAACACAATTTCTTGAGAAGGCTGGTTGAGGTACCATCAATGCCACTGCAAAAATTTCAAAAAAAAAAAAAAAAAAAAAAAAAATAGAGATATCTAATAATTTGAAGTCCATAATAGAGATGATATATGATCAACAAACCTGAGAAAAGAAGAACAAGGAACAATAAGGAGCATGCTGGAAACTTGGCCATCTCTTAAAGATAATTTATCTCTTTGGTTATTTCATTTGTGATTGTAGAGCTTGTATTTATGGGCAGATTTGTGATTTACAAACATGGAAACTCAGTCCTTATTCGTATTTTATTGGACAATTCTATATGGAAAGTAGGCCAATTATTATAACTCTTATAACATATACTTTTTATGGGAGGTAATTTTATACAAACGTATCTCTAGTTTATGGAATAATAACGTACAATTGTTGAACCATTGTGCTCGTGGGAATCAGAGCTTCAACTTCGGTAAAGGAACAATCATGAACTTAAGTCAATATCACATGAGCAAGAGAAATAACTAATTGTAACTGCCTCCAAAAAAAAAAAAAATAATAATAATAATAATAATAAATAATAATAATAAATAAATAGATCAATAAATAAACAACTAAAAATAATTATAAAAAAATTATGTAAAAAAAAAAGAATAACCTCCCCAAGTTTCTCTATTAACCTCTCATTCCTCCCCAATTATGTCTCTTGAACCCACNAAAAAAAAAAAAAAAAAAAAAAAAAAAAAAAAAAAACAACCAGATTTAATTTGGGGAAAAATGAGAATGGTCTCTACCGGTTGAGATTCACTGATGAAGATTTACTTGAAAATAGATTAAGATGTATATTAAATCTTAAGTTTCTTTTATCCTATTTTCTTTTTAAATCACAATGAATTATAGTTAGATGTTCATTAAATCTAACAATTATTTAGCTTTGAGTTAAAAACTATCATTTATATGAATTCTAGTAAATCTGGTTGGATTAGTAATATTAGATCAGTAAATTAGTAAATTTATATTAGTAGAAAGGAATAGATTAAAAATAAAATGGCCAAACAAATTTGTGAACAGAATTTAAATATTAACGGAATGAGAGAAAAGGAAACACAAAGATAAGAAAAGATTTGGAAACAGGATACAGTAGAAATTTGGAATCCATGGAAACAAAAGAAAAAGAAACATAAAGATAAAGTAAAGAAAGATTTGAAGACAGGGATCCCGTAGAAATTTGGAATAAATGTGAACAAAATTAAAAATTTAGGAATTAAAGATAAAGAAAAAAAAAAGTTTAGGAATTAACGAAATGTAACGATAGGAGTAAGATACGTTCATGAAACGTTAAGGTTAGGTTACATACCGAAGTGCTATGGATATGAGAGACTGATAAAAGAATACAGTTAGGTTATGGGTACAAAGGGATAGGTGTGTGATAGATTGATAGAACGATAGCGTTAGGATATGTTCCTATGATGATATGACTAAGGTACGTTCATGTAACGACATGATTGTGATAGGTATAAGAACGTTAAGACTATGATAAGTTAGACAAAGATAGGACCACGAAGTGTTTACGATACGACATGTGAATGACGGATATATACATGTTGTCATATAATATGAAAATGATATGAAATATGTTATGGTACGAGATATGTGATAAATTGACATGTTTATGATATGATATATTGTGATGCAATATGTTATGGTATGATATGTATATGATGAAATGTTATGTCTCCTAAATTGTGTGTATATAGCATGATATGAATGACATGAAATCACGATAAATGACAGGAAATATAACCCCGTTAGAATTATGTATGATATGAGAACTGAAGAATGAGAAACGGTATGATATGAATGATGAACGATACGTGAAATGATTTGCAAAACGATATGATATGTACAGAACACTAGCGGAATAATAAAAACGAAAAAATGTTGGGACCTCATGCATTATGTGTGCTCATGCATTGAAAGGTACGTTCACGTAATGATATGTTGTGATAGGTATAAGAACGTTAAGGTTATGATAAGTTAGAGAATGATATGACTATGAAGTGTTTACATTATTACTTGTTTATGATATGATACATTGTGATGCAATATGTCATGGTATGATGTGTATATGATGAAATGTTATGTTAAAAGCATGGAACGTTATGTTAGGTCTCTTAAATTGTGTGTATACAGCATGATATGAATGACATGAAATTACGATAAATGACATGAAATATAACCCCGTTAGAATTATGTATGATTTGAGAACGGAAGAATGAGAAACGATATGATATGAATGATGAACGATATCTGAAACGATATGAAAAATGATATGATATGTACTTAATGCTAGCGGGGTTGTATTAAAGGATAATGAAATTGTAGAAGTAGTGGGGACCTCATGCATTATGTGTGTTCATGCATCTGGGGGGATACCCCTATCCCATCACGAAGGTACGGACGCGTACATCCAATGGCAGGACAACGATCGTTATGCTTTGCATAGTACTGCCGTGACGGTTACTAGTTTTAACGGGTCCTGACATAAGTGGCTCCTCGAGTATGCCCACCGGATAAGGAAAGTGGCCCAGCGGTGTGCGAACTAGCTGGTGAGCCCATACTCGCACGTATGGGCTGTGTGTAGAGTATATGGTACACGTCCACGATTACCCGTTAGGACAGCATCGTAGGAAAAACGAAACGAAACGAAAAATAGGTCCCATCATTTCATTGCATGTGATTGTTGCATTTAACCCGATAGTGGGGTCACTCGATAGTGGGGTCACTTACTGAGTATTTCTTTAAATACTCAAGCTATGTGCTATTACATTTTTCAGGTTAAGGCAAGACATTCCTGTACGGCTGACGACGGCATCGCAACTCGAGATCATGGCACATGCATAGGATAGTGGTATTTATTTTCTTAGACTTAGGCTAGAATAGGATGTTTTAAACTTAAACGCTTATTTATTTTATTTTGGGTCTTTTGTTGTGTCGTTTTAAAGATGTTTTTGAAACACGTAAGTCCATGGCTGTGTTTTAAGTTAAAGGTTATGTTTTACGAAATTTAAATGAAGTCTTCCGCATTCAATGTTTATGGTACGTATACACTAGCGACCTTAAATTAAGTAGAAATTTTTTTGTCGTTACATGAGATCTATTTATGGAGTTGTTTGCTAATCCCTACTAACAGAGAACTAGTAACCTATCACTAGCTTTCGACAATGTTTAATAGTTCAAACTACAATGAGTCGCACATCACAATATATGATTCCTAAGTATACGACTCATGCAATAATAAAGAGCCAATCAATTAACCCTAAAAATCTCATACAAAACTCTTTGGAGCATATGTACTCCGAACAACCTTATTTCTCATGTTCTGATTTTATTGATCACCTAGTCTAGCTCCTATTTCTCATTATTTGATTGGGCACAAATAGGTCCATTATTTGATTGGGGACAAATAAGGCAAGAACATGAGAAACCCATGAGTTCGAGGATTTAGGGCTAACAAAAACCTATATAATTTACCAAAGGAGTTATTCTTTTATAGACTATGACTCATTTACAAATATGCTATTTATTGAGTATTCTTTTACTAATTTACGTTACTTCCCTTTTCATATGGAAATTGAATATCCCGTTCATGGTGAAAGCATTCAAAAGCGGTAGAATTGTGTAGGTCAAATAGTTCTAAGTCATATCTTGATTTCTCTGTATTTTATCATATGTATACTAACTTTTGTATAAGTTATCCCATGTATTTGTTTTGACAGTAACTTTCATATACACACACGTTGACTTCTTTCATATTAAGACATGGTTGATTATGCTGTCCAATCTAAAAACATTTCCTAGTAAGTGATGAATGGCTATGATCTCTTGCATTGAGAATAGGGTTATGGGTTACTCGGTTACTTAAAGCATGTATGATCGTTGTGTTTCTATGCTTTGTATGAATTTAATACGAATGAATATATGAATTTCTCCTTTGAATTTTGAGTTAATGCATTTGAGCCATATTCATTATATTGGCTAGAAACACGAGTATGATAAGAGTTCATGTTGTCCAGATCTATACAAAGCCTTGTAATTAATTATAAAAATTTTAATAATAATTTTGATCATTTTATTTGCAATTTAAAATTATTCAGTGTAGGAAAAAATCTAAAGTTATTAATGTAATCTTGAACAATATGTGGTTAATATTACACGAAAATCATATTCAAGTAATAACCTAGGTCTACCGTATATGGATAAATTTGGGTGTTTTATCCTAGAAGCATTATTGATACGACCCATATTGTAATTGTTGCAAATGATTTGATCCAAATTATTCATGTGGAGACATGTAAGCGGTAGTATCGTATACACTGAGTTTGTATAAAACAGAACCACAAAATATTCAGTCTCTTTTTATAAATCCGTCAACTAAAAAATATTAATATTTCATATTATGATCATATGCGACTTGATCTTGATCTTAAGTGACTTTTGAACTTTTGCCCGTGAGGGCATGTCCTTGGATTTGTACGAGTGACAGTCGTTCTTCTACCTAATTCAATATATCTATCATTTTTTGGGACTGGACCAAATAGGGAGTTTGAAGCGTAACTTCACGAGATGAAATTCACTCATTCCCACATAGGGTAAGCAGATGAGTTACTTCTCAGAAGTGATGATCTCGAGACTTGAACAATGAGGTCTCACCCTCTCATTGACCCAAGTGTTTTATGATTGGATCATAAATAACCTATTGAAACAGAATTAGTGGTATTTAAGGTAAAACAAACTTGTGACCCAATCATAATTACAAACAACCTGTGAATCATAATTACAAATAACCCGCAAAGGATCAATTTATTTGTAATGATTATATTAATAGACATAACTAGTCTTATAATACTTAAGAATGCAACTCTAGGTTTACAGTGAATGTCTATAAAGTTTATTCGTTAATTCAGTGTAACACTCAAATGTTCTATTTAGTTGGAAAAATAATAACAACTAATTAAACCTAAAGACATTTCCAAATATGACATTATTTTTAGTTTGTTTGCATTATTTTTAGTTTGTTTGACAAAGACCCATGAAAAGTTTAATAGATCTATCAATAACTCAGATTTAATAGATCTATCAATAACTCAGATCTATTAGAGACGTGTGAATGAACTACTTACTAAGCATGTTTATATTCATTCTTGACATGTAAGTATTCATTCTTGATTTTCTCTTCCCGTAAACTTGTAGGATCGATTAGGACATGACTGGTTATGCTATGTTTGACCAACTCTTTGAGATGATCCACTCTCAAGGTACATATAAGTTTATACCTTTGATTGTCCTTCACAATCTTGGAGTGCCGTATCTACTTGAAATGTACTGATGAAGGTCAACATTTAAACTGCTCTAACTATAGCGCCCTAAATTTAGTTCGGTTCTCTTGTGCATGCTTTACCAAGCATAACCATAATTTTTTTTATAACATATATATAGTATATACTCATCCAAAAGTATCATTCCAGAGTCCTTAACATGCAACTTCTAACAACTTAAGATAAGAAATGCTCCCATGCTAGTACTTCCTACCCGTTCATACAAATATTACTTGACTAAAATAGGTTTAGTACCAAAATTAGATAGAAAACTAATAAATGGAAGTCGAACAAGTTAAAAAGTTGCACTCACGCTCCTATTTAAGCGCTCGAAGGTTTCCCTATGCAAGTGTATGTCAAGCGCCAGAGGAGGAGCATATGCACTAGCTGTACGACATGTGTTTCCTTCTTGTTGGCGTGCACAACTCAAACGGCGTGCGTCCGATCTCTCGAGTGCGCTAGTTTTCCTCCAATTTTTCTTATGATTACACGTGGCGCATGGGTCAGTTCAGGCTATCAGGCACAGTTCATGGAATGGGTAAGTGGGTCGGGTCTCGAATGGTCACAAGCGTGACGCGTGTCCTTTTCGATGGGTGATGCATATCCTAATCATGCTTGTTCAAGACATTTTTTTCCTGGCCACATGCCTATTTCATGTCAAACCCATCATATCATACTATTTTATCACTTTTATTTATCGTTTCCATGATGTAATGTTTCATTATTGATTTTCTTAAGAGTATGATATTTTATCAAAATCATGTCCGGCATGACATGAAATTCCTCAAAATGTACTAGGGGATATACAAAAAGTCATCGATTCTTCCTACGTGGAGTTATATGTTATCTAAGTTGTTGTGTTGTCTCTCTTACTTGCTAGCTTATAACATTGCTTTCAAAACTCTTTTTCAAAAATCTCTCTACCCCATTTTCTAAAATCTTCTTTTCAAACAAAAGATTCGGTACTTTCTCCGGCCAATGGTGAGACAAATGCGAATTGACCGATTCATTTAGTAGTGAGAGTGGGTGTCGCACAATCACTTGCAAATATCTCGAGAAAGTGCGACTGTGAAAAGGCGCGTCCGACCCTCTAGTTGACATATTCGCGGTTGATGTGTCATCCTCTTCCCTATGCATACTGGTTTTCCAGATTCTAATAATTTTTTTAATTTTTTTTTTGCATTTTCATAACTTCTCATCCAAAACTCAAATCAAGTTAGTTTCTTAATCTAGGTTTACAAACATATTTTTCTCTAATTTACCTCAAATGGAAATAATGATGGAAATAATGATGTCTAAAGATAGTAAAAAATATCAAAACTTATAAAATTTAGACCTTGTCTGTTCAATATTTATAGACCTTGTCAATGGCTTGAACATCAATAGGGTGGGTGGAAATTAGCAGGGGATCTCTAACAAATCTTAGAGGTGGTAAACTTGCCCTCATGAGGCAACAGGGTCACCCCTTTCAAAAATTTTTATACTTGACAGGCATGAAGGTCACCCCTTTCAAAATTAGTGCTGACACTATGAGGTTTATTTAGAGAGTTGCGTGGAAATCCCTATTAATAGAGAACTAGTAATTGATTCAATCTAAGAATTTGGTAGGGAACTTTGAGGAACACATGCATTCTAAAGAATCCATTGATGTGATATTACTTAGTTGAAAGTCTTGATTGGACTAGACCATAAAAATTATTGGAACAAGACTAGATGAAACAATAAAACACAAATAGGGTTAGAACCTGAGAAAGTCACTGAGTCAGGATTTTGGATCAAACACAATCAAAAGCTTAATAGGTTATCAAGGGAGTTATCTCCTAATAGCGCCCTACAATTCACTCACCTGTATTTAGTTACTATCAATTTTGAGACCCTTAATTTTCCTTTCTGGTTGTATTTCAATTTTTTTCTTCCAATATTAGCCCTTTACTACTAAGAATTCTTTTTTTTTTTTTTTTTTTCTTTAGCAGTGAAAAAATATTAAGTTTTGTCGTGGGAAATCATACTCGAGCATAGTATGGTAGAAGAAGATAGGATAAATAGAATAACTTAAACTCTGTGTTGAATAACGAAAACGTCACCCAACCATTTTATTACATTCATCATATGATATGATTAAAAGCACTCAGTTTTAAGCACAAGGGAAGAAGCAAAAACAAGAACGAGTAAAAGGAAGTGTAGTGGCTGCCACACAGTGAGCCGTTGATTCAGGATGTTTGTCTAGACACCTCATCTGACAGTCTTGTGGTCGGCATCCGTCATACAACTTCTCCTCACAATCTACTGAATGGACTGCTCGAGGAACCATCAATGCAGCTGCACAAATTTGAAAATGTTTAAACAAACCTACTAAAAACTAAAAGCAAATTAACTTTAGGATTTTTAAACATAATTTGAAGACAAAAATCAAGAACAAACCTGAGAAAAGAAGAACAAGAAAAAATAGGGAGCAAGAAAATTTGGCCATCTCAAACCTAAAAATTAAATCAATGATAAAACAAAATTAATCGTCTTGAGTTATTTCATTTGTGAATCGAAGAACATGTATTTATAAGTAAATTTGTGATTTACATACATGGAAACACAATCCAATTTGGAAAGTGGCCCATTATGATAGAATTTTAACGGATATTTCTTTTATGGCAATTGAATGATTGGATATTGAAATAATAACGGATACTATCCAATCTAAAAACATTTCTTAATATGATACTATATTTTATATATAAAAGATAATAAGTATTCATTCTTGATTTCCTCTACCCCTATATTTGTAGGATCGATTAAGACATGACTGGTTATGCTCTGTTTGATCGGTGAGGATTGACGACTTTTCTTTGATTTTTTTAACCTATTTAAGCCTAATTAACTTTCATCCATGCTCTTATTCCTGAGATGCTTTGATAAATTTTTTTAGCATGTGATTGTATTTCACAAGCTTTTTGGTGATTTTAGAGGTGGTGTTACGTGGAATGAGTAAGTGATGAATGGCTAAGATCTCTTGCATTAAGAATAGGGTTTTTGGTTACTTAAGCATGTATGATGATTGTGTTTCTATGCTTTGTATGAATTTAATATGAATGAAGATTCATGAATTGTTCCTTCAAATTTTGAGTTAATTCATCAGAGCAAGACGTATTCATTATATTGGCTAGAAACCACGCCAAGTAGATGAATCATGATTATGATAAGAATTTATGTTGTTGAGATGTATGTCCTAAAGCAAAGCCTCGTAAATAATTGTATAAGTTTTAATAATAATTTTGATTATTGTATGATATGAACCAAGAGACATCATTCATACAATATACTTCAATGAAGATGTGAAGAAAATGTTGTCAAAATTATCAAAAGAGGTCACATTGAAGAGGAATGAAGTTTGACGGTTATAAATTTTGGGTGGGTTACAATTTAGAGTAATTTAGAGTTATTGTATTTTAAGACATTTTATTTACTTTAGGTTACATTTACATAATGGCTAATTATGGCCATTAAGTATGAATGTTACAACTTTTGGAATGCCTTTAATAGTTTCATTTTGAGGCTATATAAAGCCATGTATGTTGTATTTGGTAGGTAGACTTGGAAAATATATTAAAAGAAGCATTTGTGCTTTTCTTTAGCCAATGGCTAAGTTTCTTTGCAATTCTATGTAGTTTAGGTTGCATGTAGAATCATTCAAGCTCGACATGATCGATCTTGCTTGTGGAGTGATTCGAATCTCAATCAAGTGTTCTTGCCTTGAGATATTCGATCAACAAGGTAATCCGAATCTTATTCCCCTTGTATTGATTCCTTATCTTATCATTTTATTTGCAATTTAAAATTAGTCACTAAAGTTATTGATGTAATCTTGAATAATATGTGGTTGATATTACAATCATGTTCAAGTAATAACCTAGGTCTATAGTATATGGATAAATTTGGGTGTTTTATCCCAGAAACATTATTGATACGACCCATTTTATTTCATATACAATGAGTTTGTATAAAACTGAACCACAAAATATTTAATCACTTTTTATAAATCCATCAATTGGAAAGATTAATATTTCATATAATAATTATATGCGACTTGATCTTGATCTTAATGACTTTTGAACTTTGCCGTTAAAGGCTTGTCCTTTGATTTGTATGAGTGAGAAGGGTTCTTGTACCTAATTCAATATGTCTATCATTTTTTGGGATTGGACCAAATAGGTAGTTTGAAGCCTAACTTCACGAGATTAAATTTACTCATTCCCCACATAGGGTAAGTAGATGAGTTACTTCTCTTAAATGCTAATTTCGAGACTTGAATAATGAGGTCTCACTCTCTCATTGACCCAAGTGTTTTATGATTGGATCATAAATAACTTATTCAAACAGAATTAGTGGTACTCAAGGTAAAACGAACTTGTGACCCAATTATAATTACAAACAACATGTGAATGATCAATTTTCTTGTAATGATTATATCAATAAACACAACTAATCTTATAATACATAAGAATGCAACTTTAAGTTTATAGTAGAGTGCCCATTGTTTGTCAATGAATAGAAGTTAAATTAATTAATTTGTATTATTAGATGTTGTAATTTGTAGGTCTATAAAGTTTATTTGTTAATTAAGAGTAATACTAAAACATTTAGTTGGAAAAAANTTGGAATGCCTTTAATATCATTTTGAGGCTATATAAAGCCATATATGTTGTATTTGTAAGGGAGACTTGGAAAATATATTAAAAGAAGCATTTGTGCTTTTCTTTAGCCAATGGCTAAGTTTCTTTGCAATTCTATGTAGTTTAAAAAAGAATTTAGATGTCTAAATTAATATTTAATATATTAAATATAAAAGAAAAAATATTTTTAGTTNTTTGCAATTTAAAATTAGTCACTAAAGTTATTGATGTAATCTTGAATAATATGTGGTTGATATTACAATCATGTTCAAGTAATAACCTAGGTCTATAGTATATGGATAAATTTGGGTGTTTTATCCCAGAAACATTATTGATACGACCCATTTTATTTCATATACAATGAGTTTGTATAAAACTGAACCACAAAATATTTAATCACTTTTTATAAATCCATCAATTGGAAAGATTAATATTTCATATAATAATTATATGCGACTTGATCTTGATCTTAATGACTTTTGAACTTTGCCGTTAAAGGCTTGTCCTTTGATTTGTATGAGTGAGAAGGGTTCTTGTACCTAATTCAATATGTCTATCATTTTTTGGGATTGGACCAAATAGGTAGTTTGAAGCCTAACTTCACGAGATTAAATTTACTCATTCCCCACATAGGGTAAGTAGATGAGTTACTTCTCTTAAATGCTAATTTCGAGACTTGAATAATGAGGTCTCACTCTCTCATTGACCCAAGTGTTTTATGATTGGATCATAAATAACTTATTCAAACAGAATTAGTGGTACTCAAGGTAAAACGAACTTGTGACCCAATTATAATTACAAACAACATGTGAATGATCAATTTTCTTGTAATGATTATATCAATAAACACAACTAATCTTATAATACATAAGAATGCAACTTTAAGTTTATAGTAGAGTGCCCATTGTTTGTCAATGAATAGAAGTTAAATTAATTAATTTGTATTATTAGATGTTGTAATTTGTAGGTCTATAAAGTTTATTTGTTAATTAAGAGTAATACTAAAACATTTAGTTGGAAAAAAAGAATTTAGATGTCTAAATTAATATTTAATATATTAAATATAAAAGAAAAAATATTTTTAGTTTGAATTTTTAAAATTAAAATTTAATATTTTAGATATATTAAATCTTAAAAAGTTATATTTATTGCATTTAATACGTTAAATATGAAAATAATTAATGTCAATAAATTTTTTTTAAATGTATATTTAAAATTTATATGAGATTTAAATTAATTAAATATATATATGAATTATCTTACATTTAAATTTGATTTAAACAAGATATTATATCTTAATATATTAAATATTCAAATATATTATACAAAAATTCTCCCATTTTTTTTGTTTAGACCTATTGAGTTGAGCCAAGATGTTTCTCCCAAGTCTCTTAATTTTTTCCATTTTGTTCAATTCTAAATAAAATAAAAGTCAATTATTTTAACGAATGAAACGTTCATTCTCAACATAGGTTATGTCTTTATGTCTCGACTCGAGTTTTAAAGCTTCAAAACATGGATTAGGATTAAAAAGATATGGACAAAAATAAATATAAATAAAAGTAAAATAAAATAAAAATAGAACTGGATAAAATTCAAATGGAGATCAAGATATAGCACAAAAATTAAATATAAAATTAAATTCAATTGTATGACGATGCTATTCAAGCTTATTACCAACCGAGAAAATGAGTTTGAGATACAATTACGAAATCAAGTACAAAAAACTCAAATACAAGGACGGGTTAACACTCTGGAATAAACCTATTCTGTGTAAGACGGTGGTTCACCCGCATCACAAGTCTTCTGGGCGAAAAAATTCATACCTGGAGTGAACTACTTTTTTGTTCCTAGACTTAGGTAGCTTGCTTTGCCTAAGCAGTGTAGAATCGGTGTTCTAGGTTGAGACGCTATGTCGCAAAACTCTCTCTGGTAGAGACATTATGGTGTGTGCTAGCCTACTCTCATCATCCATGAAAGGTTAGCTTGCAAACCCTTCGCACAAAACCATCTAAGTCACCTAATATTGGGGGAGCGGCCCACATGTGCTTGCCAGCAATTAAAACTACTAGCATAATCTCACATCCTCTCTCAGGAGGGATATGTTGTGTAAGGTAATCCAACTGAATTTTCAGTCAAACAACCGTAATTGTTCTAGACCTAACTTGACAGTATTGGTACCTAAGAAAGAAGGAAAGTGATAGCTATGTTGATACTGTACCAACTACTAATGGTATGGAAGCTACCTTTATCATTCTTGGATACCATGGAGGTGTAGTAGATTCTTAAGGGTGTTTAGGAATTGCACCGTTTGAAGCGCTATATGGAAAGCGGTGTAGGTCTCTATTATGCTCGGATTAAGTCAGTGAATGAGATCGAATGGGACCTGAGTTAGTCCGAATCACCAATGATTTCGAACAAAAGATTAGGGTGAGGATTTGCACCGCTCAAAGCAGACAGAAAATCTACGACGATATAAGGTGTAGGAGTTTGGAATTTGAAGCAGGGAACATGGTATTCTTGAGAGTGGCTCCAATGAAATGTGTTTTGATATTCTTGCATAAGGCAAGCTAAGTCCACACTTCATCAGACCTTTCGAAATCCTAGAGCGAATCGGTCCAGTAGTATGTAGGCTGGTACTACCACCCTCGCTCTCAAGTGTGCATAATGTACTCCATGTGTCAATGCGCATAGAATATATAATAGACCCTATTCACGTGATAGACTACGAGCCCTTTTAGATTGACGAGGACTTGAATTACAAGGAGAAACCTACGAGCCCTTTTATGTAACTTTCATATATACATACACTTTGACGTCTTATTCCACTTTTATCTACTGATTTAAAGAAAAATGTTTATCAATTTTTTTTAAAAGTCCAGTGTTACTACGTGCAATTTGTAGCTTAAGTTTCTCGAAAAGTTGATTGTTACACATAATCTAAATAAGAAGTTTCTAGCAAGGATCTCACGCGATATTTCAATCTTCCAAAGTATCTTAAACTGTGTGTTGAATGACGAAAACGTCACCCAACAATTTTATTTCATTCATCATATGATATGATTAAAAGCACTCGATTTCAAGGGCAAGGGTAGAAGCAATAGCAAGTAAGAGTAAAAGGAAGTGTAGTGGCCGCCACACAGTGAGATGTTGATTCAGGATGTTTGTCTAGACACTTCATCTGACAATCTTGTGGTCGGCATCCGTCATACAACTTCTCCTCACAATTTGCTGAATGGGCGGAACCATCAATGCAACTACACATATTTGAAAACATTTAAACAGAATTATTAAAAATTAAAATCAAATCAACTTTAGAATTTTTTAAGCATAATTTAAAGACATAAATAAAGATATGTAATGAACAAACCTGAGAAAAGAAGAACAAGGAAGAATAGAGAGCAAGAAAACTTGGCCATCTCGATCTTAGAAATTAAATCAATAATAAATAAAATTGATCTTTTGGGTTATTTCATTTGTGATGAAGAACGTGTATTTATGGGCAAATTTGTTATTTAGATACATGGAAACATATTCATTTTGTATTTTATTGAGCAATTCAATTAGGAAAGTGGTCAATTATGGAAACTTAGGAAAGTGGTCAATTATGGAAACTTTGAACAGATAATTCTTGTTTGGGCAATTGAATGTCTTAACTGTAAAATAATAACAACTAATTAATCCTAATCAATGACATTATTTTTGGTTTATCGGATAAAGACCAATGAAAAGTTTAATAAGTCTATCAATAATTCAGATCTATTAGAGACGTGTGAAAGAACTACTTACTAAGCATGTTTATATTCATTCTAGACATGTAAGTATTCATTCTTGATTTGCTCTTCACGTAAACTTGTAGGATCGATTAGGACATGACTGGTTATGCTATGTTTGACCAACTCCTTGAGACGATCTACTTTCAAGGGACATAAGTTTATACCTTTGATCATCGTTCACAATCGTGGAGTGGAGTATCTACTTGAAATGTACTGACGAAGGTCAACATTGAAACTGCTCTAGCTATAGCGCCCTAAATTTAGTTCGGTTCTCTTGTGCATGCTTTACCAAACATAAATGTAATTTTTTTAACATATATATAGTATATACTCATCCAAAAGTGTCATTCCAAAGTCCTTAACATGCAACTTCTAACAACTTAAGATAAGAAATGCTCGCATGCTAGTACTTCCTACCGGTTTATACAAATATTATTAGACTAAAATAGGTTTAGTACCGAAATCTAGATAGAAAAACAAATCCAAAAACCACACACAGAACACAAATAATTGAGAAAAGAAAATAAACTAAAAGAGTTATTAAAAAAAAAACAATAATAAACCTAAATAATCGAAAAAATTAAAAAATCATATTTAAAAAACAACAAAGACAATAAAAGAAGAATTAAAAAATGGNATTGGAGATGCAGATTTAATAGGAATGGAAAGAGACTGATCTCCTTTTCTTTTATTTTTTTTTTGCAAGAGATAGCATTCAATTATTTAGATTTTTAGATATCAAAATAAAAATTGATTGTAAATGGCTTTGTCAATTGCATCTGAATCATCAAGGAAAGAGAAGAAAATAGAATAGATTGAAAATAGCTTCTATCAATGACCGTAGTTATTAGGAAAGAGAATGAAAAAAAAAAAGATTGAAAATGGCTTAGGTTAATTGATAGTCATACGAAAGAGGAGAAGAAAACAAAATTGATTGAATATTGTTTTATAATTGCATAGTCATTTATATGAAAGAAAAAGAAGAAAAATGAAAGATGTGAGAAATTATTATTATTTGTACCAAAAGAATATAATATTATAACAGCAGCATGAAATAATATTGACATATTTTCAATTTAAGTTTACTATCCAACCAAAATTTAGAAACAATGAAAACGTGGAATTCAGTTTCTACTGAGACTGTTTTAGAGCTGTATTTCACATTGTTAGTTGGATAATTAATTAAAATGTGAAATATTAACGAAAGGTGACGAACGGTTCGATATGAAGTGAACTTTAGCAACCTTTGGAGCAACTCTCGAGGAACGGGAGCTTACGTTAATCAAATTAGGGAATACTTCGGCTAAGGCCAACCAGGCAAGTGGCCTTACTATAGATAGACTAAAAATTGTATGAGTTACGATGATGTATGAACTATGTCGTACGATGCGGTATATGAGTTATGATGATGTATGAGTTATGATGATGTGTGGGTTACGATACTTGATGATGTGCGCAGTATATATATATTTTGATGAATGTCGTACTTGATATGTTTGATGCATTTTGTGGCAATATGATGAGTATGATGATTGCGTGACGTTTACCTTAATATGATTATGTTTTCCATATTGAGCATGCTATATGATGATGAGTGTCATATTGCATCATGTCGTTAGATCGACATAGGACAAAACCTTAAGAGCGTGAAAATGATATTAATATAAATATCCACGAGTATGTGTTACCTAGAGTAACAAAGAGATGAGACTAGAGGGTTGTGTCAGAAGAGACATTATGATTGATTTAGAGGGACCTCATGCATATTGTATGTTCATAAGCATAGGGCTACTTCCCCTAGAGATGATGAGTGCGGACGCACACTGTATGATGAGCGCGAATGCACACAGATGAGGGTGTTCATGAGGCACATGACACTATGGGGTTCCGCTGACCTCCGGACGTCGCTACAGATTAGCTTGACCAGAGGGTCTAAGGGCTGTGTGAGCGCCCTGGGGATTCACACTCGCACGTGTGAGTCGTGTGTAGGGAAGTACTACACATCCAATTTGTCCGAGACTGGAGGCCACCCCTAAGATGATTAGAGATAGGTCCCTATTTCATAATGCATGTGTTTGCATTTGCATGGCCCCCTATAGTGGGGCCACTTACTGAGTATTCCTTGAAATACTCAGGCCGTGTGCCACATCATTTTTCAGGTAAAGGCAAGGCGCACTTGTACGGAGGACGGCGACATCGCGAGCAGAGACCGTGGCACGTCCATAGGGTAGACTCATATTTAAATTCTTAGTTTTAAGTTAGAATAGGTTGTTTTGCATTTCATTGTTTTAAATTATTTTGNATTTTAGTATTTTGTATTTAAACATGTAAGAGCATGGCTGTGTTTTCTAGGGAAGAAGTTGTTTTAAACGTTTTTCAATGTTTCCATTATAAATGATGTTGAGTTATATTTCCGCATTATAGATGAGCATGAGACGTTAGTAGCGACTCGAGATATGTGGAAATTTAGGGTCGTTACAGTGGCACTCATGCGCCTATTTAAGCACTTGAAGGTTTCCCTATGCAAGTGTATGTCAAGCGCCAGAAGAGGAGCACATGCACTAGCTGTACGACATGTGTTTCCTTCTTGTTGGCGTGCACAACTCAAACGGCGTGCGTCCGATCTCTCGAGTGCGCTAGTTTTCCTCCAATTTTTCTTATGATTACACGTGGCGCATGGGTCAGTTCAGGCTATCAGGCACAGTTCATGGAATGGGTAAGTGGGTCGGGTCTCGAATGGTCACAAGCGTGACGCGTGTCCTTTTCAATGGGTGATGCATATCCTAATCATGCTTGTTCAAGACATTTTTTTCCTGGCCACATGCCTATTTCATGTCAAACCCATCATATCATACTATTTTATCACTTTTATTTATCGTTTCCATGATGTAATGTTTCATTATTGATTTTCTTAAGAGTATGATATTTTATCAAAATCATGTCCGGCATGACATGAAATTCCTCAAAATGTACTAGGGGATATACAACAAGTCATCGATTCTTCCTACATGGAGTTATATGTTATCTAAATTGTTGTGTTGTCTCTCTTACTTGCTAGCTTATAACATTGCTTTCAAAACTCTTTTTCAAAAATCTCTCTACCCCATTTTCTAAAATCTTCTTTTCAAACAAAAAACTTGGTACTTCCTCCAGCCAATGGTGAGACAAATGCGAATTGACCGACTCATTTAGTGGTGAGAGTGGGTGTCGCACAATCACTTGCAAATATCTCGAGAAAGTGCGATTGTGAAAAGGCGCGTCCGACCCTCTAGTTGACATATTCGCGGTTGATGTGTCGTCCTCTTCCCTATGCATACTCGTTTTCTAGATTCTAATAATTTTTTTAATTTTTTTGCATTTTCATAACTTCTCATCCAAAACTCAAATCAAGTTAGTTTCTTGCTAAAGTTGTAGAATTTTAATCTATGTTTACAATCATATTTTTCTCTAATTTTTTTTGATAAGCTCAAATGGAGATGATGATGGAAATAATGATGTCTAAAGATAGTAAAAAATATCAAAACTTATAAAATTTAGAACTGGCCAATGGCTTGTACATCAATAGGGTGGGTGGAAATTAGCCGGGGATCTCTAACATATCTTAGAGATGGTAAACTTGCCCCATGAGGCAATTAATTACATAGATTCTTAATAGTTGACAGGCATAAGGGTCACTCCTTTCAAAATTAGTGGGACACTATGAGGTTTATTTAGAGAGTTGCCTGCAAATCTCTATAATAAGTTATCAAGGGAGTTATCTCCTAACAGCGCCCTACAATCCTTTTTATATGGAAACTTAACTCAGACCATTTTACCTTAATTTTCCTTTGGTGTTGTATTTCAATTTTTTTCTTCCAATTTTACAACTTTACTACTAAGAATTTTTTATTTGTTTAATTTAGCAGTGAAAAAATATTAAGTTTTGTCATGGGAAATCATACTTCTATAGTATGGTAGAAGAAGATAGGATAAATAGAATAACTTAAACTCTATGTTGAATAACGAAAACGTCACCCAACCATTTTATTACATTCATCATATGATATGATTAAAAGCACTCGATTTTAAGCGCAAGGGAAGAAGCAAAAACAAGAACGAGTAAAAGGAAGTGTAGTGGCTGCCACACAGTGAGCCGTTGATTCAGGATGTTTGTCTAGACACCTCATCTGACAGTCTTGTGGTCGGCATCCGTCATACAACTTCTCCTCACAATCTACTGAATGGACTGCTCGAGGAACCATCAATGCAGCTGCACAAATTTGAAAATGTTTAAACAAACTTACTAAAAACTAAAATAAAATTAACTTTAAGATTTTTAAACATAATTTGAAGACAAAAATCAGGAACAAACCTGAGAAAAGAAGAACTAGGAAAAATAGTGAGCAAGAAAACTTGGCCATCTTGATCTTAGAAATTAAATCAATGATAAACAAAATTAATATTTTGGGTTATTTCATTTGTGATTTGAAGAACAATGTATTTATAAGCAAATTTGTGATTTACAAATCCAATTTGGAAAGTGGCCAATTATGATAGAATTTTAACCGATATTTCTTTTATGGCAATTGAATGATGGGATATTGAAATAATAACGGATACTATCAAATCTAAAAACATTTCTTAATATGATACTATTTTTTTATACATAAACATAATAAGTATTTATTCTTGATTTCCTCTACACATATATTTGTAGGATCGATTAAGACATGACTGGTTATACTATGTTTGATCGGTTAGGTTGAAGATATGCATAACTAAGACAACGAAACATGATTGACGGCTTTTCTTTGATTTTGTTAACCCATTTAAGCCTAATTAACTTTCATCTATGCTCTTGTTCGCGAGATGCTTTGATAAATTTTTTGAGCATGTGATTGTATTTCACAAGCTTTTTCGTGATTTTAGAAGTGGTGTTACGTGGAATAAGTAAGTGATGAATGGCTAAGATCTCTTACATTAAGAATAGGGTTATGGGTTACTTAAGCATGTATGATGGTTGTGTTTCCATGCTTTGTATGAATTTACTTCGAATGAAGATTTATGAATTGCTCCTTCGAATTTTAAGTTAATTCATCAGAGCACAACGTATTCATTATATTGGCTAGAAACCACGTCAAGTAGATGAATCACGAGTATGATATGAATTTATGTTGTTGAGATGTATGTCCTAAAGCCTCGTAATTAATTGTATAAGTTTTAAATTATATTCAAGTAATAAACTAGGTCTATAATTTGGGTGTTTTATCTTAGAAACATTATTGATACGACCCATTTTCTAATATTTGCAAATGATTTGATCCAAATTATTGATACGACCCATTTTATTTCGTATACAATGAGTTTATATAAAACTGAACCACAAAATATTTAATCACTTTTTATAAATTCGTCATTCGAAAAGATTGATATTCCATATAATGATCATATGGACTTGATCTTAATCTTAATGACTTTTAAACTTTTGCCTCTGAGGGCTTGTCCTTTGATTTGTATGAGTGAGAATTGTTCTTGTACCTAATTCAATATGTCTTTCATTTTTTGGAACTAGACCAAATAGGGAGTTTAAAGCGTAACTTCACGAGATGAAATTCACTCATTCCCACATAGGGTAAGTAGATGAGTTACTTCTGATTTCGAGACTTGAACAATGAGGTCTCACCCTCTCATTGGCCCAAGTGTTTTATGATTGGATCATAAATAACTTATTCAAACAGAATTAGTGGTACTCAAGGTAAACGAACTTGTGACCCAATTATAATTACAAACAACTTGTGAATGATTAACTTTCTTGTAATGATTATATCAATAAACACAACTAATCTTATAATATATAAAAATGCAACTTTAAGTTTACAGTGGAGTGCCTGTTGTTAATAAGTGGAGTGCCTATTGTTAATAAATAGAAGTTGATTACTTAATTTGTATTATTGGAGGTTATAATTTGTAGGTCTATAAAGTTTATTTGCTAATTTAGAGTAATACTAAAACATTAAGTTGGTTAAAAAAAATTTAGATGTCTAAATTAATATTTAATATATTAAATATAAAAGAAAAAATATTTTTAGTTCGAATTTTTAAAATGAAAAGTTAATGTTTTAGATATATTATACCTAAACAAAGTTATATTTATTGTTGTGATACATTAAATATTAAAATAATTAATGTTTATCAAAAAAATAAAAATTTAAACCTATATTTGAAATTTGAATGAGATTTAAATTAATTAAATATGTATGGATTATATTTAAATTTGATTTAAACCCGATATTATATGTTAATATATTAGATATTCAAATATATTAGTGACAAAAATTCTTCCCATTTTTTTGTTTAGACCTTTTGGGTTAAGATAAAATGTTTCTCTCAAGTCTGCATAATTTTTTCTATTTTGTTCAATTCTAAATAAAATAAAAGTCGATTATTCCAACGAATGAAACATTCATTCTCAACATAGGTTATGTTTTTATGTCTCGACTCGAGTTTTTAGGCTTCAAAACATGGACTAGGACTAAAAAGATATGGACAAAACCAAATATAAATAAAGAGTAAAATAAAATAAAAATAGAACCGGATAAAATTCAAATCGAGATCAAGACATAACACCAAAATGAAATATAAAATTAAATTCAATTGTAAGACGATGCTATTCAAGTTGGTGGTTCACCCGCATCACAAGTCTTCTACGCGAAAAATTTCATATCTGGAGTGAACTACTTTTTTGTTCCTAGACTTAGGTAGCTTGCTTTGCCTAAGCAGTGTAGAATCGGTGTTCTAGGTTGAGACGCTATGTCGCAAAACTCTCTCTGGTAGGGACATTATAGTGTGTGCTAGCCTACTCTCATCATCCATGAAAGGTTAGCTTGCAAACCTTTCGCACAAAACCATCTAAGTCACCTAATATTGGGGGAGCGGCTCACATGTGCTTGACAGTTATTAAAACTACTAGCATAATCTCACATCCTCTGTGAGGATAGGATAGATTTGTTGTGTAAGGTAATCCAACCGAATTTTCAGTCACACAACTCTAATTGTCCTAGCCCTAGCTTAACACTACTAGTACCTAAGAAAGAAGGAAAGTAAAAGCTCTGTTGACACTGTACCAACTACTACTGGTATGGAAGCTACCTTCATCATTCTTGGATACCATGGAGGTGTAGTAGATTCTTAAGGGTGTTTAGGAATTGCACCGTTTGAAGCGCTATATGGAAAGTAGTGTAGGTCTCTGTTATGCTTGGATTAAGTGGGTGAATGAGAACGAATGGGACCTGAATTAGTTCGAATCACCAATGATTTCGAACAAAAGATTAGGGTGAGGATTTGCAGCGCTCAAAGCAGACAAAAAATCTACGACGATGTAAGGTGTAGGAGTTTGAAATTTGAAGTAGGGAACATGGTATTCTTGAGAGTGGCTTCAATGAAACGTGTTTTGATATTCTTGCATAAGGCAAGCTTAGTCCACACTTCATCAGACCTTTCGAAATTCTAGAGCGAATTGGTCCAGTAGCATATAGGCTGGTCCTACCTCCCTCGCTCTCAAGTGTGCATGATGTACTCCATGTGTCAATGCGCATAGAATATATAATAGACCCTATTCACGTGATAGACTACGAGCCCTTTTAGATTGACGAGGACTTGAATTACAAGGAGAAACCTACAAGCCCTTTTATGTAACTTTCATATATACATATACTTTGACGTCTTATTCCACTTTTATCTACTGATTTAAAGAAAAATGTTTATCAATTTTTTTTAAAAGTCGAGTGTTACTACTTGCAATTTGTAGCTTAAGTTTCTCGAAAAGTTGATTGTTACACATAATCTAAATAAGGAGTTTGTAGCAAGGATCTCACGTGATAGTTCAATCTTCCAAAGTATCTTAAACTGTGTGTTGAATGACGAAAATGTCACCCAACAATTTTATTTCATTCATCATATGATATGATTAAAAGCACTCGATTTCAAGGGCAAGGGAAGAAGCAATAGCAAGTAAAAGTAAAAGGAAGTGTAGTGGCTGCCACACAGTGAGATGTTGATTCAGGATGTTTGTCTAGACACTTCATCTGACAATCTTGTGGTCGGCATCCGTCATACAACTTCTCCTCACAATTTGCTGAATGGGCTGCTCGAGGAACCATCAATGCAACTACACATATTTCAAAACATTTAAACAAAATTATTAAAAATTAAAATCAAATCAACTTTAGAATTTTTTAAGCATCATTTAAAGACATAAATAAAGATATGTAATGAACAAACCTGAGAAAAGAAGAACAAGGAAGAATAGAGAGCAAGAAAACTTCGCCATCTCGATCTTAGATATTAAATCAATAATAAATAAAATTGATCTTTTGGGTTATTTCATTTGTGAATGAAGAACGTGTATTTATATGCAAATTTGTTATTTAGAAACATGGAAACATATTTATTTTGTATTTTATTGAGCAATTCAATTAGGAAAGTGGTCAATTATGGAAACTTTGAACAGATAATTCTGGTTTGGGCAATTGAACGTCCTAATTGTAAAATAATAACAACTCATTATTAGAGATTTCCAAATATGACATTATTTTTAGTTTATCCGATAAAGACCGATGAAAAGTTTAATAGATCTATCAAATAACTCAGGTCTATTAGAGACGTGTGAAAGAACTACTTACTAAGCATGTTTATATTCATTCTTGACATATAAGTATTCATTCTTGATTTGCTCTTCACGTAAACTTGTAGGATCGATTAGGACAGACAACTCCTTGAGACGATCCACTTTCAAGGTACACATAAGTTTATACCTTTGATCGCCGTTCACAATCGTGGAGTGCAGTATCTATTTGAAATGTACTGATGAAAGTCAACATTTAAACTGCTCTAGCTATAGCGCCTTAACTTTAGTTCGGTTCTCTTGTGCATGCTTTACTAGGGAAATTATTATCTTAATGTGGACTTCTGACTACAGAGTACTTTGTTCCGACTCTTCGAGTCTTTCATGATTTTGGAGCACTAGGATCTAGACCTTCTAACTATAGCTCGCGATCATAAGATGTTCAACCTACAGGAAGCGTTCTGACCTAGGTCGTCGTCTGGCAAATCTAATTCTAGCACCCTAATTCTAACTCTATACAGGTAATTCATTATAAAAGCAAAGCACACAATCAACAACTTTAGATAAAACAATACATAAAACAATAGTGATCACAAATCACATAGCGGAAAGTACATAAAACAATAGTGATCACAAATCTCATCATAAGAGCATTTTAGTAATTTCTTATATTTTGGTAATTTCAAGCTTTCGGGCACGGTTCATGGAATGGGTGACTAGGTCGGGTCTTGAATGGTTGCAAGCGTCTTTACGCGTCTCCTTTTCAATGGGTGATGTGTGTCCCAGTCATGCTTGTTCAAGACATTTTTCCCGTGGCCGCATGCCTGTTTCATGTCAAACCCTTCATATCATACTATTTTATCCCTTCCATGATGTAATGTTTCATTATTGTTTTTTCTTAAATAGTATGACATTTTATCAAAATCATGTCTGGGTAGACATGAAATGCCTCAAAATGTACTCTGGGATATACGACAAGTCGTCAATTTTTCCTATATGGAATTTTATGCTATCTAAACTGTTGTGTTGTCTTTCTTACGTGCTAGCTTATAACATTGCTTTCAAACTCTGTTTCAAAAATATCCCTAAACCATGTTCTATAATCTTCTTCTCAAACAGAAGATATGTGTATACGTCCTCCTGCCAATGGTGGGACAATTGCTAATTGGCTGACACATTTAGTGGTGAGAGTGAGTCTCGCACAATCACTTAAAAATATCTCGAGAAAGTGCGATTGTGAAAAGGCGCATCTGTCCCTCTAGTTGACACGTTCACGGTTGATGTGTTGTGTCATCTTCCCTATGCATACTCATTTTCCATATTCTAATAAATTTTCTGATTTATTTTCATTTTCATAACTTCTTGTCCAAAACTCCAATCAAGTAAGATAGTAAAAAATATCAAAACTTATAAAATTTACACCTTGTCAATGGCTCGAACACAAATACCGTGTGTGGAAATTAGTAGGGGATTTCTAACAAATCTTCTAGATCGTAAACTTGCACACAGGAGGCAATTGATCACATGGATTCCCGGTAGTTGGCAGGCATGAGGGTCACCCCTTTCAGAATTAGCGTGGCGTTATAAGGCTTATTTAGGGAGTTGCCTCCAAATCCGTGTTAGTAGAGAACTAGTAATTGATTTACACAATCAAAAGCTTAATAGGTTATCAAGGGAGTTATCTCCTAATAGCGCCCTACAATTCACTCACCTGTATTTAGTTACTATCAATTTTGAGACCCTTAATTTTCCTTTCTGGTTGTATTTCAATTTTTTTCTTCCAATATTAGCCCTTTACTACTAAGAATTCTTTTTTTTTTTTTTTTTTTTTTAGCAGTGAAAAAATATTAAGTTTTGTCGTGGGAAATCATACTCGAGCATAGTATGGTAGAAGAAGATAGGATAAATAGAATAACTTAAACTCTGTGTTGAATAACGAAAACGTCACCCAACCATTTTATTACATTCATCATATGATATGATTAAAAGCACTCAGTTTTAAGCACAAGGGAAGAAGCAAAAACAAGAACGAGTAAAAGGAAGTGTAGTGGCTGCCACACAGTGAGCCGTTGATTCAGGATGTTTGTCTAGACACCTCATCTGACAGTCTTGTGGTCGGCATCCGTCATACAACTTCTCCTCACAATCTACTGAATGGACTGCTCGAGGAACCATCAATGCAGCTGCACAAATTTGAAAATGTTTAAACAAACCTACTAAAAACTAAAAGCAAATTAAGTTTAGGATTTTTAAACATAATTTGAAGACAAAAATCAAGAACAAACCTGAGAAAAGAAGAAAAAGAAAAAATAGGGAGCAAGAAAATTTGGCCATCTCGAACCTAAAAATTAAATCAATGATAAAACAAAATTAATCGTCTTGAGTTATTTCATTTGTGAATCAAAGAACATGTATTTATAAGTAAATTTGTGATTTACATACATATGGAAACACAATCAATTTGCACGATCCAATTTTTGGAATTATGGTAGCTTTTATTACAAATATTTCTTTTATGGGCAATTAAATGATCTTCTATTGCTAAAATAATAAACAATTAAACACAATTTTAAATATGACACTATTTACAAATTTATTAGTATCCACGAAATTATGTAATTTATTAAATATTTTGTACTCATTTATGTTTTTTTTTTTTAAATGAAATGAAGTCGTTACTATAGGCATTACAGAACCGTTAATTGCGATAACATTCCTTTAAAATATTTCAAAAATGATGTCATGGACTTACCACGTCCAAAATAAAATTCTTAAATCAATCTATAACATATAGAAATGAGAATAAACCATGTATCCAAGAACTAGAAAATAAAACCGAGAAAAACCGTAACACAATGTCCTAATCTAACCTAAGACAAGATAAATAAAATGTAACTACCCGAACACAAGTTTCTTGGTCTTTAACACAACTTATTTTAAGAAATACTCCGTCAGTGACCCCACTCTTAGGGTGGAAATGCAATCACAAACAACATGAAGACCTATCATTTAATACATCATTCCATTTCATTTCATTCTCTTAGGTAGCTTTCCAGTCTAGGCTAAATTTAATGTCTATTACTTCTTTACACACGACCCACACGTGCAAACGTGGGCTCGCCAAGTGGGTTCGCACACCCATTATGCTTGCTGGTTGGGCTAGCACTCACTGATGAGTTGTTGTCGGACACCCAGAGGGAATAGTAACTGTCGTAGTATCGTAAACACAATGGTCATTTTAGTCTCATGGTGTATGCTACTCATCATAAAGGAGAAGTATCCCGATGTACATGAACAAACAATTATGCATGAGGTCCCCATACTTTTCAATAAATAATGCAAGACAATCCCTATTCTTTCATCACATATTAAACTCGATAATTGTGCATCATAGATTTCCTCATTTCAAAACATATCATGGCATATCATAGCCTAACATAACATAACATGACATTTCATTTATACCATAGTGTTATTTGACATATCATATAGAGAAATATAATATAACATCACATACCAAATCGTATCTCACATATAACACGTACAGGGCCACTGGTCACGTTATTATCATAAACAAAACAATTCTTCCAACCATGTCAATAGTATAGCTACTTATTTAGTTGGTCTAAGTCGGAGTTACTAATTATTTTTTTATATCAGGAAAATGTTGCACGAAAATGTTTGAATCATGAAGTATCGAATCCAGATTCTTAATCCTGATCCAAATTTTGGACATGGGTATGGGTCGTTACATTCATTTTATTACATCACCATTTCAACAGTGCATTACAAACTAATATAGATGGTGATTTAAATTTAACACCCAAGAGAATAAGAATATTAGGTTTTCTCGTGTGAGAACTCGTATCCCGAGCAAAGTATGGTAGAAGAAGGTAGGATAAATAGAATAAATGATACGATAGGTCACCCAACCATTTTATTACCCATGGCGAATAGGTTAAAATGAGTGTGTTCTTAAGGCAACTGTGGAAGCAAGAGCAAACAAGGGTAAGATGAATTGCAAGGGCTTTGAATGCAACGGTTGAAGCAATAGCAAGTAAGGGTAAAAGCTGATGCAGTGGCTGTGACGCACAGAGATGTTGATCCAGGATACTTTTGTACACACTTCTGCTGACACTCTTGCGGCGAGCATCCGTTCAATAACTTAGCCGCACCAATTGCTGAATGGGCTGCTACACAGGTACCCATCAATGTTAGTATCCAACAAATCAACAGTAACTCAACAACAACTACACCTATAAGAACAAAATCTTTAAGAAGTTGTTAGTGGGAGTGAAACTACATCGATCGAAGACGATTCTAATGGACTGTACAACCCAGATTCACTACATATTGTCCTCTTTGGGCTTTCTCTTTCGGGCTTCCCCTCAAGGCTTTAAAACGGGTCTACTAGGGGAAGGTTTCCACACCCTTGTGGGAGTGAAACTACATCGATCGAAGACGATTCTAATGGACTGTACAACCCAGATTCACTACATATTGTCCTCTTTGGGCTTTCTCTTTCGGGCTTCCCCTCAAGGCTTTAAAACGGGTCTACTAGGGGAAGGTTTCCACACCCTTGTGGGAGTGAAACTACATCGATCGAAGACGATTCTAATGGACTGTACAACCCAGATTCACTACATATTGTCCTCTTTGGGCTTTCTCTTTCGGGCTTCCCCTCAAGGCTTTAAAACGGGTCTACTAGGGGAAGGTTTCCACACCCTTATAAAGGGTGATTTGTTCTCCTCCCCCAATCAATGTGGGACATCACAAAAATAAAATAAAATTTTTAAATTTTTAAACAAATAGTAAGAGTAACCGATAGAGATAATCTGATATCTAAATATATTGATGCATATCTAATAATTTGAAAACGAAGACAGAGATATCGATTTAACGAACCTGAAAAGAGAAGAACAAGGAAAAATAGGGAGCAACAAAACTTGGCCATCTCGATCGAAATTAAATGAATGATACACAAAATTGATGTTTTGGGTTATTGCATTTGTGATGGTAGAGCATGTATTTATGGGCAGATTTGTGGTTTACAAGCGTGGAAATACAATCATTTTCGTATCTTATTGAACAATCTATATGGAATATATGGAAAATAGGCCAACTGGTTACTCATTTTAGCTTAGGACAGTTAGAAAAATAAAACCACTTTTATATTTTATCATAAATTTCTAGCACATTCGGACAAATATTGAATGCGAATATAACACGATAATAATAAATCTCGTTTATTATTAGGTCTATTATTGATATATCATATCAATAATAAGTGGTATTTGATGTTTTTTTTTTCACGATCGTTTTCATGCTCGTTTGCTGAGATTTATCATATCAATTGGTTGAAAAAGAAAATGGTGTGGTATTAGAATTTAGGGTTTAGGGTTTTAGGATCATATCTTTATGATTCATGCTATTTATGACGTTTTTGTAGTATTATATCCCTAATTAAAGCCTGCATGAACGTATTGGTATAAGAATAGGGAGTTAGAGCGGTGACGATTCTATGTTGACCTTAGCTAGAACACTTTTAGTACATCAAGCACCCTACGATCATAAGATGCAATTAAAGAACTGAACCTGAGTTCAAAAAAGATTTTCGAGAGAATGCTCCTACCCCACCATGTTTGTTTCTTTACCTTAAGAATAAGGAGGGGCGGCAAAGCTATTGATTGATCAACGAAAATCTAGCGAGTTCTTGAAATGAGAATCCATGTTTTAAAATATCTAGATGCCCTAAGGTCCTGCTTAATTTCCACGACAGGGATTGTGTTAGGGACCATGAAAGTTATTTTTCGAAGACATTAAGTTTGACTTTTAAGTAGATTCACACCCCCACATATGAACATAACTATAGGCATATCATGAAGGTAAGTAATATAGACTCTAGAAATAGTACGAACTAATCAACTTTTCATTTACTTCATACTTAAAGGATTTACATCGTGGTTAATGACTGTTATGAAAATACAAAAATTTATCGAATCGATTGAACCTATCACTTATTTTAAAATGTATCTGATAGGCGACATATTGCAGATTATGCTCGTAAACTAACACATCCTAGTGATCTCTACAAGTATTGCTCAAGAAAAATTCGAATGGCTACTTACTTGGTCGTGCATACTTTGCATACACTCTATTCCTGCTTGCTAGGTGCTCCAAGTTTTTGAAAATTTCTCGCCGTACCTAATTCAAATTATAATAGGCTTGGTACTAAAATCAAAAGTCAAATAGAGGTCGATTCGGGTAAAAACTCAGCCTTCATGCGCCCTCAAGACTATCACCCTTCATGGCTATTTTTTAATGTTTGCTTTTAAACATAGTCCTTTGGATGGACATATTAATGATCTATTAATGAACCAAAGAAAATTGTTTATCGACAATAAATATAAAAATAGTAAAATTTTCTTAATTCTTGAATCATTTATTTGTGATATATTATCAAATGTTATAACTAAATACCATTACCTTGTTCTTTATTAGCTTTATACGATTGAGAGAACCAACAAATGAATCTAATATGTCTGTCCTTATTTGTTAAAATATATATTTTCATTCTTCCTATTCAATTTATTTCTTGATTAATATCAATTCAATGCATTTTTTTTTTCAACTAAATTTTTATTGCATGAAACATTAAAAATAATTAACATGGTATATAGTAACTAACTTTTGGTTGAACAAAAATAATGATAATAACTCATACATTAAATTGTTCATCCTTATATTTTGGTAATAATGATAATAGCTTAGACATGAAATTGCATTAAATTGTTCATCCTTATATTTTGGTATCCTAACGACAGATAAAACTCACAAGAATTACTATTTTAAACTGGTTCAAAATAAAAAAGACTTGAATTATAAAAAAAAAATAAAATGGTAACATATAAGAGATGTAGTTGAAACATTTACGAGAGTAGAGCTAAACTTCTAAAATATTATGGTTCTAAAATATTATGGATTTTTTATATTCGTTCTCTTCTTTCATTTTCATTTCAAAATCTAAAGGCGACACTAAAAAATTCAGTCAATTCCTGGAGAGGCCTTCCATCAAAACATTCATCATAAAGAGTGTAATTTAAACAAGAAAATGCTGCACAAAGTACATTTTTTATCCTTGAGATTCGAACAAGATATCTATTATTTCGTCTCTAAGGTTTCAAAAGAGAAAAATTGGTCGATGAGGTTTGAAAAACAATTTTTAATAACTCCTAACATCGTTTGATCGTTACTCGACGAATGGAAAGATTATGTGATATAGATAAGGTAGTAACATGAAAATGAGGGAGGATGCCATTTTAGAGTCGGACAGAAAGAACTTATAAAGTGGGTCTCCACAGAGAGGATGTTGACAGGGGAAATGAGGGAAATGCACAGTAAATCTCAGAATATATGATTTATTGACAAAAAAATCCAATAAATATGTAAAGCTTAATATATTTCACAAAAAAAATAAAAAGAAAAAGAAAAGGTCCTCTTCTGGAATTTGTATATTGTGAGTGCAAAATAATGGAATTGNTGGAGATGCAACTATTCATGAACAACCAGGAATAGGAATAGGAATAGGAATATGAGAGTGAAATAATAAAATGTAGGTCTGGTTCACCCTACTATTATTATTGCTCTATATAGAACAAACAAACAAACGAACCTTATGAATTAGGCAAGATTGATTGTGAAGGACACATATGGGTGTGCATCAGATTCTCCTCCAAGACCAGCCATCCCTGCTCCCACTTCATCTTCAGTTTTCCAATATGTACTGCACAATCATTAAAATACTTGCCTCATAAGCAACCACATCTATAAGATCTATTCTATATAATACACAAAATCCACATGGACATGAGACGTTCACACCGAGACGCACTTTTTATTTCTTTCTATAAGTTCAATGACTTTAGTAAGGGTGGAGGAATTGAACTTTTAATCTCGAGAAAGGTAATAGGTGCTTAGATTGTGTTCGAATCAGCGACACATAAACAAACTAGAATATAGGCATGGCGCCTACTTTAGACCCCAGGTTTACAGATTTCTTCTGTTTTGATTCTAAACTTCTGAATCATCTACTCTTGCGTATAAATTTTACGTGAAAAAGATCTATACTCGATAACGTACCTGTTAGCACTGTCGCACAAACCTTCAAGGATTGACCTAACTTTCTTCTCACTTTTAACAGATGGTGCCAAAACAGATGCCTGCAAATCATTGACGGAATCAGTTGAGTCAAAGAAGGAAATGCTTGGCAGACACCAGGGAGCAAATGCAAGATACATACCAAGAAGGATGGTGGTAAACCATATCTCAGGATACTCTCAGCAAAGACACGTACAGCGCAAAAGTGCATCCAGGAAATGAAGACCTGCGTTTATGCAAGAAACTCGATTAGAGGAAACGAATGAAAATAGCATGCATTTTTACAGGGACATCTGGAAAAAGGAGCAACCTCAGCATAACTAGCGTAGGACCACTGCAATAAAGAACTTCTCATACTTTCCTGGTCCTGCACCAACTTTTCTAACTCCAGTTTTCTACTCTCCTGTGCTTCTGGACTATATTCAAATTCACGAATCTCCAGCACATTAAAAATTAAAAGAGATTAGGCGTGAAAAGCTATTCTATATTAATAGTTGGGTTTTAAAAGATTATTCAAAATGAATTAAAAATTCACCTGGAACCCTTTTTCACGTCCGCTTGTTTTGAAATTGTCTGCAACGCGACTAAAGAGTGTTACAGTGTAAAGGGCATATTCGTTATCCTCGTATAACTTCTTGGAAGACCTGGGAACCTAAAAAAGCTTAGCTAATTATGAGAACATAAAAAGAACCGAACAAAAGACAAGAAGCAGCAGAGCATTATTGTCCAAGACATTTCGACATTGGAGGCTATATCTACAGTAGTTCATTTCACCTACTCCAGCGTAATCTTAGTCAGCCATAGAAAAGTTACCATGTAAAATTACCATCCTATTAAAATGTTGTACAAGAGGGAATTAAAAGTAATGCAAACTTACCACATAGCTAGTCAGTGTTTCATAGCTAGATAGCCATTCTTTCTGTGAGTACTTGGGAACAATCACAAGAAGGGTTTCAAGATGTTCTGAGGTAATTATGTCCTCTGGTTTTACAAGATTGGAAATATCACGGACTGCCAAGCTGATGAAACCAAGTTCCATTAGAAACACCAAATAAGATATACACAAATGTATCGATTATACGCATACATACCTTCCACTTTGCTTTCTGTTAATGGCATTAAGTTGACTCCGCACGTTATTGTACTCAGCAACCCGAATCTAGCAACAGAAATAGCTTTCAATGAAAATTCCATTTGAAACCCCTAGGCATCCAGAAACTAATTGAAATATTTGAAGCAGATAACTAAAAGGTTTAGTTATTTTTGGATAGTTTAGTACCCAGGGGAAGTAAAGTAAGCTATTTTCAGAAGAGCACAACATAATCAAACATACATTAAGTCACCATTGAGAAGAAGCGTCTACATTGAAAATAAACTAGCACACTACTGCAATTTAGAAAATCAATGGTAAAACCTAAGCATTGACATTTCAGTTTGGTTGTTCAATCCCAATGTGTGTCTAACATTCAAACCCCAGTCAAAATGTGTCGGATGCTCGTACATACTGGAAACATGTTGAAGACTTGCTGAACCATCTTACATGTCTGTCAGGCACTTGTGAATATTTGTTGAACCATTATTCAATACTTGAACAAAAGTGTTAAATTGTTTATTTATTTATGTTTGAAAAATACATTACAAAAATATATATATGAGAAAAGTAATAACAGTGGACAACATATAATTAACTCACTCTGACTTATATTGCATATTTCATCAATTATATCACATTGTTACAAACTAAAACATATTGAACTGTATGAAAATACTCAAATATATTTCAAATATTCGATTTAATACATGTGTCTTTATCATGTTCATATCTTAAATTTCTAAAAAATGAAGTATCACGCATATCCATGCCCATGCTTCTTAGGAAATAATTATAAAAGCTTCAGTGCTTCAATTTCCTTAGTAATTGCATTGCATATGGAAGCCTCTGCACTTGCTCATCATCTCAAACTCTTGTAAAGTCTATTGCAGTTCATCCTATATTAATTGCTAATGCCTTTCTGATAAGGGAGGTCAAGAGACAAAGATTATTCTAATATGATCATGATAGTTTTTAGAATTTAAGAACTTCCTAAAAGTTACTTCACGGTGAAAGACATGGGATTTTCTTTTCCCCTCAATAATACAATCTTAAGATGGTAGTATAAATTTTTTACAGCTAACCGTTAGAAGCTTGAATGTTCTTTAATTTTAAGAAAATCAAGGGGTGGCAGTAATGCATTTAGAAAACGGAAGTACCAACAAATACAAAGAAAATCATGATTCGCAACAACCAAGAAGGGCAAGGGAAAAACAAATACTTACTTCATCAAACTAAAATATTAACAATGGTAATAAATTATTAAATAAGACAGGGCGATAGCAAAAATGGAGGATAATGAACTTTTTTCTAAGTTTGCTTTACGTTGCTATAGGATTTTGGAATCTTATGAAGAAACTTTTCCATAATCTCAACAAAACTTGTGATAACCACATTTCAATCTCAATCTAGGCACCCGCTCAAGCAAAGAAACGATACCTTGAGGTCATCCTCAATCTTGGCCACTTGAGTGTGAATGCTATCCACAATATCTCTCAGAGGCGACATTGTTGGGTACTTGGCTTCATCCCACACAAACCTTCCATTGACAAACAAAATTCAGCACATCACACAGACAAGAGACCACAAAATCCGAACCAAATTTACCGAATTGAAATCTTTTAACAAAAAAAAAAAAAATGCTCATTTTACCTAGTAAGGTACGAATCAACGGGGACTCCATCAACCGTCAAGCCGTGGCTTTCCACACCAGAAACCTTCTCCAGTTCCTCGATCTGCCGTCTGATCTTTTGGGAAACTCCTTCCACAAAGCTGTTCGACTACACAATGAAATGGATTTTGATAAATCTAATGCCATACTAAAAACTGGAAATCATACAGATCGCGAAGAGTTCTTTTCCAAATTTCAGTTAAAAATCCACATTAAAATAAATCGCTTTGGAAAATTCAAATACGCATAGACAACAATTGAATCAAAAAACAGGAAAGAAAGAAATACCTTCAGGAGATCATCGCTAAGGGAAAGGAGCGAATCCAGCGTTCCAACGCGGAGATTAGGAATATTGAACTAAACAAAAGAAAAATCATCAACATAAAAAAGTAAAATCACAAAAAATCAAACAGATTTGAAGATTGATTCGGCGGTGAAATGCGTACTCTGTAAAGAGGAGTATCGAAAGAGTGCTTGGAGATTTGTTCTTGGAGACGATTCCATAGGGAAGAAGCGGAGCCTTGAACGGGTAAAGAGACCATCCAGTATCGGCTCGCCATTACAGCTTTGTTACCAAGCTAGCTGTGGAAGTATGAACGAAGTGAAGAATTGCAGAGAAGAAAGAAAAGCTGTTGCAGCCGAGAGATCAAGACTTTCTCTCTCCCATTCTCTCTCTCTCTCTCCCTTTCTCTCATCTTTTTATTTTACTGAGGAATAACTTTACAGTTTCATCTCAAGATCTGAAGATTTTTCAACGGCTCAGATCTGTTTTCACCATGGACGTGTAAGACACTAGATCCATGATTCGTATATTTATTTTCTTTTTGGTATTTCCCTTTCTTTTCTTTTTTTTCTTTTTTTTAAGTTTTAAAATATTTTTTTGGAAAAATTAAAAAATTAATAAATTTTACTCCTAAAACATATCATTCTATTGTTATATTTGTTATATTTTTTTGTTTATTAAATAAATTTTAGTAGAGTTATTCAAATATCAATCTATTTCTTCAAATCGAAATTGATCGGCTCGACTCTCAGAGGAGAGAAGCAGTGAGACAAAGCTTCGTAGACTCGCAAAATTGCTCCTCATCGTCAGAAGAGAGAGCTTCGATCTCTTTCCGTCATTCTAAAGGCCAAAATCTTCTTCCAATATCTCATTTCGGGGTCCTATGAAATTCATAGGTAGAGAAAGAAACCTGTCAAATAGAGATTTTTCTTTTCCGGTATTTCTCAGAGAACACGGATTGAGTTACATAGTGCCACCCAGGCTTGGAACGTGCGACGGCAAAACTCCCCCATCAGCCGATCATTTGATTGATGAACGGGTCCAATCTCTCATAACATTCGTCCTTCTTCCATCAATGTCCGGCAATATCTTGACCTTTAACTATCAAAGCGTTGTAAATATTAGGCATTCTCAACAAGTTAATCCATAAATTTTTTCTTTTTCATTAAAACTAATAAGTTTTTTTTTTTTTTTTTTTTTTTTTTTTTTTTTTTTTTTTTTTTTTTTTTTTTTTTTTTTTTT
>NC_036638.1:16703673-16762976 GCF_002806865.2 Cucurbita pepo subsp. pepo
TTTTTTTTTTTTTTTTTCAAATGTTAACCTATGATCATTTTAAGTATAACTTAATTAAATATTCGATTAAGAAATAAAATATTTAAATAATATTCGTGAGAGATTACAAATATCATTTCCACTTAATATTGAAAATTTAAGAATAACGAGACAAATACAATAACAAAGAGGTCACTAAGATAAATTTCATAAAACAAAACGAATTAAAGTTCTATATCAGTAATTATTCTTTTAATTATACATGATAGCACACAAACATCACAAAGATGCATAAATCTTATATGAATATGTTTATCATTCTAATGTCACCAAACCAAAGTGATTAGCATAAGGATCTGTAGAACTAAATGCACAAACTGAAAACTATATAATAAAATTGGGTAAGGAAATGTATATTATGATATGATAAGGTTAGCCGATGAACAAGAGTAATAGTATACAAACTGGTAGCAAGAATCTCTTGAACAAGATTGCACTTCTTCTTCAAGCCGCTGCAGGATCATTTATTACACCCAAGAAATCATCTTTGATTGTTCCTATACAGAACTGCAAACCAAAGCACCCAACTTAGAATAGAAGAGAACAAAATTTAGATTCGGATATGGAGATATAAAGTTTTGAATATATTCACCACTTTAGAGCATATGCTAAATAGATTGATTATAATAGTAGACACAACTTTTGAACTTTCATATGAAAAGTTAACAATATTCTTCTGGAAGATGCACGTTTCATACATTCTGTCCCCGTCCCGTTTGATAACTGTTTAGTATTTTATTTCTTATTTTAAAAAAACTAATATGTACGTTGTCAAAAAACTTGTATTTGTTTTTAGAATTTGGCTAATAGTTCAAATGTTGAAAATAAGATTAATTTTTAAAAACTAAGAACCCAAAGCTAAATGACTTTCAAATCGGACTTAAAAGATATCAACATATGCACCTACCCCCAAACTATCTCTAAAGGTAGCAAAAGTTTTAAATCATTCAGCTTGCCACTCAGGATTTAAAGAACTTAGGAACATCTCAAGCGCTTGCTACCCAGATAGTGAAAGAATAAGAAGCATAAAATCATATGGAGACATCTACAAACAATAATAAAAAGGAAAGGCATACAATTTCAGTTGCATCCACTCGAGTCCCAATTATCTTTAATCGAACTTCACTGTCCTTCTGAATTTTAACCTACAGGAGGAGAAGAGAGAGTAATTTAGTACAAGGAGCACTAGCCGTTGATGTTATAGAAGGCATGTAAAATAAACATATACCGATCCATCCGAAGTGGTATAGTTTGGCACATCTCCAGATTGGAACTCCATGTCATCTGGAATCAACTGAAACATAAGATGTGATATTAGGTTTACTAATTGAGCACATTTTTGTGTGTTCGTGTGAGTGGGCGGGAGGGGGTAGGAGTCATTTGGTAATGTTGAAACCGACCATGGAGCTAAGTTCATTAAGTATATGGTCTGTGTTTAAATCAGGACAGATTATTGCGTTGATGGCTTGAAAATGAGAAAATTTGTTATAGGATTGCTGAGAATGAGATGCATGTGTATGCATTGCCAAGAGTAAAATTATACAAACATATCTCAGGGATGAACCTGCATGCAAAAGGCCCCCTTAATGATATTTAAGTCAACATGGCACAATTAAGAAGACCCCCCTAAGAAACCTCAGCATCACGGCCATGCTGATCCACCACACACACACACACACACATACCTGGTAAGGATAGATTTCATAATTTCCATGAAATAATTAAAAAAGGTCCAAGCCCCGCAATCCAAGATATTTGGTGGTTTGAAACATCAGAGAGGAAGAAAAAAAAGATAAATGGAATAGTTAATAAATATATACTTACATGATTTGAAACAAAAATCTGAACAGGTCCAGCTTCAGCAAAGAAACCCATCTGCAATAGTTGGAGTTGCAGCCATATTAATACTTATAATTGGAAAAGAAAAAAACAAAACAAACTTTATTTTCTCACTCCATTGAGAGCTCGTATTAGTCTCTTTTCATTCTTCAATGAAAAGTTTCATTTCTTGTATAAAAATAAAAAATTAAAATTAAAAAGAAGAAGACAAAAGAAGGTAGTGTGGCATGTACCAACCTTGTTTACCATAGTAACAACTGCTTCTAAGATTTCTCCCTTGAATGGCCGAAACACTACACATTGGTATTTAACCGGAAAAGTGACAAAACCTGTCCCATCACGAATCAATCCTTTCCCAATATTCTCAATTCCCGTAATCGCCACTACAAAACCATGTCGGCCGCTGTGTCAAAGTACATAAGTTTTTCAATAACAAAATCCCTGTAGTTGCTCACGAGATGAAAGAGGTATCAAACTTTCAAAAGAAATTGCATCCATCCAACTGTTTTTTTCTTTTTAAGTGAGAAACCAAACATTCATTGAAAATAAACAAAAGAATACAAGGAGAATACAAAAAAAAAAACAACCCCAAAGAAGGACAAACTAACCTAATAAGGGGCTTCGATCAAGCTGCTTTTTTTTTCATCAGTTCATGAACTGATATGCATATGCAGCAAAAGGATCAGTCTACTCTCTAAATAGAATTTCATGCTAGCATGCAGCTCGGGAAAAATGCAAGGGAACAAAATTTAAACCACCATCAATTTTGCTCCCTTTATCCCATTAAGGCAATAACAGAATGACTTTAATAATTTTGAGCCTTTGTGCATTATGTTAGAGGAGAATGTCTTCTCCAAGTTTGAACATTCTGGACAGTCAAGTAAGGAGTCAAATTTGAGTTTTTTTCTGCTAAGGTTTCTCTCTGTATTGTTCCCCTAAATTTAAGCCTCTAGGTCCAAGTCTAAGGGCAAATGTGAGAATTAAGCGGCAGGGCAGTAAGGGTAAGAGATTTAGTGAACTTTATTTGGAATCTACCATCAATTATACATAATACAGGCTTCTATAGGATATTCTGTATAGCCTTTGTGAGCAAATCTGGCATTTGGCAGGTATTTTTGTGTAACCAAGTTTTCCTATATGAAAATTTTAGTGTTGGCAACGTTACCAAGTCCAGGAGGCTTTGTAGCAAAAATTTATAAAAGGTTATGGCCTCTTCTATTTGTTACCATCATTAAATCATTGAAAGATGAGAGGTCTTTGCGTTCGTTCATGAAGAGATTGAAGTTATTGGGATATTTGAGCCGTTCATTTGAGTCGTTCAGGCATACAACACCACCCTAGGACCTAACAACCCAATATCAAATCTAAAGCTCTGCATTTTGTCTTAGGCTTTTTACTACAAGAGTTCAAAAAGAAAAGAATATCAGCAGTAATTTTCATCAAACAAAAGGGAGGGAAGTTAACAAACCTACAAGTGCCCTCGACATCTTTCATGAGTTTCGTTACCAAATTCTCACGGAGGTTTCGGCCAAAATGCCGTGGATGCAGCTGCATATTCCTCTCCAAAACTATGTGGAAGAACATAGTGGCTCCCTTTACCTGAAGAAAAACCCATTTGAGCTCATTGATGAATGCAACTTTTAGAGCGAAAGAAAAGTTCACTTGAAAAATATAGTAAGGTAAGGTATATACTCGAGAATAACAAGGAGAAGTTAAAGAAACGACTAGCCAGATGTGCATAATAACGGCAAAAGGGAATAGCAGACTGGTGTAGTGTTTCATCAAGCCAATTACAGAAAACATAAACTGCTCTTATTTCCAATAAATTCAAAGAAAGATTCGAGGAGAGAACTTAAATCTACACTATATACAAAGTGGCTGAAAAGGAGAATTTCTAGAACCCTTGGATGTGTCTATTTTTACCCTAAACATTTTCTCTGACTTCTCAAATCAAGAACACTAAGTAAAAAGCACAACAATGGAATTACATTTATGTTCAGTGAATTTGAAGCACCATTAGCGATCGATCAATCAAAACAACTCCTCCTTCTTTCATTAGACAAGCCCTAATTTGTGTGTTTTCAAGTGAGAAAAAAAAAAGACATAGATGAAGATTAAGAGAATACCAGTAAGAACAAGACAGTAGAGAATCAGTTCAAGCAGGTATGTTAGACGCGGCGGCGGCAAAAGCGGAAGAAAGACAGCAATGGGCTGTTGAAAGGGAGGAGAAGACAGCGAGAAGAAGAAGAAGACCGTGGAAGACTGAGCGGAAGTTGCTTATTTGTTTTAATTTTAGAAAAATACTTCTTTTAAAACTTATTAAACAACACAAACCTATTATTGCAAAAATAAATAAATAAATAAAAATAAACTTCAAAATATCAAAAAGGCATTTTCCTTTATTTTATTTTACAAAGGGTTTTTTTAAACAATAAAATGGGTTATTATTTATATCAGAAAATTAGTCCGTTCTTTTAAAATTATTTTATCATTCCCCGAAATTACCCGATTCTTTCAAAATTACTCCACCGTTCATCTTAAGTCATTAATCTGCATTTAAATTAAGTTTTATGTATCAATTTTTTTAAAAAAAAAAATTACTTCACTATTCACCCTAAGTCATCGTTAAAAAATTATCCTGCTATTCATCCTAAGTCATCGTTAGAAAGGTACCCTATTCTTTTAAAATTACTCCACCGCTCACCTTGAATTATCGTTACAAAATTAAAATAGATGGTATCCAAATTGAATTTTATGTCTTAATTCTTTCAATTCATTTTCTAACAAAGAAGCAAAGTCACCTAAAGGACTATATTGAAATGTTTTGTCGTAAGAAACCCACATAAATCGTTTTACAATAACATATATAGTTGGATATTACTTACTAACCAACAGTTAAAATACCAACACTACTCAAGAAGAGATACACAAGTCATTTCCAAAGAAAACGTGAGTTAAATATCACTTATTAACCAGCATCCAAATTTCATTTTCTGAACTATAAACCGAGTAAAAAAGGTTATTTGTTGTATTGGTTTATGAATTTTTCTAGAAAATAAAAAACGATATTTATACTTGTAATAAAATGACTTTGGTCAAAAGAGTATTTCTATTAATTTAGCCAAATTTCATTCCTCTCATTTTCATGGAGGACTACAATGCTGGTTCGCGAGTTGATTTAGTCACCGTAATCTGTCGTTTTACATGGGGGGCCATCATTTGGAGTTAGTTGTTTGGAGCCTGACGTCGTGGTGATAGACAAAAGTCGTCGTCGTCGTCGCCGCCGCAAGCCTCCACAGCCAAAGGGAACACCATCACCAAAGAAGAAAGAAGAATATGAGGGCGTAGGACTACAGTTTCCAGGAAGGGAAGCATGAGATACAAACTTATGGTTCATATTTAGAATAAAAAGAAGAAAGAAGAGGATTGAAAAGGAAAGAAATTAAAAGAAACTGTTCATATCAATCAATGCAGAGAATAGATTCCTGCACACAGGTTGAGAACTGCACACACAAACAAAAACAAAAACAAAATATGCATCCAAACTGAAACCAGAGTTTACTCCATCCCCAATTCCCATTGCCACATCCATATAATAATATAATTCCAGGAAGATTCTTGACCAACCACAAAGTCATACATCATGCCTTCTTTGCCTATAATCATCACTACACACTTGCAAATAGTTCTTAGAAGAGTACTTGGGAGCTTAATTTTACAGCAATCAAATGGTTGGAAGATTATCAAAGATGATGGAATGTGTCTTCGGCAGTTCTCCAGAATTCCCAAGTATCGAACTACATAGTTCTTGTAACAACCCAAACCCAAACCCACCGCTAGCAGATATTGTCCGCTTCCCCTCAAGATTTTTCAAACGCGTTAGATAAGGAGACCTTTCTACATTCTTATAAAAAATGTTTCATTCTCCTCTCCAACCAACCAAAGTAGAATCTCACCGTTCTATTCTACTGCCCTTTCCTAGATCACACTGTCTTCAAACAACTTCTTGTGTCACCGAGATATTCTACCAACACCTGGGGTGAATCCATGTCAGGGAAAGTAAATAACTTTCTCATCCTCTCTCACCTCTCATAACAACCCAGCCAAACTAGTTTGAAAAAATTAGTCAGAAGTAAACCACAGACTTTCTTTTTCTCTCTTTTTGCCATGATGACACAGTTGGATGTCACTCAACGTTTCATCGGAGTTTTATGCCTCAATTCTTTCAAAATCACTCCACCGCTACTTGGGAAGGGATAGCATAGGTTGCTTTCAAAGGGGTGGGGTGGCTGTTGAAGACTGAAGCCACCTTAAACACTACTACTTCGAAAATTTTTGTCAGAAGAAATCCACACAAAGATTATCCAAAAGTTAGATATGACTTCTAGCTACCCTCCAAATTAAGTTCCCATGTCTGAATTAACTACCCCTACCCCTACCCCTACCCCACCGCTCCTTAGGTGGGGTAGCATAATTTCTGTCTACAAGAGAAGGGGGAGTGTCTCTCAAAGGACTAAGCCACTTACCAAGTGACAACTTCTAGGACTAAAAAGTTTGGAGTAGCTAGCTTAATAGAGTTGTGAATTTTGTGCCTATTCTTATCTCCCCCATGGTTCAGATTTTGATTCTATCCACAGCTGAAGAAGCTTTGTGATCTCCCCCATTCCACCCTCCCCCCTTGGATTTTGGACTTAGTAGAAGATCCTCCTCCTCTAATCTTTGGCACATGTCCTACACCACCAGTTCATTGTTTTTTCCAATGAGAACCGGTACATTGTTTCTTAATCTCCACCCCCTACACCCATACCCTCTCAGCATATTGTGCATATCATACATGTCCATATGCTACAAAAAATGAGACAGAGAGACAGAGAGAGAGTTCTATCAAATCAGTTACACATGAGCATGAGGAAAAATAAAATTATACCAGCACCCTTATAACATACCACGGATAAAGATTTCCTAGATAAACAAGTTCGATAGAACCAAGAATGACAGTAGCAAAAACCAATGATGAAGACTCATATAGTCACATATATCGTCAAACGCACTAATAAGTAGCAAATAACAACAATCAACATGAGCCCATCACTAACTTCTCCTGCAACAGAGATAATTTGACAAACAGAAAGAAAGAAAATAAATGTAAAAAAAACAATGCTTTCATTGAACAGGATTTCTCCCTAACAGATTAGCAAGTTATTGTCATCAAGTGAGTCTTTTCCCAGGAAAATTTTCACTCCAAGAGGCATTTGCATGATTACAATCTATGAGAGGAGAAGATCTGCAGCCCAATGTTTTACTGTTCTCAAGGTTTCTTCTTAGTGGCAGGCTCTACTGCAATAGTGCTTGAATCCCAAAAACTTCTCAATGAGCAAGAATTATATGTTCTTCTGATATCCACTAATTTAGCTTAAGTGAGTAAAATTTTGGCTTTCAATTAAGAGTGATGGGTACAATTCCCCTAGAAAGACTTGATACTCATTGTCCGTTGTTCATAAAAGCATGTTAGGAAAAAAAAAACCCTTAGATGCAAGCAATGCTTCGGATATCAAAGTGGGAAGAAAACATGTAAGCTTAAAAATCAAATTATATGATGAAATTCATTACAATATCAACTCACATCACTTCTACTAACTCCAAGGTTCAATTTCCGAGTTTACTGACCTTCCTCGTCTAGATTCAAGCATCGCTATCGCTGCTATCATCGTTGTCGTTCCCCAGATCCGTAGCAAAATAAACTCCAGGATGAANACCCTCCCCCCTTGGATTTTGGACTTAGTAGAAGATCCTCCTCCTCTAATCTTTGGCACATGTCCTACACCACCAGTTCATTGTTTTTTCCAATGAGAACCGGTACATTGTTTCTTAATCTCCACCCCCTACACCCATACCCTCTCAGCATATTGTGCATATCATACATGTCCATATGCTACAAAAAATGAGACAGAGAGACAGAGAGAGAGTTCTATCAAATCAGTTACACATGAGCATGAGGAAAAATAAAATTATACCAGCACCCTTATAACATACCACGGATAAAGATTTCCTAGATAAACAAGTTCGATAGAACCAAGAATGACAGTAGCAAAAACCAATGATGAAGACTCATATAGTCACATATATCGTCAAACGCACTAATAAGTAGCAAATAACAACAATCAACATGAGCCCATCACTAACTTCTCCTGCAACAGAGATAATTTGACAAACAGAAAGAAAGAAAATAAATGTAAAAAAAACAATGCTTTCATTGAACAGGATTTCTCCCTAACAGATTAGCAAGTTATTGTCATCAAGTGAGTCTTTTCCCAGGAAAATTTTCACTCCAAGAGGCATTTGCATGATTACAATCTATGAGAGGAGAAGATCTGCAGCCCAATGTTTTACTGTTCTCAAGGTTTCTTCTTAGTGGCAGGCTCTACTGCAATAGTGCTTGAATCCCAAAAACTTCTCAATGAGCAAGAATTATATGTTCTTCTGATATCCACTAATTTAGCTTAAGTGAGTAAAATTTTGGCTTTCAATTAAGAGTGATGGGTACAATTCCCCTAGAAAGACTTGATACTCATTGTCCGTTGTTCATAAAAGCATGTTAGGAAAAAAAAAACCCTTAGATGCAAGCAATGCTTCGGATATCAAAGTGGGAAGAAAACATGTAAGCTTAAAAATCAAATTATATGATGAAATTCATTACAATATCAACTCACATCACTTCTACTAACTCCAAGGTTCAATTTCCGAGTTTACTGACCTTCCTCGTCTAGATTCAAGCATCGCTATCGCTGCTATCATCGTTGTCGTTCCCCAGATCCGTAGCAAAATAAACTCCAGGATGAACAGTCCGCCTCCGCGTTCTTGAAGGAAGTATGTTGTCCAAATCGACCTCCGTAAGCGGATCATCCGACAAATCGCTCTCTTCAGAGCCTAACTCACTTCCATCATCGTCGTCGTCGTCGTCTTCCTCCTCCTCAATAAATTTCCCTTTTCCTTTGTCGTCCTTCATGATACCCTTCCCCTTACGATCCTCATCCACTTTCCCACTCAACTTTCCACCATCGTCACTGTCATCTTCCTCCTCATCCTCGTCGCTGTCCACCTCCTCGTAATCCTCATCTTCTGCTTCTCCCACATCCACACAAACTCCACCATCTTTCCCTCCCTCAACCAAAGAATCGCCATCAATCCCTTCACCACTCACACCATTCTTCACAGCATTGCAGGAATCGCCCTCAACCACTTCGAGCTTCTGAATTTTGTTCGAACGCTCCTGTTTCTCTTCAGAGCAGGGATCAACTTTGCGCTTCACATCAAATACAGGCTCCTCTGTGTTAGTAGTTTCCGCCATTAACGTGGCGCAGAACCCACCTTGAAAGCTTCGAGCCCTAATTTCAGAGTAAAATCAACGAAAACGAATTAGGGTTTTCAATAGAACTGTAGAATCAAGGATTTCGATTAACTTCACAATTCCCAGTTCCAAGCTGTTCCGAAGCTTCGAAGCGGTAAAAAAAAAAAAAAAAAATTACCCTCAGTGAAAAATTAGAATTTAACCCAAAAGTAAAAAAAAATTAATAATTAGGTTAAATAATGTAGGAGAGCCGTGCATGAGCTCCATTTGGAAGCCATACTGCCAAGACTGTGCAGGTGTGTCGAGCTGTCAGGCAGAAAAAATCAAGGGAAAAACTAAACAGGTAAGAAACCTAATATAGAATATTGTCCTAATACACCGTCCTCCTCAATCACGTTATATTATTTGCCTTTGACTTTTATGTTATCGGGTGCCTATCACTTGTGCTGCTTTCGTGTCTTCTATTTGTAGTATGATCGTGACATTTTTTATAAGGGTGTGAAAACTTCTCAAAGCAAAACGCGTTTTAAAATTTTTTATGGAAAACTTGAAAATAGAAGCTTAAAGAGAACAATATATGTCAGTGGTGGACTTGGAGTGTTACAGTTGGTACTAAAGCTAGACACCGAACGATGTGCTAGCGAGAAGGCTGAGTCCCGAAAGAGGGTGAACACGAGGATGTTGGGCCCCGAAAGGGAGTAGATTGGGGGATCCTTTCGAAAGAGGTGGATTGTAAGATTCTACTTTAGGTAGGGAAGAGAACGAAGATGTAAGACCCCAAAGGAGTGGATTGTGACTCGTTTTAAAGGGGTAAAAAATATAATTATTATAGAATTAAATAAAATAATAATAATAACTTAAAAAAAAAAGTTGGGTTACTTTAAACTTTTATTATTAGTTTAATTGCAGGTTGATATTTACATGGTCGGGTCAACCCGACCAATAAAAATACAGAGTTATAACCCAACCCAACTCTACTTAAAAAAAATAAAAAATATTTGTGTTTATAATTAATATTAGTGTTGCGTTCTGACTTGTAAATATTTTATATTTGAAACTTATGAGATTTCAGTTATTAATGTAAGTTGATATGTAGATTTTTTAAAATAATTAAAAAAAATGAATAGCTTAACAACCGAACTAAACTCAACCAAAAAATAGAGGGTTGAGTTTGGTTAGGTTAGATTGTGAACTCTATACGAGTTGCTCGAGTAACCAACCAAAAAAAATTAAAACTCAACCGCAACTCATATACATTCTTAATTATGGCTGATTGAAGCAGCACGGGTAAGACGGGTAAGACGGGTAAGACGGTAGAAAACACAAGGCAACGACTTTGAAAGCTTGGCATTCTTTTATTATACAAACTTGCATGGTCACATTTTAGCACCAAAATAATTAAGTTCAAACCTTTCTCCTCCTCCAAAGGTTTTTCTAGCTAAATATTTGATCATATTGTGGAACCATGCACCAGCTTCTTTACTATTATTGTAGCTATGTCTCTTAGTAGAAGTCATCGAGCGACAAGTTCTCGACTGATCCAAAGCCTTCGATACCTCCCATTCTCGAGTAGTTGGTCATTGAGCTACTCATAAAGTCAAACGACGAATCGTTATCGAAAGCTGAGCTAGTGTCGTAGATGAACGATGACACGGGATCGTCCATAGTTGAACTAGGCACGTACATAGAGTTAGCAGCTTTGCTAGCATTGAAGTCTTGAAACACAATATCGCCATTCATAACGCAACTATTTGCTATGTCGGAATATATTTCTGGATCGGACGCCTTTTTTGCTTGAATGACCTATAAAATTAATTAGAGATTAAACAAATACTAAGTGTTACGAAGATTATCGTATTGGAAACAAAACGAAGCTAGCTTACGTAGCTATGATCTTCAAAATCTTGGTAAACCAAGATGAAATCTCCTAGTTGTATGCCATGGGCGTTGACGAAGTCCCCTGCAACAACTCGATGTCAAAATTACGATATCTATGTTAGATCATAACGTGAACACAAACTAAGCCTTGTTTGGTAACGATTTTGAAGAGAGCTTACCCGTGTTTTCAAGTACGTACATTCTACTATTGTTATTCGGCCAAAACCTGCAAAATCCAACGATTTTAAAAACATAACTATACATACAAAACCGAACCGAACGGAAAAAAACCGAACCGAACCAAACCAAACCTATATTTAAAGTTCCAAACATGGACTCCATCCAAGTCATCCATGGTGATGATGATTCCTTCTTTAGACTCCAAAGTAGGGAGGTGAGTTTCAGCAGCTTTCTGAGAAATAATTTGTGTTAATTAGTTATTAATTAAGTAATTAATTAATTAATTAATTAATTAAAAAGCATATTATAATTTTGTTCATCAACACCTTTGGGAGTATCATTCTCCTGAGAGAGCTAACATCACTGTTCTTCAGCTCCTTCTGAAAAAGAAACTTCAGCCTTCTTGGATCAATTACCTGTTCATTCAATTTACAAAATAATAATAATAATAATAATAATAATAAAACAATTTTTTTTTTTAATCACAACTAATCAAAACCGGACCGAACCGAACTGAAAATCCAATGCTAAACCCGAAAAATCCTTTGTTTTAAAACTTGACAAATATATCAAAATCGAACCGAAATAAAGAACCCCGACCTGAGACCCGAAACCCTAAATCCTAAAAAACCCTTAGTTACAAAATTTAGAACTATATCAAAATCGAACCGAAATGAAGAATCCCAACTCGAAACCCTAAATCCTAAAAAAACACTTAGTTTCAAAACTCATAACTATATCAAAATCGAACCGAAATGAAGAAACCCTAAATCCTAAAAAAGACCCAAAACCCTAAACTCGGAAAAACCGTTTGTTTCAAAATTCAACAACTATATCAAAATCGAACCAAAACGAAGAATCCCAACTCGAAACCCTAAGCGCTAAAAAACTCTTAGTTTCGAAACTCAAAAGCTACATCAAAACTAAACCGAATCGAATCGAAGAATCCCGACCGTGATCTCCAAACACATTATGAAAAAAAGAGTTCAAAAACACCAATGACACGGACCCCGACACGACCACCTAAAAATCCAACATTAGGATCGAAAACATAACATCAAAGAAGAAAAAAAAAAGTACAAGAATGATATCGTGTTTGATGAACCAAAANTTACGATTTAAATATAATTAAGTATCTATTTTAGATATAGTTATCGTCTCTAGATATTGTAAATTAAGCTTAGGGATGAAAATTTGTATTAGATAAAATACATATTTTATATAATTAATATTGGATCATATGATAATGGGAAAAAACCATTGTAAATAAATAAAAAAAAAACAAAAAAAAAAAACAAATATAAATAAATATTTGGATTTTAGTAATAATCAATTTGTACCTAAACATATACATGGTAATCCTCCTTTGATTCGCTTACCTTTTGCTCGTTTTCATAAACTACTTTATTTAGGGTTGCCTTACAAATTCTTAACCCTTAAGTAATTCACCTCCTTCTTCCACTTTAATTACCAAATTACCCTAACAAATGCATTTCTTTTATTTTCTTTTATTTTATTAATATGTTCTTGCACCATTGCACCAATCCATGCGCCTGCTTCTAACTCCCTCTTGTATATTTGGATTATTTTTAGTGGCTCAAACATATTAATAAAATATTTTACTCATATTTTATATAATTTTTAAATACTTATATGACGGGAAGTTCATAGTTTTTTTTTTTTTTTTTTTTTTTTTTTTTTTTTTTTTTTTTTTTTTNAGAGTAAAAGAAGTAGAAGAAGAGTACCCGAGGGGGAGGGAGGTGGGCGGAAGAAGAAGAAGGAGGAAAGGAGAAGTGAAGATTAGAAGAAGAGCGGCGCTGGCGGGCCATCCTCTTCTTGCGGTGGACTCCACCGCCGCCGAAGCCGGGAACCGCGGCGGCGAGATCGGGGGAAGCGGCGGCGAGGCGGTGGTTGACGTCTTGGAGTGGGCAGTGATCCTGGTTGATGATGGACATCATGATGAGGAGGAGGAGGAAGAGAGAAAAGGGGCAGTAGATAATGTGCTATTTTTGGCAAGAGAGAAAGGGGAAGTGTGGAAGCTAAGGGAGTGGTGAAATAGAGGAAGGGAATGGTGAGTGGTTAAAAACAACCATAACATAACAATTATATCCGTATCATACCCTCTCCCCTCTCTATCTCCCTACACATCACCATTAAATAAATCTAACCATAGTTAAATATAAACTACTCATTAAATCAAACAACGTGAAACGATTTAAATATTCCTACGTACCACCATTAAATTGAAAGGAAGTTAAGTTAACCAAGGTTAAGTGATGGTTAAATGAGAGGAGTATCTTTCTATAAGTGAGGGGAGGGAGAGAAATGGGTTAACCATGGTTAAGAGAGGGAGGAGAGAGAGAGAGAGAAAAAGGTTAACCATGGTTAAGAGGAGGGAGGAGAGAAGGGTAGTGGCGAGGAAGTGAGAGACGGATGGACGGTGGGGAGGGATGAAAGTTGGGGAGAGGAGGAGGGATACAGGTGGAGGAAAAGTTCTGAGGTTGCATGCAACGACTATACCCCAACCCCCGTTTTTTTTTTTTATTTAACACTCTTCCCTCGCCCTTAATCAATGGCCTTTTGGCGCCTTTCGCTTTGGACTCTCCGTCACCTTTTTTTTTTTTTTTTTTTTTTTTTTTTTTTTTTTTTTTTTTTTTTTTTTTTTTTTTNACATTAAAAATTAAAAAATATCATTGTCAATTATCATTCGTTCTAAAGAAAATATTTTGTTTCGAAAATATATTTTTTTTTTTTTTTGTTATTACTCATAAAAAAAATTACAAAAATACCTTTAAATTTTTTAGGGGTTAATTAAAATTTTTTTTTATGGGTATTTTTATTTATTTTAAATTATTATAATTATTACTTTTATTCTACTAATTATTATTTTATCATAAAATTGCCATATTAGTGATTCATTAATTATTTAATAGAGCCGTTGATTCGTGGACTTAATGAAACAGTTTCTTAAATTTGGGGACTTGGATTATACGATTTTTAAATTTTGGAATAAAAAAAATTATTTTAATATTATAAAAAAAAATTAAGTTTAAATATTATTTTTAGTTCTTATTATCTTATTTCCATTCTTATACTTTTTTTTTTAATTTTATTTATTTTAGAACTAAATTTTAATAATATCTTTTAATTTTCAAAAATTTAGGTAATACCTTAAACTTTACAAAAGTATATATATATATATATATATATATAAAACGATAGACTTGGGTAGAATAAAAAATAATGTTAATATCCTTAAAATTAAAAAAAAAAAAATTGAAGATAGTTTATGAAGTTCAAATAGACGGATTCTATTCATAGATGGATGACAATAATTTTTTATTTCATAAAAATGTGTTAATATTACCATTAAAATTTTATGGGTATTTTTTTTTTTTTTATACTAGCAAATCTTTTAAAAGTTTAAATATATTCTTTTAAATAAGGTCAAATTAGCTTTTCAAATACGAGTATACCGTTTATGATCTAACTCCTAGTTTCTTGATTAAATTATATATATATATCGACTACAAATTATCATATCTTGTTGAGGTAAACGTGTCATCGTAATTGCCAGATTATGACATTGTACAAGAAATAATTATCGGGCGAATTTCTAGTATATTTTATATAATTGATATATTTCAAATCATGTATATAAGACGGGTAGAATGTGCCAAGATGAACTTTACTCGTTCAAAATATGATAACGTGCTTTTTTTTGTATGAGGACAAAGTCAGCTTTGGGCATGACAAGAGTGTCAGACAAGTTTGTTAGCATGTAATGCCTTAGCGTAAGAAGGGATGCATTGCGCACTGTGGACCCATCTACCTAGCTAGTGACAAAAAATAAGACCAACACAATAGGTGTCTTTATGGGACGAACGTGTTCGAGATTGAGTTAAGGATCATTGTCTTCCAGGTTGGGGCCGACGCTATGTGTCACAATCGCACTTTTGATGCCAGCGGACTTGCGATTATGCGACACTTACTTTCCAACGACAAGTGAGCTAAGCCAATTCGTTCTTGCGTCGCCTACGGCTAGGCGACGTATGCTCGAGCCTCTGTCCTCGGTTTTAAGAGAAGGTTTTAGAAAACGAGGGCAGAGAGAGATTTTTGAAAGAGACGTTATATAAGCAAGCAAGAGAGAAATAACAACGGCTCACAATATATAACCTTGAGTAGGGAGAAGTTGACAATTAGTCGTATCCCCCTATAATACATTTGGAGGCATTTCATGTCTGATAGACTTAGACATGATATTTCTGAAACGTCATACTTCCTAGAAATACAGAAGTAAAATACTAGAATATGAAAAGACATAAAGGGTTGGGCTTGTCATGGGCATGCGGCCATGGGCAACACGCTTTGGACGAGCATGACCGTGACACTATGCAGACGGATCGTGAGCTTGAATTTCCTCTCACAGACTATGCTATACCCGTATATGGCTAGTTGAGTTAGATAAGCTTTATTTATTTTAAATATGAGAACTAATCTTCGATGTTGGAGACAAGTGCATACTCGAGTTTTTATTAAAAAATTTAAATATTTATTTTTTAATCAATTTCTTTTAAGAATAAATTTGATTGAGTAATTACTTGAATTAACCAAATTTATTTGGGGTAAAAATTTCGGGGTAATTTTAATAATTTAAATAAATAAAGATTTTCAGGGATTCAAAGGGTTCAATCTTTTTCTGGTATTTGAGTTTAATTCTCTAGTACTGATTAATTTATCCAAAATTCCGCGGCATACCTTCAGGCGACGCGGCGGTCTCCGGCGAGAAGAACAGAGAATGGAAGCGAAGGTGGACGGCGTTGTAGAAGAGGGAGAAACGAGGAAAGTTGAATTTGAAGCATCGGAGATAGAGTACGTAAGCTATGGCGGTGAGCATCACTTGCCTCTTATCATGAATCTCGTCGATCAAGAACTCAGCGAACCCTACTCCATATTCACCTATCGTTACTTCGTATATCTCTGGCCTCAACTATCATTCCTGGTATTAATCTCGCTTTTGTGTCAAATCTCTGACTAATTAGATCATGATCGTTGCCATTCTCTTTAATTTTTGTTGTTTCTTCAGGCCTTCCATCGAGGAAAATGTGTCGGGACGGTGGTTTGTAAGATGGGAGAGCATCGGGGCACTTTCAGAGGGTACATTGCCATGTTGGTGGTCATCAAGCCTTATAGAGGCAAAGGCATTGGTAAATTTTTCCTTGCTTTTCTTGTTTATGTGAAGTGATTGTTATTTATCCGTGTTTGATAATGGCTCATTTACTCTAATGCGTGATCATTGAAATTTTCGGTTCTAGTTGCTCGTAGCTGTTTGAGTTATCCTATCTGGAAGCTTTCAATAGTTTTCCATGTAAATTGGAGCTGTAATTTCTTCGGAAGATTCATTTGTATAATTTACTTGGATTTCTATGTTCTTACAATATAATCACATATTAGAATAGTTTCTACTCAATTCTCTTTGACAAGAATGCCTGCTTACTCAAGATCATGATCCCAATTTTCTCTTCCTAACAGTTGATTATGTTGGATGATGAAAGTCCGGCATCGGCTAATTTAGGGAATATCATGGGTTTATAATCAAGGAATACTCTCTCCATTGGTCTGAGGCCTTTTGGGGGAGCCCAAAGCAAGGCCATGAGAGCTTATGCTCAAAGTGGACAATATCGTATCTTGAGGTCTTTTGGGGAAGCCCAAAGGAAGGCCATGAGAGTTTATGCTCAAAGTGGACAATATCGTACCATTGTGGAGAATTGTGTTCGTCTAACCGATTAGAACATCATTTGTTTATTACCATAACATTGAACCTACTCCATAATGATTTTCCATTTTAAATTTGGTTTTAAGACACATTATTTTTGTTATAAACCTATTAGAGTTCAAGATCTTCATTATCAATTCTTTTGTCTGTATTGTAGCTACCGAGCTTGTCACGAGATCAATAAGAGTCATGATGGAATCAGGTTGTGATGAGGTATGTTAGCATCAAATATGGTATTCCCTCTATATTATATATGCCAATATTTATGTTCCTTTATTGATTCATTAAAGGAGTCAAAGCAACTAACTTGTGAGTTCCCTTCCCGATATGATAGAGATTGATTTCTAACATTTTTAATTGAATCACTGAACTGCAAGTTAATAGGCCGCATCAGCTTTGTTCCCTTGTAAAGAAAAATGCAGCTCGAGCATGCATCTCTGATATTATACTTGCTATGTCATTTCCTTTAAATCCCAAGTGGTCTTTTCACCACAAATTCTCTTTCAATCCCGTACTCCTATTTGGTACTACTTGGTAAATTGGATTTGGAGACATCCGCTTTTATCGAGCTCTGTTTTGATCCATGCGAGTGCCTTCCATTAGACAATTAGAAAGAAAATTAGCTTAACTCCACCATGTGATATTATGTCATAACTTTACTGAAGATAATTACAACTACAGGTCAATCATTCAATGTAGAAATTTTAATTGATGATATATTTAGTGATCTAACCTCATATATCTCTCTATTAAGTTGACTGTTGTTTTCTTACATTGGAGAAAATGGAATATTTAAAAAGGATTGAAACGTAACAATTTAAAGTATTGATGTGTTTACTTAAACGAACCCAAAGGTTGGGTAGTAATGACCTTTAATTTAGATAAGAAAAAAAAGGAAACTTTGAAGCCCCTTGGAGATAGCTAACAGATACCGAGTATTTTTCCGAGCGTCCTAACTATAAAATAAATTAAGTTGTAGTGAAAGTTTGATCATGATTTGGTGAACTAGAGAAGTCAAAAAGGTTTTGGGTGTTAATATGGCACATAGTTATTAAATTAGAAGAGAATTCATTTCCTCTCCTTACTATCTTAGGTTTGAGGTGTGCAAGAATGATGGGGAACATGTTTACTTTTGAGATCACAGGTTTAGGGTTTGGGGGCTACCTATCTTAGATATTAATATTATAGCAAGTATCTCAATTCCAATGTTGTAGAGCTAGGCAACAAACTTACAGGATTTGTTGATTAGATGACTTGTGCTCAACTTGTTTTGAACACTTTCAGTTTAAAAGAAAAGGAGCATTCTCAAGTTTGGAAGTCTAATAGTTTTGAATGTGGCTCAAATTTACTAGGTTGAATAATCTTTGGGAGTTATCCTGAATGGATGGTATAGATGTAGCTGAACCTGATCTGAATTTGAGATGAATGGCTTATGTTGAATTTTCCTGCCGTAATACCGTCTTGAGTAGCACATTTATTATTATTATTTTTTACATGATTTGACAATTTGAACCAAATTGTAACAACCCAAGCCCACCGCTAGCTGTTATTGTCCTCTCTGGGCTTTCCCTCAAGGTTTTAAAATGCGTATGTTAGGGAGAGATCTCCACACCTTTATAAAAAAATGCTTCATTCTCCTTCCCAACTGATGTGGGATCTCACACAAATCATTTCTTATTTAGTTTAATTCCATACAATAGCGTGGCTACCATTTTCTTACTCATGTTTTGTATTGTTTGAGTAGATGGTTAATGCAATTATTATGCAGTCACCCTTTCAAAAGAAATCAAATATCTTTTAGAAAAACGTGGTTAAGCCTCCTTTTAAGGATGTTGTCAGACTCTTTTCATGCTGGCCTTCTCATTTTATCCAAGTCTGCAGCCACTCTTTTATTCGCTTTGCCTATTGGAATTGTTTTCTATAATTTTTTCGACCTCGAGGGAGAGGATCGCTCGTTTCCTCTTCTTTATGAGCTTTGTTTTGTGCAATGTGACATGCTAACTTACAACTTACCATCTGATACTGTCTTGACTGAAGGTCACACTAGAAGCTGAAGTTACAAACAAAGGAGCACTTGCACTATATGGTCGTCTGGGGTTTATAAGGGCAAAACGACTCTTTCATTATTACTTGAATGGAGTTGATGCATTCCGTCTAAAGTTACTATTTCCACACATGGAGTCACACCCATCCTTGAGTTTGATGGCTAACGGAGACGATAATCGACGGGAAGGCGACAGTTTATAGCACAAATGGTACGATATCCCATCTATTTTTGAAGCTAAGCAATTTATGCTGAACACTATTCACCCTTTTTTCCTTCTATAGTTACTTTGTCCGCCAGCCATGTGATGTTGTGCATTAAACCCGACCCGAATGGTTCGTCTGATATCTCTTTGATGTTGTCCTTAGTAATTAGAAGTGGACAGAGCTTTATACAGTTGTTTATGCTGTAAATTTAGCCATCTGAGTTCTCCCTTTACGGCGTTGTAAACTTGTAATGGAATGAGAAACAGTTTTGATTATTTTGTCTATTTGAGAATGGGGATGAGAGATGGATGAGTTTATTGGAATAAAGGATTTTGATTTCCAGTTGAAACTTCTTAAGAAATTATAGGGTCTAAGCCAAGTTATTGAAGTTCTTATGTTTTTGGCTTTTTAATTTTGAAGGCGGTGGTGATTGGTGCTTTATCCCAAGAGGTTTAACATATTTGATGTGGTTTCTTTGATTTGTAGAAGGTTAAACTGATTGGAGATAAAAATTTGTTTATAAACTTAATTGTTAAGTTGTTTTTTGTGAGAGTTTTTAATGATTTAAGTTGTTGTTATATCACATAAAAGTGACTAGTTTGGAAGAGATTTTTTATGGTATAAATTAAATAGTTACAAATTTGAAAGTTGAGAAATTAAAGCAAAATTGATAGGAAAATGAACTATAACAATAATTAACATATATTCAAAAGTAGGTTTCTTTCTATTCTATTTGATTCAAAATCTTTATAAGAATCCTATTACACTAAGAATGTACATTTTCTATTACAAAAATCCTATTTTTAAATCTATAACAATCCTATTATTAAATGTCTTTTTAAAATGTCAAAATTGTATCAAAATTGGTCTAATCAAGTGTCAAAATATGTACGAGGTAGGTCTAAATTTGGTGTCAAAATGTGATACCGTGTCTGGTGTCAAAATATGTGATGTAGGTAGGTCTAAATTTGGTGTCAAAATGTGACACCGTTTGGTGCCGTGTCTAAATTTGGTGTCAAAATGTGATACCGTGTCTAAATTTAAATTTGGTGTCAAAATCTGATGCCGTGTCAAGATGTGATACCGTGTCTAAATTTAAATTTGGTGTCAAAATCTGATGCCGTGTCTAAATTTAAATTTGGTGTCATGTCTAAATTTAAATTTGGCGTCGTGTCTAAATTTAAATTTGGTGTCTCTAAATTTAGTGTCAAAATGTGAAATTTAGTGTCAAAATGTGATACAGCTGAATTTAAATTTGGTGTCGTGTCTAAACTCTAAATTTGAAATTTAGTGTCAAAATCTGATGCCGTGTCTAAATTTAAATTTGGTGTCAAAATCTGATGTTGTGTCAAAATCTGATGCCGTGTCTAAATTTAAATTTGGTGTCATGTCTAAATTTAAATTTGGTGTCTCTAAATTTAGTGTCAAAATGTGAAATTTATTGTCAAAATGTGATACAGCTGAATTTAAATTTGGTGTCGTGTCTAAACTCTAAATTTGAAATTTAGTGTCAAAATGTGATATAGCTGAATTTAAATTCCGTGTCTAAACTCTAAATTTGGTGTCAAAACCTGGTCTAAATTTGGTGTCACAATGTCTAAATTAATCCAGTGTCTAAATTTGGTGTCAAAATGTTAAGTTAGTGTCTAAATTTGGTGTCAAAATGTGAAGTGTCACAGCGTCTAAATTAAGTGTCAAAATGTTAAGTGTTGTCTAAATTAATCAGTGTCTAAATTTGGTGTCAAAATGTAAAGTGTGTCAAAATTAAAATCGTGTCTAAATTTGGTGTCAAAATCACATTCTATTATCTAAATCTAATCACATACTATTGTCTAAATCACGCGTCTAAATTTGATGTCACCATCACAATCTATTGTCTAAATCTGTTATAATTCGTCACAATCTATTGTCTAAATCTGTTATGAATCATGTCAGTCTAAATTTGGTGTTAAAATCATAATCTATTGTCTAAATTTGTTATAAATGGTCTAAATCTATTATAAATTGTGTCGGTCTAAATTTGGTGTCAAAATTACAATCTGTTGTCTAAATCTATTATAAATTGTGTCAATCTATTATAATTGGTGTATAAAGTTATAAATGTGTCAGAATGAATACAATATCTTTTGTGTCAAAATCAAAATCGGTACACCGTCTAAATTTGGTATCAAAATCAAAAGCTACTTGTAATCCAGTGTCAAGGTGCCAAAATCAAAATCTTATAAATATAAATGTCAAAATTTGTGTCTCTTTTCTGAATAGGACAATTCTAAGTAAACAATTCTATTTTTACGATAGGATTCAAAATCTATACCGTCTCTCATTCTATTTTTATAATAGGTCTCTCTTACTTTGATGGAATCTTATAACAAACTTATCTCTCTTAATAAAATTCTTTATAACAATCCTATTTTTACTATAATTTCTCCTATCTACGTAACAATCCTATTTTTAACTCAAATCTTCTCTTTATAACAGTCTTATTACATGATAATACTGATAGTATTCAAAATCTTTTATTAACAATCCTATTTTTACCATAGGTTTCAAAATATGTACGTCTCTTATAGCGAGCCTACTGTCTATAATAATGCTATTTTTAAAACAGTTTCAATTTTTATGTCTCATCCTAGTGTCTCTATGTTATAATAATGTTATTTTTAAAACACATTTCAATCTGTCTCTTCTGTAATCTTTGTGTGTCTCCCTCCTCTAACAATCCAAGTGTTTTTAAAACATGTTTCAATCTCTATTCTTTCTCATACGTTTTAAGATCGTGTCTCTCTCTTTATAACAACACTATTTGTTGTTGCCGCTACATGCACTTCTTATTTGGACTCAAGAAATATCTTTAAAACTAGAACTACAATATATAAATCTCAAGCAAATTTAAATATACAAATTTATTAAGTAAAACTTAAATGGTGAAAACTATCCGGAATTAATATAGAAGTTAATGCTATTATGACTATTGTGAATGTATAATGGTCTAGAATATCATTTATTATTAATTTTATTTGAGAACAAAGTATTTGAAAATTTTCGAACATTTAGTAAGTGACTCTCTTGTAAGTCATAAATTGCAAACACACGTAGACATGAATCATGACATTCCGTCATATTAGAACCTAAAACTATGGTCGTAGGATCCAATCCCTCTATACTCAATGTGTATCACTTTCATTAGACATAGTTATACATGATTCCATCCATATACTAACAATAAAATATTTCGAAACAATTTTTAAAAGTTTAACAGTAATAATTTTGATGGTACTTGGGTAATAATATTTTTAAAATTTTATTAAAAAAAAAAAAAAAATCATTTGTATTTTGAAATACAGTAAAAAGTTCGTGGGGGTATTTTTGTAAATTAGGTTTCCACATCCTATAATAAAATTTTATTATTATTTTTTATTTGTTTTATAATTCTCCATAAATAGTTTAGTTTGGAAATTAGTATATAAAATAGCAAATGTGAAGTAAAAATAGGCATTAGACCCACTCATACATAAATTTTAGTTAAAAATTTATATTTAATGGGAAAAATGTCCAATTCCACTCATTTTATTCAAAATTAAATTAAATTGTTAGAGAAATTAAAGTTTTACTATCAAATTATTACACAATTGATACGAAAATAACTGGATAACAATACTTCACGATATATTCAAAATTAAGTCTCTCTATTCTATTTTTAAATCAAATCAAATATGGTGTCAAAATCTCGATATGTCTCTTTTTCTTTATATCGATCTTGTTTCTTAAATCCGGATTTAAAGTGTCAAAACTGTATCAAAATGGGGTATTCAAAATCAGTTGTCTGAATTTGTTTTAAACCTGTCAAAATCAAAATCGTGTCCAAATTTGGTGTCAAAATCACACTTTGTTGTCTAAATTTGTAAATCCTGTCAATCTGTTATAGATCGTGTTAAAAGGATACAGTGTCTTTGGTGTCAAAATCAAAATCTCAAAATCTCTTGTAATTTGGTGTCAAAGTGTCAAAATTTGTATAAATTGGTGTCAAACTCTGTATTTATAGGTGTCAAAACTATAGAGCAGTTAATGCTATTATGACCATCATGACATGTATAGCAATCACAGACAATGGTCTAAAATAACATTGATTATTAATTTTATTTGAGAAGAAAGTATACATTTAATAAGTGACTATTGTTAGTAATAAGAAAATATATGAAAAATCTCGAACATTTAATAAGTTTCTCTATTGTTAGTCATAAACTGCAAACACAAGTAGACATGAATCAAGACATTCAGTCATATTAGAACCTAAAACTATGGTCGTAGTAGGATCGAATCCCTCTCATATACTCAATGTGTATCACTTTCATAGACACAGCTCTACGTGATTTCATTCCTATACTAACAATAAAATATTTCGAAACAATTTTTAAAAGTTTAACTTTGGTAATAATATTTTTAAAATAAAAAAAAATATTCATTGGTATTTTGAAAGACAATAAAAAGTTTGTGGGGGGTATTTTTGTAAATTAGGTTTAAATTTATAACAAAATAGGCATTTAGCATGAGCCCGCGAGCTGATGATCCAAACCAACGACTGAAATCAAGCCCAGCGGGGAGCAGTAAGCTCTGCACAGAAAAGTTGCACGCTCTCCACACACCCTGAACCAAGCCGAAATCTCTTCAAGGATTCCAAGCCTATCTTCATCTTCTTCTTCTTCTTCCCTTAATCATTCGCTGTTTATCATCCGACCAATCTGAGAAGAAATCAATGGACAGACTCACTTTAGCCCTAGCATCTCCTCCCAAGTTTGTGTTTCTCGGCTGCTCTTCTACTCCTACCTTCTCCACTGCCACCAGAACCAATCAATTATGCGGAACCAGGCGCTTGGCTACGTCCTGGATTAAATCTCGTCCCAGAATTTATGCTTCTGCCGTTAATCGTCGATCCAACCAACGTATTGTCGGTAATAGTCGAATTCATTGTATAAATTGATATTTGAAAGTAGCTTGTAGTCAGTCTTCAGTAATTCACTCGGCTTCGCATTTCGTTGTTCTCTGTTTTGTTTGTTATCGTCAAAAGCAGTGGCTGAACGGTTTGCGAGTGTTTCTTCTTCGACAACCATCAATGAATCGTCTTCTGTTGGTGTTCCATCAGTTTCGGTTCCTCCCCCTTCCTCTTATGTGTAAATTTTCGTTCCCTTATCTTTCAATTGTATGTTTCTGAAGTTCATTCTACACTTTTTTCCTGAGAAGAAACAGATTTGATTGAGTGGATATGACACAAACTATGTTCAGTTTTTAAGATGCAACTGGCAGCTTTGTTCTGTTCTGTTTTCTTTTTATTTTATAACTCTTTAATATTCTGGTTGTCTACTTTTTTAGAGGGTCGCCTCTCTTTTGGGTGGGTGTTGGTGTTGGGCTTTCAGCATTATTTACTTGGGTGAGTGAGAATCAAATCTATATGTCTAAACTGCATATTTTTCTTATGCGGATGTGATTAAATTTATCAAGAAGCTTTTAGCCCGAATGTTCTTTTAACAAGTTCTAAAAATTTCAGGTGGCTTCTTACTTGAAGGTGAGTTTTCTTCAACAAGGTATGGGGATATAATTGTGCCTTATAAACTGTCCTTCGGGTGCTGTCGTTCCTGCTAGAGTCGGTCTTCCATAGCACTCTCTTAGCTTGCTCTGATATTCTTCTTAAAATGTCTATTCTCTCTGCTTGGAGCTCTATACGATATCAGTCATTGAACGTAAGAAAAACATATGCTATCATTTTGGATTTCGGTATCATGACTCTGACGTTTCTTTGTGTATTAACAAAAGATGTAGGACTTACATGGGTCTAAGAGAGCCTAGTTACAGTTGAGGGAAATTCGGGAGTCTCCTTGTCTCCTACGTGTTACTACTTATCTTTTACATAAGCATACGTCACATCTTTCTACTACTATAGTACTACTTATATTAGTTTTCTTTCAACCCTTTCCATTCTTCCATTAATACGTTGTCTCTTCATACTTACCCATTGACTAAGTTCTATCATTATTTAATAAATTGATCCCCACCCTTTGCACGCTTTCTTTTGTAAACAGTAAGGATCGGTGGCCTATCCCAAAGTTCTGTTTCTCTTATAAAAAGATTCATGTGTTCAATGAACCTAGTACAAATTACCTATCTGTGTGTTTTTCTTGTATATAAATTACAACTTGGATCATTACTAACCTTGACCTATCTGTGTGTTTCTTTGTTCCTATGAATTTCATTTCAATTGTGTTTTAGAAATATGCTATGCAACAAGCTTTCAAGACGATGATGTCTCAAATGAATTCTCAAAATGGCCCAATGAGTAATCCTTCACTATCCGGATCACCTTTTCCAATACCTCCAACATTTGGGACTGGCAGAGCAGTTTCTCCATCTGTTTCTGAACCTGCTCCATCAATTGATGTACCAGCAACAAAAGTTGAAGACAAACCAGTTACTACTGCCAAAATTGTGACAGAGGACAAGGAAGCAAAGAATTTTGGTACCCAAGGATTCTCCTCCAATTACATTATTTCAATATGATGGTTTTCTTGATTGATCAATTATGATTTGATTTTGATTTATGCGCTCCAAAGAGAATACTCTCTTGACTGGAGGCTCGAATGTTTGGGATAAATTGCAAGGTTTGCAGTTTTGTACTTCTGATGAGCTTAAAACTAAAAAAACTTCCAGGGTTTTATTGTTTTTTTTCTTCTTGGTATTGGGGTGTGAACAACGCGTTCCATAATCTTCTGGATTAGTTTGTGAAGTGCCCTATATGGATACCTGGAACTACGGATGAATTTTTTTTATGGTTTATGCTCTTTCTTGTTCCTTTTCTAATAATTACGAACCATTCAAGTACTTAATTGCCTGTGTGGATGTATATTTGTTAGTTTTTGTAGATGTCTTTTGAGGAATTTTAGAAATTCCATTTCTGCTGTCTAGGTGCAACATTCCACCACTTTGCTTGTAGTAAGATTCTTAGATAAGTAGGTCCTTAATAACAAGAGATATGTGAAAGGAGGTTTGGCAATCTCCACCCCTTAATGTCAAGGCTTCAATTCTTTTGGAATAGGCTTCACAAAATCTAGTGTAATAGGTGATAAGTCCCATTCTCATTTTTTGCTTGTACCTGCACATTAGTATGCAATCATTGTAAATATATGCACATATATTTCAATTGCAGGTGTTCCAGCCAGTCTATGTGCTTCTTCTAAGCTAACTTTATAAGATATTAATTTGAATTTTCTGGCATTTCGTATCAAGACTTGGAAGGATTTATAATATCTACTTTTCACAGCTTTTGTAGACGTTGCTCCAGAAGAAATGGAGCAAAAGAGTCCGTTCAAAGAAGATACAGTGGACTCGAGTGTTCCAAAGAGTGCTCAGCCTACTGAGGAAGTAAGTTTGTTTTTGGTAGTTGTGATGCCTTGCGTTGATATGTTGATTTACTCTTTGATTTATTTATGAAGCTTCCACAGAATGGAGCTGCTTCTAAGCCGGCTTTTGATGGTTCAGAGGGATCACAATTCAGCCGTAAGTTGATAATAATCAATGATAATATTTCTTCGTTAGTGTTATCCACCCTCTCCGTTTTCTCTCTGTACAAGTCTTAAATAGAAAGTAAAGCCAAATAGATGATAACTTAAAGTCCAGTCTTGAAAGATAAGAGCTTAGGAAAATACTTTATCTACATATGGCACGACCCTTATAAAATTTAAGCCATTATGTGATATTTCTGTCTCATACAAATAATTTATTTTATATTTTTTTGATCTTGTTATTTTTCTGCTGCTAGGTGCGCAATTCATGATTGAATGTATATTATCACAGTTTAGTTATTACATAAAATTTAATATAGTCTCTGACATTCTTGTCTATTAGGAAAACCTGGCTCAGTCTTATCAGTGGAAGCTGTGGAGAAAATGATGGAAGATCCGACAGTGCAGAAGATGATATATCCGTATGCAGCTTTTACTCTTTATCTACTTCATCATTTTGGAATTTTTATGATTTGGTTTCCTCATATATATGGATGTTTATATCAGTGAAAACTCATTGCTGTATTCGAAATAAAAATGTAAAAGTAATGTGTAGAAATAGACATTATTTCACACATTTGAATGCGAAGAACTTGCAATACATCAAGCCAATTTGTTAATAATAATCCAAGGATGGGGACTTTGATCCCTGTAATTTTCCAGGTTCTGTAGTTCCAAACTGTACTTGCTATATAATAGACTTCCATAGAGGATAATATAGAGGAGTTCTTCACGATCTCTTGGAGATTTAAGCCTGATTTTCATACTGGATATTGCCCGAGCTAGCCCACTTATTTTTTATTTATTTATTTTAATGATAGGAATTACTATTCCACCTGGAAAATTGACTACCTTCATGCATCCTTCCTCAAGGAAATCTCATAATTTTTTCAGTAGTCCTGATGATATTTATTGACATTTTGCATAAGTAGGAATATTAGAGAGGATGAAATAAGTGTAGCGCTGCCACCTTTTGAAAAGTAACTGCTCTTCCATCCCTTTCATCTTCTCTTTCTCACAGGCGGTGGAGTTAACAACACCCCTCTTTTCAAACTCAGATGATATCTTTGAGAAACCCTGTTTCTAAAATTTCTCCTAGATTTTTGGAGTTTCACTGCTGAAATCATCAACTTGGGGTGTTCTTATCAACCAGCTCAAGGATAGGCTTTCTGATTTTCACCTATTTAATGTGTCTTAAGGCTCATCTTGGAAGTTTCAGCAGTAGGAGACACTCCGGGGAAATTCAAATGAAAGCTGCTTTAACTGGGTTAATGGTTCTAGTGCTGTCTATAGTTGCTCTCTCATTTTCTCCAAGTCAGTGAGGATCCTAACAACTGCCTTTCCTGCCTGTTGATAAAAAACTTCTTTTACCATTAGTTATTCTGAAAGAAAGAATGATGTACATGTATTTTCATGTCTTGTCATAGGGCCAGAATCAGATACAATGATTTCCTTGCACCAATTCTTTCTTTTCATTAAATTGAGGTTTTGATTAGAAGACTTTGCATTATGCATGAATGTTAATTTTGATTTCGGCCATGTCCTGGGCATTCAATGCCCTCTTATTTTCTAGGTGCATATCTTTTCTGCCTTTTGGGATCTTTTATTGCTTGTCTTGTTGAATATACATGTGGCTTGTATGATCATTTTCTGAAGCAGCTTAGAGCTAAATTTGGTTCCTGAATACTTGAAATTGTGTTGATATCTGAAAGAAAGTGTACTTGTTTTTCATCTTACAGCCATTTGCCCGAGGAGATGAGAAATCCAGAAACATTTAAGTGTAAGTCTATTGATTATTACATCATCAGTCATTATGCCTTCTATTAAGCAATGAGAAAGGAGGATATAAATCAATAAGATGAAGAAAAGGGCCCATGGGCGTTTCTGATGAAGATAGAAGAAGAAACACTGAGAAGGGGAGGGTGGGTATGCTGGAAGTAAATAAGAAGAAAATTAATTAACCAATAAGACAAAACATACGTGTGAACAAAGTGGGCGCAGTGAATGCATGGAAGAAATTAACTTTACCAAGTGATTATAACAAGATGCAAGACAAGTTTTTCAATGCTATTTTAATGTTCTAGAATAAAAATCTTAGAGGGTCGCATATTTGGTAGTATTATTCTTCAGCAGCCTCTCAGATATATAAAGGTGATAGATACAATAAATAGCCTACACTTTTTACCCTTTTTTATTACTACCATTTAAATTCAGATTATGGATCTTATTAACAACATTGGAATTTCTAAACATTTATTTTAAACTTGATAACCTAGAATAAATTTCTGGAGTTCCTGTGATTTTTTTGGGGTCATACTTGGAACTTGGAAGATGGGTAACATATGCTTGGTTTGGAATTTTACATGATCAGTTACTTTATTGTTTAATCTCCAACATGGCATCCCTTATTAATTGAACTATATTGAATAGGGATGATGCAAAATCCACAGTATCGTCAACAATTAGAAGAAATGCTGTAAGTACAGTTTCTTTATGTTTGTTTTTCTTTTTTAAAAAGTAATTATTTAATTCTGTCATAGGCTTCTTATATATCATCTTAGTTTGAGAGCCATCTTTGCTGTTGCTTTCTTTACTTTTGTGTGCTTGCAAACTTCTGAAACCATACCTGAGTCTTGTATTTGATTTTATTGACATATGCAATTGCAGAACATGCTTGGTGATATTGGAATCTAATGTTTTTCCTATTCAGCATGATTTGTAATTTAAATGCATAATGCAATTTATCATGTGTTCCATATTATTTTAAGCTAATATTATATCTAAAGTTCATTTTTTATGCCTTGTAAATCATTTCATAATTTTCAATGAAAGCTTAGTTTCTTATTAAAAAAAATTATATCTTAGGTTCGTGCAAAGGGTCACTTTTATCTGGTTTCTATAGACCCTTTCATAGTCTATGTATAGCTTATTTTCTTCAGACGGCCTTCCTATGCTCTCCATTTCTCAGTCCCAAGCAAGTTTTTGAACCAAACATTTGCCATTCAGTCAGTTAAAGAACTCCGATTTAATCTAAAAGTAGGAAGGGGATTTGAACTTGAAGTATGTTTGAGTTAGCTTTTAATACTTCTGTCATAACATTGACTTGTGGGTTGCTACTAAGAATAAGATTTTCTAAACTTTCGCCCCTTCTTTTGAACTTATGTCAACTTGATGTTGATACTTCGTGGAGATAGTATTGTTGCCTCATGGTAAGTGGCTTTTGGAGTGGCCTGGTTGGAGCCATAGAGGATTATAGGAAAGGTCTTAGTAGATAGATTGAAAATGGTCTTTGGCCATACCATAACCCATAACTCAACTCTTAAGCCTTAAGTAGGTTGTTTGAGTTATTTATTTAACAAAAAAAACCATGGTGGTCGCCTGCTTGTAATGTTAAAGTCCTATGAGTTTTTCAACATTTGAATATTGTAAGATCAAGTGACCTTAGTTACTCACAGTCATTGAGAAGATATAAAAAAGTTATTCTTTTTAATTTATAGAGTTTAATGATCTTTATTTGCGGAGTACTTAATATAGAATTTTATTTTCATTTCATATATGCCATACATGCTAAATTGTAATCGCACTACTTCTAGTTCTAGTTTCAGTGCCTTCTCATTTTATTTTTTTATCATATTTTCTTTTAGACTCCTTGGTGTGAGAGGAATGGGAGGATTTTTAATGATCGACACTCCTCCTTTGGTAGTTTTATAGATTTGCTCCTTTCTAATGCTCTCTTTTCGTGTAAATGTGTAGTCCTTTCAGATTTTCAGTATTTCTTTCTCCATTACGAATTGGCGAGATTTCATGTAGAGTTGCTAATATGTTTGAAGTATATGCTATAACACCATCTTCTAACGTGATGTTTTTTCTTCTTTAATTATTAATCTCAGTAACAATATGAGTGGAAGCCCTCAATTGGACGACAGCCTCATGGATTCCTTGAAAAACTTCGATCTAAACAGCCCTGAAGTTAAGCAGCAATTTGGTCAGTCAAATCGTTCTTTTTTGCTTTTGTACATTCTGCTTGATTACTATTCTCTGGTCGGCATTTACTATGGCATCATATCTTTCATATATAGATGAAATGCGGATGATGTATATGATTTTCTGTGATTGATGCAATCATATAGTGTCAGTCTTAAAAATATGGACCGACATTTTGTTGTTTTGTTAAAATAATTGATAAGCTCAGAAGTCTGTCAACTTTGCTTCGGTTTTGGTTTTCTGATGCTAATGTTTGTTTCTCTTCTTACAGCAATGCTGAAATTGATCTAAATATATTCTTTCAATTGAATTGCAAGATTCGGTTCATGCATACTCATAATTAATAGTTTCATTCATTATATCTATTATATGTTTCTGTGAGTTCATTGGTGTCTGGTTGGAAATGAAAATTAGAACGGTTTGTTTTTAAGAATAAAAAACAGTTTTTTTCCACATATAAAAGACCACAAAAACAAAATCTTATTGTTTTCACATGTTTTTCAATTAATTATTCATTTATAAATATTACAAATAATTGAGCCTACTCTTTCTTTCTGCAACTATGACAGATCAAATTGGGCTTACACCTGACCAAGTTATTTCAAAGATTATGGCCAATCCAGAAATCGCTATGGCATTTCAAAATCCAAGAGTTCAGGCAGCCATCATGGAAGTATGTTTTACTTAAGGTTAATACATTTTTGGTTCAAATCTAATATTTTGATTTTACTTTTTGCAGTGTTCACAAAATCCACTGAGTATAACAAAGTATCAAAATGACAAAGAGGTACATGAAATTGATACTGTTCTTGTACTTTCATCTTTCATGCGGTTTATATAGAACTCGAACGAAGTAGAGTTATGGCGACTACATGTTGACATAAACTCAGAATTGCATTTTACTGATTCTGGTGGTGGGAGGGTTCTTTTTGTAGATTGTTAATATATATTTTATATCCTTAACGTGCTCATTCTCAGCTGCACTTTGCAGCTTTCTAGTTTCATTCAGTTAACGAAATAAAAAACATCATCACTCTACATTCTGTTCTTTCACATGTGCAGTAAATTGTTTCAATTTGTCTTTGTTGAATACCCCTCATGTAATATTTTGGGCTTATTTTTCTTATCCTTTTGGCAGATCGCATTGATTTCCATTACTTCATTTCTTTGAATATGTATCAATATGATTCACTCTAAACAAATTCTAGTGTTATACTCCGCTGATATCGTTCCTTTTCTGTTTCGGTGCGCTTGTAGGTCATGGACGTTTTCAATAAAATATCAGAACTATTCCCTGGAGTTTCTGGGTCACCATGATAATTGTAACTATTTTGGTTGCTAAAGAGTACATGATAAGATAAGAATCAAATATGGAAAGATTGAGCAGGCTTCCTTCCCGTCCATTGTGAAATAAGTTGGAGAAGATAGTCATCTCTGCCTTTTTCGTAGTGAAGTTAGCTGAGTCGGTCTCGCCTGCTTCGATTACATGAGTTATATTGGATTTTTCGGGTGAGCTAATTCTTTTTTCCCTTCCAAAACCAAGTTTCTTTTTCCGAGTATTACCATCTGGAGGTCATGTATTTATTAGTGGCTTTGCATTTAATCAACTTCGTAGGAACCTGTTCTTCATATAGTGGTTAGATTGATTGTAAGAGACTTTTAAGCTCATTGATATATCAAGGTAGTCAATGCAGTTTATAAGTAATTTTGGCATATTCTTATTTCCCTTTCAATTGAATCACATTATTGGAAGTATTGCTGAGTAAAAATTAGAAGTGAGATATATGTTTGATTTTCCATTTTCATTATATTATAATTCTGCATCCATATATTCTTCCTGATTGATGATTGATCATCAACCGGCAAATATGAGCTACAATGAGGGTTGTGACGTCAGGTTGCAGCTCTTTAATTGATCAGAGAATAAGTTTTATCGGTCGGGACTTGTCTCGAATGGGGAAGCTTCCCGTTTATAGACGGGGAATGAGGTACGAAGTGGGGGATAAATGGGGCCCGTGACAGGATTATATTCCCCACCCGGCCAATTCTCTACTCCTGCCCTACTTAATATAAATATAGATTCAACACATAACAATAAAATATATTAAAATTTAAATTTTTAAAAATTATGTTAGTAGTTTATAAAATATATTAATTTATTAAAGTATATTCTATAAAATAATTATTATTTTTAAATAGAAAAAAATAATTCTCCGCCTAGTTTCGCAAAAATAAAATGGAGTAGTAGAAATGAGAAAGACTTTCCCGTCCCAACGTGTCATCTTTAGTCTTTATGTGAGGGCGTAGGAGACAGTAAACTCATCTTTAGCCTTTATGAGGGTGTAAGAGAACAGTAAACTTTTAGTTCCAACGTCTATAATCTTTTCTTATTAGAGTTTTTATTTCAATGTTCAATTCTTTGAATCAAATATCTTACTAAGAAAAATGAATTTCTGAAGTAGTGTGAAGCTCCAAATCTTTGGTTTGGTTAAAACAATTGCATAGCTTTGAGCCCAGGAAGTTTGAATGTGACGATTGTTATATCTATCTGATGATAACACTACTTGAGATCCAAACTTCGGCATTAAATTGTATGCAATGCATGTTCATCATTGTATTCTACATGTTATTTCCAATACTTTGTGTTTATATGCCAAGTTATAAGATCCAAAAAACAAAAGATTGGAAAGAGTATTACGATCATTGGCTGGAGAATCGAGAACTTTTGTTTATCTTTCTAAATTCTGGATAAAATGTCAGAAATGGCCATCACAATGTTATCGTAGCACTGCCAAACTCGTTCCGCATCTTTATCTCTCGCCGCATAATCCATCTGCAAATCGTCAAAATTGAAGAACAGAAGAGTTGAATTGAAGAAGATCATTAAGGCATTGTCAAGCTTCAAACGATCAAATCAAACTTACTCGAGTAACATTGTTGAAGAGAAGAGAATAGAGTCTCCTGAGAGGAGGTCGCTCGGCGGGCGGTTTATATTCAATTATAGTGTACAGGTCCTGTTTCAGCAGCGGCGAACTGCTTCTCAACTGCTTCTGCGCTTCCTTCCAAGACTCCGATTCAATTAAACCTCTCACCTGCAAAACCGCTTCCGCATGGCCTCTGATTCCGCTCTCCGCCTCCTCGAAGCTCTGCTCCGGCGCTATCAATTTCAGATCCAAAGCATTCGCTATTTTCACAGGCGTCGAGGCTACAGACGACGACGCCATTAAAGCTATTAATCCCAGCCCTAATCTTCTGCTTATGCTTCTGCTTATGCTTCTGCAATTGCTACAACGCTTGGCTGTGATGCTGAACAATTGGACGGAGATTATAGGAGGAGAAGAAGAAGAGAAATGGATACGATTACTGAGGTTCGAGACTGAGATTGGGCTTAATTCCGCCATTGAAGTACAGAGTGAGGCTTCCCCTACTGATCTCTGTCTATTTATAGAAACGAGAAGCTCGGAATGTGCCACGTCAGCAAGAGAGAATTTTATCAGATTTATTTATTTATTTAAAATTATGTAATTATTATTATTTATTTATTTATTTAAAATTATGTAATTATTATTATGTTACGGTAAAAACAAATAAAGCTTAATTTCAAAGAGTGAAATTACATTAATGAAATGACATTTATTAAGGAAAGATAACAGTCGACCAATTTGATCATATCTCAACATTTTAATATATATTTTTTATCAAATTTTGAGATCAACGTTTGAGTGTAAAGTTTCTAACTTCTTTATCAAATTTTGAGATCAACGTTTGAGTGTAAAGTTTCTAACTTCAGATCATTCTTTTAGATTGATTCTCAACACAATACTATAACCGAAGAACCATGTTTGTTTGGTTGTTTTCTCCTTCTCCTTGTCAGCAGTGAATACCGGGAGGCTTCTAGGGAATACAAACCCTAGCACAACAAGCACTCCTTTTAACGTCTTCATGTCCCTCCTGTGTGATGACAAGGGTCCCATCATATGCACAAGCAACTGTAATGAGGAGCAAAAAACCTAGCACAACAAGCACTCCTTTTTACGTCTTCATGTCCCTCCTGTGTGGCGACACGAGTCCCATCATATGTACAAGCAACTGTAGTCAGGAGCCAACCTTGAGCTAAACCGTTAGAAACAGGCAAGAAAAAGACCCCCTAAACAGATTATCAAAGAAAAAAGCCCCGCTCCGAAAAAGATTAACATTCGGCTCATTAGGGATATCATGCCACTTTGGTAAGTGAATAATCCTAATGGTAGAAAAAACTCCCTCCCATTTGATAACCTATGAAGAAAAGAACACTAGAAGTGACACGATAAATCAGATTCGAGACAACATAAACTAAAGGAACAAATGGAGCAAGATGATCATAATGAACAGCTCGAGACGTTCAACGTGTAATATTCCTTATCTAAGTAAACGATGTGCGTGTATTTTAACCAGTCTTTGAAAATGATAGTTGTTTGAGAGTATTTATAAGCAAAGGAATTATGAATACAAAGAGTTTACACACACTGATCTAATTTGAAGGCATTCATTCAACTGCATATCTAGTTTGATTCCAAGTTCCAAAGTAAACGTCTTCCAAACGCTCGTACAGTTCCCCTAATAGCTCAGTATTCCAACGAACCAACAGACGGTAGCCCCGAAACATTTTCGGCTTCATTGCTACCACTGGTTAGTCGCTGACCATCGATAGGGTTGAAGGACTCGATTACCTGTTCCCTTAGTTCCTGAACGTCTTGAGGAGAAAGTATCTTGATATACCAAACGTTATTGACAAATGCCCTGCAACATATAAGAACAGTACATGCAGAATTAGCAGACAGGAATTTAGGACAGGTTACGAAATTCTTCGTCTCAGAAGTCGATACCAGTTGAGAAAACCATGTGCAGTTCGGTTACTGTTATAGAGAAGTTTCGAAGAAATTTAGGACATGAAACGACGAGCTTTTGCTTTTCAGTATTAAACGAAAACAATTTGGAATGATGGTACCATTTTCACTGTAAGCATAAGCCTATAAAGGGTATGCATGGAAGTGAATATACTGTTGAGCTCGGGCTATTTAAATGGAAAGGCGTCCAAGTACTTACTCCCAAGGGTCGTCTCCAAGGAGAAGTGCATCGTTCTCCCTGTCGACAAATACAAGCTGCCAGCCTGATCTACGAGGGTCTTCCAACTGTCCCTCTATGCCAAACATCTGAGCCAGCTCCTCTCGCAGCTCCTGATAGCTACTGAACCGGGAGATGTCTAGCGAACGCCCAATGGACCCGGTTTTGTAAACCTGCAAGAAAAGGATTTATAAGCCAGCACACAGCTAAGATAACAGAATTCACCACGTGTATTTGCCCGGTTCAAACCTTCACAAATGTCTGAGTTGGATTCGACGGATCAACTTGCCCCGAGCTGTGCAATAACTCGGACGAGCCTTGAACACAATTGTACAAAGAATTCTGAAATCCAGAATCTCCCAGTGGCATTGAGGTTGAATCAGGAGCAATTGATGGAGAAGCATAAGTGGGCACATTAGAGGGAAGCAGAAGCCCAGATGAATCAATATTAACACCAAAAAGTGTAGGACTTGGAGAATCTGAGTTACAATTTCCCAGCTCCAAAATCGAGTCTCTACCAGAAAATGGAAAGGACATCGAGTTTGGGTGAGCGTCAACCGGTGAATGAGCATTCTTAGAAACAGGAGATTGTTGAGGTAACTGCTCGGTTAAGATCGATTGCCCGCTTCTATAAATATTGGAAAGATTTCCAGTCCCTTCAGCACATGATGAAGCAATTATGTTTCTTCTAGAGGAAATGGATTCTGGGTAATTTGAATTCGAATCCACAAGGTTTGATCTGGGAAACGTGGGCGATGGCACGTTTGAATGCCCGCCCTGATGAAATTGATTGCTTTGAACCTGAACGGTATCGTGATACGTATGTTGTTGCTGGTTCGGCAGATCCTCGGGTTGATTTTGTAGCGTTTGCTGAAGAATGTGTTGGGGTAGGTTTTCTGCCATAACTTGGCTTGGTGCTTGCAGGATGTTCTGAGACATAGATTGTTGAACCAATTGATGTTGTTGCAGCTGCAACAGAGAATTATGGAGGCCTGCCTGTTGAGCGTATTGGAACGGCTGTTGAAGATGCATAATCTGCTGTCTCAGCATATCGACACCTCCAAGGTTCGGCATTCCAGCAGCCAACATGGCTTGATACTGTTGGTTATGATCATTTCCAAACATGGAAGAATCAAGTCTCTGCTGCAACCAGGGCAGTGAACCCGCGGATTGCAAATTCAGCGAGTGTAGAGCTTGTTCCCCGACTCCTCCCCGTAGCCACATTAAGCCATTCGATGCATCATCTCTGTTATCTGTAAGGAAATAGACCATTAAAAAACGTCGTGACCCGTGAGAATAAGCAATCCCTGGTAAATGACAAAACAGGGTGCCAAAATTTCCTAAAACAAGCCATAAAAAAATGGAATGATAGAAGATACACAGAAGAGCACGAGGAATGCATTAACAAAATATCGATATGCTGATATGGAAGAAATAATCTATCAAAAACAAGAATCCAATAACAAAATAGAGAATATGCTGGTACTTATAAGTTATATTTCATTGGAAAAGAAAATCCAAAAACAAAATACAGATACGTGGATACAAAATTTTGAAATCTGGAACTAGAAAGAAGCACAAGTAATAGCATCAATGTGAGATCCCACGTCGGTTGGGGAGGAGAACAAAATATTTTTTTATAAGGGTGTGGAAACCTTTCCCTAGCCGGCACGTTTTAAATACTTTAAGGGAATTCCAAAAGAGAAAGCCCAAAGAGAACAATATCTGCTAGAGGTGGGCTTTGGCTGTTACAGATGGTATGAGCTAGACTCTGAAGGGTGTGGAAACCTCTCCCTTGCAGACGCATTTTAAAAACCTTAAGGGAAGTCCGAAAGGGAAATCCCAAAGATGACAATATCTGCTAGCAATAGACTTGGGCTGTTACAGATGGTATCAGAGCCAGACACTGGGCAATATGCCAACGAGGAGGCTGAGCCCCAAAGGGGGGTGGACACGAGGCGGTGTGCCAGTAAGGCGCTGGGCCCTGAACGGGGGTGGATTGGGGGGGTCCCACATTGATTGAAGAAGGGAATTTGTGCCAGCAAGGACGCTGGGCTTGGGAGGAAGGGGGTGAGATTGTGAGATCCCACATCGATTGGGGAGGAGAACAAAGCATTCATTATGAGGGTGTGGAAATCTCTCCCTAGCAAATGCACGTTTTAAAAACCTTGAAGGGAAACCCGAAAGGGAAAGCCCAAAGAGGAAAATATCGGCTAGTAGTAGGATTGGGCTCGATAATTTTTTAAAAAGCTGCCAGCAAACGTAATCCAAAATGAACGTGTGATCCCAATCATGTTAACTCCCCTTCTTTATCCTCACACTTCTGCACAGACTCCAACCAGTAATCCAAAATCAATTCATTTGATACCTAAAGGACATATTTTTATCCACTTAGCATTACAAAGCATCAAAGACTTCAGAAAATAGTTCACACACCTAATTCAGAGCGCAGAAATGAGTTAAGTAAATACAAAACGAATACCATGAACAGACGAGACTCCAGGATGCCATGGACGTTTCAATCGAAGCGGAAAAAGGGAAGGGTACATCGGAAATGTAGTTAAAGGCTCAATTTCCCACAACGATACCCTTGGCTGCCTCTCCCCAGCTGTTGACTCATCCCACCCGACCTGCAAAAGGACATAGTAACACAAATAAAGGCCAATGGTCAAGGTACCGAAAGGAACAAATTCTCTCCATTGCTATCTAATGTTATGGTTTACGGAATAACAAATTGATAATTCACAAAACCTTCACAGTAGAAAAGCTGACACTGAACTGCTGAAGTTTTAGAACAAAATCATTTGAGCACCCTAAACGACGAATGTCAAACCGACAATCTTTTCCGTATACTAACAAATACTACTAAACTTTAAATATATTTGAAGTGCATTAAAGCATATTTTCAGACCACTGTTCGTATAACCATAGACTTTTTCTGTACTGAAACTACTGTAAGAGAGTTTAACTCTAATTTTGAGCGACCGAAAAGAACACGAGTTACTAAATCAGCCGTACAGTAGAGAAAATAGTCATTCCTACTTGAGGCAAAAATATCTTAGCATATGGTACTACATTAAGTAGAGAGAAAGATAATGTGATAGTAAATGGAGCAAGTGTTTTTGTGGAACTGTTGTAGAAATAAAGCTGAAACACCTTGACAGAACGCCAATGAGAATTCGACCAACGAACAGGATCGAGATCACTTATTCCAGTTATAGTACCCATGTACCTGACAATTCAACTATCCACATATTAGCATGCAGAAACATGCATATGCCCGAAATAAAAGGTAGAATTTTAGCCTTGACACTGTCGAAGAATGCAATAAAAGTAACAATCTATATTTCATATAAAGTCTTTGTCTAATACTTTTGCTATATCTCTACATAGTCACAGATTATATTTCTGCATAGTCACTAAAGCCAAAAGAGAATTTTCTTTAGAAAAAAAGCTCAAAGAGAAACATAAAATCTATTAAGGGACCAAACATCACTCGATCTCTCGAGCCCTCTAATTATTTCTCTCCTCCCAAAGCTCCCACGAGATGGTACTCTAACTTGCCGCAAAAACTTTCGTTTCTAGCAAACGGGGGAATTTAGAAGGAAATCCTTGATCATATTTCTGCAACCCCTCTAGCTAGCCAAATCGAGACCGGACTTTCAAATAACAAATTCCAAACAGCATAATCTACATCGCAACTCAAGCAGCCCCTTACAATGAATGGAACACCAAGGCCCCACTAAGTTCACATTTCTCCACCCTATCTAAGGTGTTACTATTTTGTGGAGGATCTACCAAGCAAAAAACATAACCTTTTTGCGAATTTTCATCTTCCACGATGAAGTGAAGTCAAAATCACTCGAAGGAGAGCGATTGACTAGGTAAGAAAAAAGGATCTAAACGAAAAGCCAACAAGCAGACTAGGACTCCAACATGAACATATCACCTCGCCAGAGTACAATGAAAGTCACCCAGAAAAGAAGGTTGACAACTTCCAAAGCTTCCTTATCAAACAAAAAAAGCTTTGGAAACCCAACATAAACAAATGAGAGGGCCCAAGCTGAGGCAAAACATGAAAAGAAAGGGTACTCCTCAGCAGTACCTTTCTGGTCTAGACCTTTCGTTTTCCGTTTTGGTAGGAAAAAGAACGGCACATAAAAAATGGCATATACAAGTAGGGGAAAAACACCTCAACCAAGGATTGCAATTTGCAAAGAACGCCTCATATTGTTCAAACCTCCCGCCATGTACATCGGGCCAATTATTTCCTTGGTGGTGACCTCAAATTTGGGTGCTTTTTATAAGTTTTTTCCTTTTTTCTTTTTGCATATGTAACTACGAATACTTAATTTTCTATAGCAAAAACTGTCCAGAAAGTGATGCATGCAACCAGCACACTATTTTTCTAGTTAAACAACAAAAATAATATCAATGCCATAACATTTGCACTACTTGACAGAAATTCAAAGGAATCTAGCCATAAAGTATAATGCACTCATCATACACTGTCAGTTCGTTACTGATTAGCCATTCAGCTTCATTAAAAATAAAATGAGAAAGAAAACATCTAAAACCAATGGTCGCTGAAGACGGAAGCTTGTACAAAAAGCAAGATATGCACCCTACCCCAGGTCTGAAACCACTGTTCACATCTGTTCCTTCTCTTTTTCAGTAATATTTTCGGCAAGCTCTAAGTGAAGTTCACGTACATTAGATGTGAGAAAACAGAGAGGGAACTGAGAACTAGGAACAAGTTAACTGATTGTAAGACAGGCAGTCAGTGATGTGCTATCTGGAGTGTTGGCCTTGTATAAGTCTACAAAAAAAGTTGGTAAAAGTTGTTAGATGCCATGAGATACAAGGGATGGGGATAAAGAAAGAAGGATGGGCAGATATAGGAAGTCAGTTCCCTTAGTTTCAAGAGGAGGAGGTAGAAAAGCTAAGGGCAGTAATCTACCAAACGTAACCCAGAGCGGTATGAGGGAGTGAAATAGAAATACGTGCATCCAGCCCCATTTGAACAGCCGACTTTATTAACCTTTTCTGTTTTTACCTTTTCCTAATAATTAGTTTGGAAGGTTACTTAGTTGGGGGAGAGACCCGTGTGCATTGTTTCTTTATCTTTATATTTATCATTTTCCTGATAAGTGGTTGCATTCGGGGGCCTCCGTTTTGCCCTCTTTTGATAACTCCTAGTCACTATCCTTGGGGTTTCGTCATCCTCTCACGAACGAAGGGGCAATTACAATTGTTGATCCCGTTACTATCTTTTTTGATCAGATGTTCCATCATGGAAGAAGGGATTCTAGGTTTTGGGTTCCCAAACCCCTGAGTCTCCCTGTAGCTCATTTTTCCATCTCCCTAGCATCCCTTCTCCCACCCAAGGAGCTTCTACGTTCTCCTCTCTTTGGAAGGTTAAAAAACTCTTACAAAAGTGAAACTATTTGCCAGGCAAGTAGTGCATGAGGGATTGAACACAAAGGAACATTTCTCAAGATTTCATCTTTCATGTTGCGGTCACAATGGTGAGTAGTTATGACCATCTTTTGTAGGATTATTTGCTTGCTTTCTCCCTCGGAGATACTTTTCAAAACCATTGAGGTGGATACGACTCGTAACAGAGAGCGTTATCCAAGCAGAGAGTGTTGTTCCATGATTGAGGAGGTGCTCCTAAATCCTCCTTTAAGTGACAAAGGGAAAGGTTTATAGAAAGCTTGTTTTCTTGCAATTTTGTGGGGTATTTGACTTGAGGAATAAAGAATCTTATGAAGGTTCAAGAGGATGAGTGAAGAGCTTTGGGAGTCCGTTAGATTAACTCGTCTTTCTTTTCGACTAGGATTCATTCTTGTAATTGAATTTTTGGGTTTTTTCTGTTGTTAGCTCGTTTTTTAATGTTCATTTCTTTGCATGAAAGCATTTCTTCTTGTTAAAAAAGGGCATTGGGACAAAAGAGAAATATTTGTATAGTTCAAGTTTCAAATATCTATACAATTTCTAATCACAGAACTAACTTCAATTCACTAAATGTGACCCCTTCCCCATCCTTGACCCCCCTCCCTACAAAAAGTTCCTCCTGATCTTTCTAGATCTCACCTTCACGAAACCTAAAATTATGGAAAAAAGAGAAAAGAAAAGAAAAAGGAATATGTGAGATCCCACATTGGTTGGAGAAGGGAACGAAGCATTTCTTATAAAAGTGTGGAAACCTCTCCTTAGTAGACACGTTTTAAAACCTTGTGGGGAAGCCCGGAAGGGAAACCCCAAAGAGGACAATATCGGCTAGCAGTGGACTTGAGCTGTTACAAATGGTATCAGAGTTAGACACCGGACGATGTGCCATCGAGGACGTTGGGCCCCCAAGGGGGTGGATTGTGAGATCCCACATCGGTTGGAGAGGGAAACTAAGCATTCCTTATAAGAGTGTGGAAACCTCTCTCCAGTAGACGCATTTCAAAACCGTGAGGCTAACGACAATATGTAATGAGCCAAAGCGGACAATATCTGCTAATAGTGGGCGTGGGCCGTAAAAGAATACCACTCAAGCCAAACTTTACCTCTATAGAGGTGTAGTAGCCTTTCTCGCAAGATGAAAGTCATCTTTGAACCTTCTCCACCATCATATCCCAACAAGTTCCAGAATTATCAAGCTACACCCTTGGAAAAAACACCAATTCTTATACACATCACAATCCAATTCTCATCTTTCTACACCGAGGAGAAAATGGCTTCTTGGATTGATGCAGAAAGCCAACCATAGTTCATGTTAATGCTTTGGTTCCTAAAATAGAGGGAAAAGCATTCTCTTCTATAGTTTGGTACACAATTGACCTGCTACAATATTTCCAACTTCAAGAACCTTCGAAAAACTGATTTTGGATACCTCGAGAATCTATGGTGCACTCAATAAATTTCTTCAAAACTACGACGTTGCAGTGCAATTCATCTCAATTACCTAATAATAATCGTGTTCCTGCCACAATGTTAAAAGACATCGATATATTTCGTGACAGTTATTCTCTCTTGCTTCATGGCTTCATGGCTTCGGTCATTATCTTGATTTCATAAATTTGAGCAACATCTCGAGCCTTGAATAAGTGCAGTGCATGAAGTCCCATATGGCTTGTGCACTATGTAAAAACATAGATGTATCACTAATGGATGGCTCCATAGAACTCCAGAGCCATGACATTATCATGGAATCTTCCTCATCCCATGTAATAAATCTAAGATCTGGCTTCCCTGATTTTGTTCCAATGAGGTGTCGAAGTTTTCCCCTTCACTTAAGGTAAGCACACATTTTTTAGAGCATTTGAGGATTTTTTTTTTCCTGTTGAGTCGGTATAACAATCAAATCGGTTGCAAATCACCTTTCATTTGAACCGTAGGAACTTCCTCTGTTGGCGATGAGAATTTTGATTCTTCCGACATGATAGAGTAGCAAAGAAGAAACTAGTAAGTCTTAGTACAGAATCTCGAGGATAAAAGCAAAGAAAGTTGTTATCCAAGTGGCCCAAGTGATTCTTAGTCTAGGATTATGATTAAAGCTCGATCGTTTTGTTTGGACTAACGCTTTTGTCCAAGAGGGCCAAGTGGGATTGAAGCACGTGATTGGAATGGGCATTAAATGGGGAAATTGTTTGGAAGCGGGTGGGTTAAGAGCAGCTGTCGATGGGCTGGATCTAAGAACCTTGCGAATCCTGGAAATCGTGAAGGTTTATCCAAAATTATGGCTACTAGAAGTCCGAGAATTCTTTTGCAAATCGGCAACAGATCAGAGTGAAACTTAGTTATGATGGACGAACCAGCCGGATGACACCACAAAATGATCTTACTTGCTTTTCCTCATTCCAAAGTTTTTCATCACTGAATTTCCAAACCATTCTTGTGGCCAATGCTTTAATCAAAATAAGGATTTACGAAGGCGACATACCTTTCCTTTCGAGCAACAAACCTAGAGGTCGCTCCATATACATCTCTTCTAGAAGATCACCATGAAAAAAGTCATTTTTAATATAAAGCTCATGCAGGGTCAGTGACGAATAGATGCAAATTAAACGAATAACCTAACAAAAGCCAATTTAGTAGCCAGAGAAAAAGGATCAGAATAGTCAACTCCATAAGTTTGTGTGTAGCCTTTAACAATAAAAGGAGCTTTCAACCAGGCTACAGATCCACCTGCATCCACTTTGATTGCGCCAACAATACGCTTCTTTTCTATTGGAAGATGACTAAGTCACAAGTATAGTTGTAATCTAAGGTAGTCATCTCCTCCAACAAGGCAACCAAGATGAAATAAAACCTCATGAACAGTCTGGCATAGGTCATATAATTAAAGGAGCTGGTTGTCTAGGATAAATCTGAGTGATAGGTAGGAGCGTAAAAACGGGTACAGATTGAGGTGGGAGGTGGATCATTAGAAGGCTCTCACAAGAAGAGAGTAACGTAAATAATAAAATCTTCTTTTTTATGCTCGACGAGACTCTTACTCGAAGGTGGAGAAAATAAAGAAGAATCTTCAAAGAAGTGGCATCAAGAGAGAAAAAATATCGATCGAGACTAGAACTATAACACTGATACCCTTTTTGAACATGAGAATAACCTTGGAACATATATTTTAAAGACTTTGGATCTAGTTTAGTGGGTCAACAGCGAACATAGCGAACAAAGCAAGTACAACTAAATATTTTGGTTGTAAGAGAAAATGAAGGTCGTTTGAGACGAAGTACGATACGGTACCTCACCCTTACAAACCAAGAAGGGCATGCAATTTTTTAAGAATTAAGGTGTTGATACACCAACCTAAAGATATATGGAATATGCATCTGGAAGACTAAGGCTTGATAGGGATTCAATGTTCACTTAAATAAGAACTAACATCGTGAGAGAAGTAATTTTTAGCATTATCACTCGGTAGAACTTGAAGAGAACCACTACATCGAGTTTGAATTTCAACATGGAAGTTACAAAAATGCGCAAGCAACTCATGCTGACCAGAAGTGCTGAAGAGGGAAGTATGCATGAATATTCTTAAATCAAACGGATTATAATAAACTATTTAAAGTTATCATACCTTCGAACGCTCGACTCTTCAGTCTCAAAAAGCATCCGAAAACGCATCCCTACTGAAACACGGGTATGAAATACAGCTTTAACATATTTTGTCAGAGGGATGACAAACTCTGATGGGCTAGCCCTGTAATCATTTTTTACAGAAGAAAACGTTTTAAGAAGGGTCAAAAATTAAATTATAAAAAAGCTATAACAGTAGTAAAATAAAAGAATATTTCAAAACCTGGGGTTGTAGAAAACTGTGAAACAGCTATTGGTTGCGGCAGCATGAGCAGCAGCCGCAAGGAGTCCAATGTGCATGCTATCACTTGATAAAACAGAAGAGGGCATCACAGTTTGTGGTCTTGTGGCACGGCGTATACCCAAAAGAAGCTGATTTTTTTCGTTCCTAGATAAGTGATTCAGGGTGTTCAAATTATGAACTCTGAAATAGGACACATAGAATGAAAACGCAAGGCGGAAAATGGAGTAGTTACCATATAAAAAGTACAGAATCCCCAGCAACCAATCTTTTGGCACTAACAAACACACTCCAACCAGTTGTAAGAAGATGTCGTTTTGGCTGTCCTGTGACAACAAAGATAATAAGCCATGTCAGCTGCCGATGCAGTTTACAGTTCCCGAATCGATTTTTAAATTGAAAAACAGACTTTCCATGAAGAGAAATGATAGTGCAATATAAGAAACCCCACGCAACCTTTACAAAAGCCAAGCAATCAGACTATGAGAACATCTTTCCCCATCTATCTTTTATCTCGATTGTTTTTGGGATAAAACCACAAATATTTTACTCAAAATCGATACGAGCTTTTGCACAATCTAGTAAATTAACGGTTTGGGAAGAAACGTTAACAAGGCCTCCAATGGCTTCAAAAGTGCTTCTTTTCCAGTATGACAAAGGTAAGTTTTTTAAAGAAATCCATTCTTCATAACCTTCAATGAACTCCAGATGAGAATGCTTGTCATAACACCAATTTTCAACTTCAAATATTTACCTTCAAAACTTTTTTAAGGAATTATTCAACAAATTTCAACAAAGCCTTATCAGTCATGAATGGATTGATTAAAATCCTAGATAGAGAACAGTCTTCTAGAGCTTTTTGAATTTCCTACCAAGACTTGTGAACAATCAGCCCGAAAACCACAAAAATTTCATTAAAATTCAAATTCATCACTTCTTAAGCTTTTATTACCCAAAAAGATGATCTAGCAAAAGTCGTTTCAAAATTCTGACTCATCAAATCTTCTTCTCTTTCACAACCTCCCCATAAATTTTGAAAGGCTGTTTTCCTTTATCCTCCCCACTGGCCTAAATGAGTTTCTTTCCAAGGATTTCTTATGTATGCTTTTGGGAGATCCCACGACAGTTGGAGAGGGGAACGAAGCATTCCGTATAAGGGTGTGGAAACCTCTCCCTAACAGACGCGTTTTAAAACCTACTGGAAAAGCCCAGAAGGGAAAGTCCAAAGAGGACAATATTTTCTAGCGGTGGACTTGGGTTGTTACAAATGGTATCAGAGCCAGACACCAGGCAGTGTGCCAGCGAGGACGCTGGCCCCCCAAGGGGGATGGATTGTGAGATCCCACATTGGTTGGAAAGGGGAACGAAGCATTCCTTATAAGGGTGTGGAAACCTCTCCCTAACAGACGCGTTTTAAAACCTTCAGGGAAAGTCTAGAAAGAAAGTCTAAAGAGGACAATAATTGTGCTTGGGCTGTTCCCGCTCTCCTCATTTCTTTAGAAAATCCCTTAACCTTTCCCATAAGACAAGGCAACTTTTTTGTCCAAACTGATAGGAACTCGTAACATCTTCCTACCACCGGAAGGTGGCCAAACCACACAATTAAAGCACCAACCATGGAAGGATCTATATTAAACGAAGCATCTCTGTCCTATTTAAAGAAGTGTGAATACATTGGATATTGCAAAATTTCTGCCAAATAGCACTCAAACCATTGAAGAAGGTGGACGACAAAGGTATCACTTCCTTGTTTTTCATATATTCAAAAAAAAAAAAAAAAAAAAAAAAAAAAAAAAAAAAAAAAAAAAAAAAAAANAAAAAAAAGAATCTTTGTTCAAACCAATTACAGAAATAAATATTACGAACACAACTCCTAATCTCCATGATGCTAAAGATGCACCAAATAAAACTCGAAGTAATAGACTCAAACAAAAGAGACTAACCAGAATACTGGTTGACAAAAACAGAAGGTGAGCATACATACATAACCTCCTAATTAATAATGTTAAGCTTGAACTCAAAAACCAAAGGTATGAAGATGGCGAATGGAGGCTTCAGGTTAATGAGTTGGTGACAGCATTTTCAGGGCCAGGGGGTCCTTCGTATGTTTCTACCCGTTATGTAATTCAATGTTTATACTCTAATACGAACCAACCTCTCTTGGAAGTGAATTTTATTTGCAAAACAAAGTGTCTTACGTTTGAAGAACTTGATATCACGATTACTTCGAAGAAAAAGCAAAAATGATAGATTAATAAGTTCCTTGACAGCTTCATTTCAAATGCCAACTAAAACTGAATGCTTAGTGCACACTACAAATAAATTGGTTGAACTAAGATCAAAGAAAAGGTTGAAGATAACTTAAAAACCATCAACAAAGAAAACTTTGGCACTTATTTCCACAAATGGACCGAACATAAGGGGACTTGCCTCGAAAAATATGCCTAAACTTCCATTCAACATCATGAAGATCCCGCGCAATCAGCTCTTGTGCTGGTGGCTGCTGTGAAAAGTCCTGCAGGGCCATACAAAAGAAAGATGGCAAAAGTCATCCATCATATCCAACAGAATCATATAACAGAATATATGTATGTACCAGCGGAGGAAAAACTTTCTCAGCAGCACGACGAGGTACAGAGAATCCTCCATGAGTGCTCGTATCACTTGCAGTCAACGTCTTGCAAAAGTAATTTGTTGGCTGTCTACTTGGAATCCCCAATTCCATAGGTAGAAATGTATCCTTTTGCTCTTGCTGTATGTATGAAGAATTTGAGCAAAGGAATTAACAAATGAAGCAAGAACTGAAAGAGAAATACAGTTGTAAAGATATTTTACTGCAGTCAGCGGCTGTAATGTCATTTGAGCGTATACTTCATCCGTTTCCACATCTGCCTGAAATGTCACACATACAAACAAATCCTGCTTTAGAGTTCTCGCCGCTTGATTAATCTAATTTCATCATTTATGATTAATGAGTGATCAATTGTGAGATCCCACATCAGTTGGGTAGAAGAACGAATGGAAACCTCTCCCTAACAAACGCGTTTTAAAAACCTTGAGGGGAAGTCCAAAGAGGTCAATATCTGCTAGTGGTGGGCTTGAGAACCGTTACATTAATGGAAGATTTGCGCATTAAAAACATTAATCGTGAAAGGAAAAGGCTAAATACACTCAAATTACATGAAATATAGAGAACCCACATGCATCGTAACGTTGTGAAGTTGACATATCAACTGGGGAGGCAGGTTCGGGTAATTCGGTATATGCCCATCAACTTCTTTGTTGGTTGTGGCAGCAACCTACAAACACACAAGAAATCAACAGAAAAGTCCTTTCAAATTTCAATTCCTCCACAAGCTTATCCAATGACAACTAACTAAACTACTGCACTACGTTGACATATCAAATGGGGAGCCGCAAAAATGGAAATTTTCATTTTCGAACTAAAAAGAAAAAGGAAAAAAGAACAAACAAAAAAAAAAACATGGAACCTGTTCGCTGTGCCCCTGAGGGAAGTAGACAACCCGAGTCCCAGAAGTTGGGAGGGACACAAGGGGCCCCGCGCATGCATGCCATAGCTCTGAATTCAAGCATTTCTTTTCCCCTCCTATAATCATCATCATTATTACAACGCCATAATTAAAGCTCAGCACAGCAGTGATCAAAATTAATGGCGGGAGATGAGGGAACCATAGCATTTAATAAAGGGGAGAGAAAAACAAGAAGCACATAATAATAACTCAAAAACAGGATTTCAAGCGTCCCAAATTGAAAGAAAACAGGGAAAATCATATCATACCTTCGTGATCCTGCTGACCAAACCCTGATGTTGAAAGCTTCATATCAAGCTTTACCCAATCACTAAAAAAGGTCTCAAAACACAAAAAAATCAAAAACAAAAAAGAATAGTAAAACCCTAATGGACAGGACAAGAACCCTGCCGGAAACTCATACCTCTCAATCGATAACATTAAGAAGATTCTTCCGCTGCCTAAACCCAACGCAATCGCTCACAACCCCACCGCGCTCTCCCATCTCCCCCGCCCCAAATCAAACCAACCCAATATCCATCGCTCTCCAAAACACAGAATCGTCAAGGGTTTAAGCAGAAAAACCCCCAAAAATCCCCAATAAAACTCGAAGCAAACAAACTCAAACCTCGATCAATCGACCCATAAAAAGGCAATCCATACAAGATCCCCACGACAGAAAAACGATCAAGTGGGGAAACTGAGAAATAAGAGAAAAATTAGCACAAAAAAAAGGTCACCCACTGACAAACAAGTGTAGAGTAAGGCGGTAGTAGCTGAATCGGGACTGACTGAGAATGTCAGTGAGTACAAATACACAGAGAGAAAGAGTAAAAGAGAAGAAGTGGGTTCTTCATTGGAGCTAAGCTTGTTCCAAAAACTGAAAGATGAGAGAGAAAGAAAGGGAGAGGAGAGAGAAAGCACGGTCAAGGCAAAGCAGAGTCTGTGTTTACTGTAATGTCAAGAAGAGTGAGAAAAAGAGAAAATCTAAAACCAAAAAAAAAAAAAAAAAAAAAAAAAAAAAAAAAAAAAAAANAAAAAAAAAAAAAAAAGGAGAGAAATGGAGTCCAGGAGATACTAATTTACAACGAAGCAATCTAAGCCCTTCATCTATCCGTACCTTTTAATCCTCACCGTTCATTCTCCCTTTGATTTGACAGCAGGCATGTGCCACCATCCTCCAGTGGTCCTTGTCAGAAAGTACGGATTATGTTAAATAATCACATTTTTTCCTTTTTTTCCTTTTTTTTTCTTTTTCTTTTTCTTTTTCTTTTTTTTTTAGTTTCCTGTTTGCTAAAATATCTTTGGTTTTATTTTAGTTTTAGAAATATGCAAAATTTCAAAATTTGTGATCATTTTTTATTTTTATTTTTTGTTCAATTTTATTAAATAATAACTCATTAACTATAAATTTTTTAAATTGGGTTAATTTTAGTTATATCGATTATACGGTTAGTTTATTTTAATTTTTGTTTTTAATAAGTTTAATATATATTTTGAAATTTTATATTCTAAATAATTAAAAATGATTTTTAAGAGTCGACCAAAAATAAATAATTATAAAAATAAAATAAAATTATGATGATATGTTAAACAAAAATATATATTTTAAAATTAATAATAAATTTAGTTCAGCGGCTTAATTCATAAAATTTTTATTTATTTGAATTAAATTCAAATGATATAAATTGAACTGTATTGAGATTAAATTTTTTTAACACGTCTTAAAAGTATATTTGTCGAGACCATTTTTAATTGTTTGTTGTTTTCCAGCATAATATAAAAGTATATTTAAATATTAATAATTATAACTCGTGGTAGGTTAATCATAAACTCACTAAAACCATAACCAACTTTAAACGTACGAGTCATAGATAACTAACTTTCCACACACGTATAAGTCAGAGTGCTACTTAAGAACAAGGCTTTTGAAGTTTTAAGGCGAAAAACGTGTTTGAGGTAACATTAAACGACATGCATGTAAAACATATCAAATGAATGTTAAAACTTCTATTTAAAAAGTACGTTATGTTCATCGGCTCTCTCGTTCCTATAAACTAGGAGTTGTGCTGAGATAAATATGTTCTAACGAAAACATTGAAATAAAAATATTATAATTGTGAAGTTACTCAATGATTATCTCTCTACCCTAACCCTTGTACCACTGCTATAGTCTTGTCTCCCGTAAAGCACTCCACTGTTAGAGTAGATATGCAGACGTAAATAGGACAATAACAAGCAAAATCAAAGAACCAAATTTTTTTTTTTTAAATGGGATAACTCGCTCGTATAACCTAACCCTAACAACACATAGAGACATCAAACTTAATCGTGCCAATAGCCTCGAGTGCTTAACAAAGAAGCTATGAGCCTGAACGACATAGTTATGTGAATATCCACAGACAGCGTGGTTCATAGAAAAAAAAAAGTAGGCATGAATATGCTAGATTGGTCGAAAACTATATAAAGAGAAAAGACTCAGCTCTACTTTGTTCGTGGAGACATATTTATACTCTTAAACTTCGGAGTTTATCTTAATAAAAACTCTAATTATTATATCAATTAAAATCTTGAATCAGATGTGAATTGGTACATGCTCAAAATTGTGGACTCATAATTTTATTAATTAAATTATGAACAATTTTAAAGGAATTAAAAAAATCGTAAGAACATCAATTCTTATTACTAGAGTCGTTACTACCTTCGTGATATTTAAAATTTTAAAGAACGCTTCATTTTTATAAAAAATAATATTAAAAATGTTCATAAACAAGTTCGATGCATAAAATTAAAATACTTTTATTTTTGGGATCCCAAAAAAAAAAACTATTGCTTTAATATAATATTGGAAACAAACTTTAACTTGTAAATCCTCCCAAATGGGCACCAAAATAATTTATAAGAAAAGAAACATATGTGAAACGTGACTTCTTTTTGTCTCCTAACATCATTAATATATCATCTCGTGATGTGCTATGCACGTTTCTATCCTTATTTAAAAAAATTAAAAAAAAAAATTTAGTATTAAAAATACTCGGCAAGCAACTTAATATTAAATAGTTAAGGCTATGCATAAATGTTTAGCGATCGGTCGAGTGTTGATGTAATTTGTTTGTGCTTAGATTGTTTTCTTGTAAGGAGTGGTCTGATTATGGCATCGTGCCTACATTCTAAATCGCAAAAGCCTATGGCGTACCTTTCACGGTGAGATCCTACATCGATTGAAGAGTGGAATAAATCATTTCTTATAAGGCTTCAAAAGTCTCTCTCTAGCATATACATTTTAAAACCATAAGGCTGATGACAATATGTAAGGGGCCGAAACGGATAAATCTTCTAGCCCGCTGGCCCCTTAAGGGGGTGGATTGTGAGATCCCAAATTGGTTAGAGAGGGGAACGAAACATTATAAGGGCGTGGAAATCTCTCCCTAATGAACGGATTTTAAAACTGTGAAATACGTGACTGACCGAAGCGACTAATATTTGCCAATAGTGTATTTGGACGGTTACATTTACTCTTGTTTCCTTTCCTTTGATTTGGCTGAAGTTGTCATCCATCACATTGCTTCTCTCCTCCAAAATGGCTTTGGTATGTACCACATCCTCAAGAACAACAACTAATACTTCGATATCTTACCACCCATCGTAGCGGTATGGCACTCGTCGGTGTTGATCTATATCGTGTTACTCGATTTGTTTCCGACATTAGAATGGGTCGTGATGTCGTTAAAACTCAAGTCGAGAAGCTGAGGAAGTAGTGTTCTTGTTGGCTTAAATTAAACCACAGAATTGTCTTGCACAGCGGAGAACGATTCTTTATTATGGACCCCTTGCTTTCATTGTATTTGTTCCACATTGTTGGAACTGTACTAACAATCTATTTCCTGTTTGAAAGGTGGATTCATGACGATGACTCTTTTAACTCTGCTGAAATCGAAGCCTTTTATTATCTGCTCAAAAGATAGTCTTTTGAGAGTGTAACAAAGCTACAATATTATAAAACCATTCCTTAAAACTAAATCTTTCCTTTTCATCACTGTGCACATCAAAGTGTTATATTTTCAGGTGATGGGGATGGGATTTAGAGACATCAAGTTAATATAGTGTGAGGTTCCACATCGGTTGGAGAGGAGAACGAAACATTATTTATAAAGGTGTAGAAACCTCTCCCTAGCATACCCGTTTTAAAAACCTTGAGGGGAATGCCCAAAGAAAACAACATCTACTAGCAGTGGCCTTGGGTTGTTACAAATGGTATCAAAGCTAGACACTGGGCAATATGCCCGCGAGGAGGCTGAGCCCCGAAGGGTGGTGGACACGAGGCGGTGTGCCAACAAGGACACTGGGCCCCAAAAGTGGTGGATTGAGAGATCCCACATCGATTGGAGAAGGGAACAAGTGCCAGCGAGGACGCTGGGCCCCGAAGGAGGTNTGATGTCCCACATTGATTGGGGAGGAGAANCCTAACCGACTGCATTTTAAAAACCTTGAAGGAAAGTCTAAGGGAAAGGCCATACAGGACAATATCTGCTAGGTAGGCTTGTTACATATGGAATACCATTTACTACTTTTAGCATCACTTATATCTTCCACATTTCTTGCATTGTCTTGATATTTTTTTGACATTTTCTCGACACTTCCACTATATTCATAAGACCAGTATTTACTTCAAAAACTTTCCGAGTTACGAAAACATCAATAACAACGTGTACATGTCAATAAACATTTCTACATCATCCTGCACATCAATATAAAAAGATACAAACCTAGAAACCTGCGAGTATAAGCCAGTTGCATTGGTAAAGAATTTACGGGAATGGCCACATATCAAACCCCTCAGGCTTCTTTACAAGGATCTGATTGTATTCTGGTCTTGATGTCTGCAAATTGTTTGCCACTTATTAGAATCTCTTGACTTTTGCACATGAATAGAGGGAGACAATAAGAAAAATAGATACCGAACAGTAATCATACTCTGAATAATTAACGAGATAAGAATGTTCGTGATCTAGTGATAAGGCAAATAAACAACAAAGGATGTGTTGATGTCAGGTTTTTGCTAAATAATTTATTATAAAGATCAGTTTCAAGGACTAGAAATATTTTTTTATAAAAAATTTATAAGCTAAAATAAAATCTAGACCTAAAGAGTATTATAGAGTGTTTGCTCATTTCTTCCAAAGGTTAAAAAAGAAAAAAAAAAGAAAAAAAAAAGCTTTTAAAATAGAAAACTAGAAAGTTAGGAATGAAACGACGTGAGTATGAGAATTAAAGATCAAATATGAAAGTTTTACTTAAAAGGCCAAACTCAACATGAGCATTCCGACACTCAACTAACTAACTACTGCACCAAGCGCACTATGAATATATCCGACTGTTGTTGAAAAGGGAGAGTAGCAAACAAACATCAAAGAACTGTGAGATCCCACATTAGTTGGAGAGGGAAACGAAACATTATTTATAAGGGTGTGGAAACCTCTCCCTAGCCGACGCGTTTTAAAATCGTGAAATTGACGGTGATACGTAATGGGGCAAAGCGGACAATATCTACTAGCAGTGGGTTTGAGTTGTTACAAATGGTATTAGAGCCAGACATCGGGCGGTGTGCCAACGAGGACGCTAGGCCTCGAAGGGGGGTGGATTGTGAGATCCCATATCGGTTGGAGAGGGGAACGAAACATTCTTTATAAAGGTGTAGAAACCTCTCCTAGTAGACGCGTTTTAAAACCGTGAGGCCGACAGCAATACGTAACACAGACCAAAGCGGACAATATTTACTAGCAATGGTTTGAGTTGTTACAAGAACTATCTACAACAATTTATTCAAGAAAATCCAAGATATGAAGGTTTTTTTCCATAATCGTACAAATGCAATGCATCTCGCTATCTCAAACTCATTACACCTCAGAACGGAAAAGAAACAACCAAATTTATACAAGCTCATTGGAACTAAGAAGGAGAGAATCAATTTCCCTTTTCCTGAATTTATGAACAGAATCCATTCTACAATATGACCTCATTCTGAATCCTGAGAACTGCTTTCAGTCATCAATATGTTCACATTTCAAGAAGTTGCCCTGTTATACGCCAATGAGCTAGGGAAGGAAAGTGCTCCCAAGCGAACAATATAGCTATGGGAACGCCTAAATAACGGCACATATGTGTCAAAATGACAAGCAAAAGGCCGGAATATATTATTTCTAAGTGTAGTACATAAATATAGTGCTTCACCAAAATAACTTTTACCGCAGATGTCTAGATTCTCCAAATGTTCTTTTTGGCAAGAAAAAAAGGTTTCATTAATGCCAAAAAAGAAGAGACAGATGAACAAGACATCAGCCTATGACAAAACTCTATCCAAAGGAGATCATAAAAGTACAGCAGGGTTCATCTCTTATTCATTAAACGTATTTTATTTCCTTTTGTACAAAGCTTTTCCTTCTGTATTTGTGAATACTTTGTGTGTCTAGGCTTATATTTTTCGTCCTATTGCGGACACGAACATATAAATCATTTATCTCTTCAATATATCATTCCTCTATTTCATATCTTGCCTTCTCCCTTCATCTCTTGCAATTCCACCCTTCGATCTTACAAACCTAAGAACTACCAACATTTAACGGTTCGTTCTCCACAATGAAATATAGCCTACGCCTAAGGAAGCATAGAATTGAAATACAGTTTCCCTGATAGAGATCTGCTAAGAATTTGACCAAAGAACTACTATCCACTTGAAAGTCAGCCTTCAATAAGAAAGCCATGTATAGCAATATAAAACTAGTCTTTTACCATGACTGTAGCGACAACAACCTATTTCCCAACCCCAAGGATCTCTTGACACTTCGAGTGATTCTACTTTTTAATATAGGCCAGCTCACTTTTGCTTTCTAATGAGCCTGACATGAGACCGTTCTCGACCAACAGAAACAGCCATGTTCCATCTAATGCAGTCGTGGCTATCATAATTACAATCTGTTGCTTACTGTGCAAAATTTCTAATAGACCTCTCCAAGTTCTTAGTCACAATGGGAAGAATTCTAAAAACCAGGAAAGGAAAAGAAAAGAAAAGAAAAACAGGTAGGAATATTTGTATCCATCAACTTGGCCAAAGTGAGGTTGCAAAAACAACCACTTCTTCCATTTCAAAAGCTTAGTTGGCAACTTTTTCCATCACAAATTTTTGGAACTTACAAATCTAAAGGTTGCTGCCAAGAGGCAATCCTAAATATTCAATGGTTCGAGTACCAAAGCTCACAAGCCAACATTAGTAGCCAATTCAACCATTGCCTATATAAAATTGTGACCCGGATCTCGCAGATTTTTCGATTGGGAACAATTACGTATAGGAAAATTTTCAAGTTCTTTAACTCCTTGTGTGTTTAGTGGAATATCTAAGGGACTATATAACTTTTTTGATTTGTTTACTATTTATAAACATCATACATACATAAATATCTTCCTTGTCTTCTAATCTACAGATTTCTTCCTTGTTGTCTAATCTACTTTCAAAAATATTTTTCTTACCTTCTAGCCAAATTTTGAAAACCAAAAAACAGCAGTTGTTTTCCCTAAACCTGAGTTTGTCATTCTGAAATTAGCGAAAAGTTCTAATGTTTTCATAAGTTTAGACTAAACCAGCACCTAGATACATTGAAAAAAAATGGAAAGAAGATTAACAGATGCTCAGATTAAATCTAATTCGAGGGTCAAAGTAAATTAACATACATGAAACTGCTGATAAATAGATCCCAAAACAACAAATCAACAGCAAAGATGGCTCTCTACAGTTATCATTTCGATCTATATCATCGGATCCAATCAAATTGAGACAGCAAGCCTCAAGACAGAGCAAAAATAAGAACAGACGAATAAGGGAGAAACTTACGAGATCTTTGAAGATGATAAAAGCTACAATGAAGAAAAGAACGAAAAGTATCTCAAACTCCGCCATCTTCAAGAATCTGAACGCCGTTTTCAGAAACCCTACAACCATCGATTCATTCCCATTCCTGCTCCGACCACCTGCTCGAGCCATAGCCACCGGTTACGATCGCTGCTTTTGACGAACTGTGGTTTCTCTTCAATGATCAAAGAGGCAAATGTAGAAATTTTCCTCTATCCAGAATTTAATTTGGCCAAATTTCTCCCTTTCGAATTCAGAGAGTTGAACGCGTTAAGAGACTCCTCGATTTCATATGATATTTTATTCAGATTTCGGTTTGAACACTCTACTCTCCCTCAAAACAATTTCATAATTTTTTTTAAAATTTTTTTAAATTTTTTTTAATATCCTTTATTTAAAAAATATTGGTGTTGTTTTAGAAATTACAATATTACTTTACACCTTCATAAATATTTTAAATTTATCATAATTTATACTAATTTCAAATTTAATTTATATAAACATCTTAGTCGCAGTCACGTCGTTTCACTTCTATTTTCATCCAACATTCTAATAGATTTCTACTGGAGAAGAATCAAGTCCCATTTTATAACACAATCATTTAATTTTTTTGAAAAAAGTAATTTCCAACACATTTTAAAACATATTACGAGACAACATTCTCCGACCCCTTGTATCGTTGTAGTTAGAGATGATCTTGCCCATAAGCTTACTTTGCCAATTGGTAAGGCACGAGAGGTACAACCAAGCCTATATCCATTTAGATGAAGTTACAAGACGTATGAAATAAGAGGAGCAATAATCATTCATGAACGTCACTCCAAAAGATTAACCTGATCTAATCTGAAAGAAGAAGAAAGTTCTTGTAGAGAAATAGATAGAAGATGTGACCTAACGACTCAACGATGAAAACTCACTCCATATTCTATGTGAGTCGGTTGACTCTGATTAGACCCCGAGAGAAACGTGCTCATAAGGGTACCATCAAATATTTTTCAAGAAGTTTGAATTTGGAGTCTTAGTGTTACATGAATTCTGATTTGTAAAAGATTTTTTATACACGTTCACTGGCTCTCTTAACACACTAAAATTCTTTTCCTTCTTCATTTCATTCTTAAATCAAATTCTTAAATTATTACATTTTAAGATTTGTATCATGACTAAATATTAAAAGATAAAAAATAATATTTAATTTATTAGTTAATTTTAAATTGAATCGTCACAAAAATTAGAATTGAGTTCTTACCATTTATTAAAATTAGTTCATATATTAAAGATTATTTACGAAATAAATTCTAAATTTTTAAAATTATAAGAACTCAATTCTTATTTTTGGCATCCGAGTTTAAATTCGATTTCTAATTATCTATTAAACTTAATTTTTTGGCGATTAATTCCTTCCCATTTTACTAATAATAATAATTTTGACAAATTTAAAAAATTTGAGAATGAAATTAAATTGAGAAGTTTACTTTATCATAAATTAATTAATTTAAATTGAAAATGGATTACACTAATTCAATTAACTTATTTTAATTCAACCCTATTAAATGTAATTAGTTTCTCAATTAATTAGAGCAGACATGATTCCGGTAAATTAATTAATTTCGACCCTAGATCATATTATTCAAATTAATTTATCAATTACGTCAACATTTTTGTCACGTTTAAAAAAAGGAAAAGAAAAATAAAAATACTTAACCCACCAAAAAAAAAATTGAATTTATTTATCTAATGTGCATTTTTTAAGCTACTCAAATATATTTTTTGAAGAAATATGAAATTGGTTTTTAATTGGTTCCTATGTGTATAAAAAAATAAAAATAATTATAAACAAATTTACAACTCATTTTATGAATATATATATATATATATTAAAGTATATTAAACATGTATTAACTATCACATTAATTCTAATTTCATTAAAGTCAACTAATTAAGTTCACACTTAACTAATTTAAAATTAAATTGAATCAATATCTCATTTTTTTAATCTAATAACAAAAAAAAAAAAAAAAAGTTTCTTTTCATCTGACTTGAAATTGCAGGTTAGGTGACTGAAATAGAGTTCATGACCAACACACAACACAATTCTCTATTTTCGAGTTAGTTGTCTTTTTTTGTAAATACATCACTAATTTTCATAATAATACTAAAAACAGAGTGGGGCAAAATGATTGGTTACTCTATTTTCAGGTTGTTCTAACTGGCAAATCTACTCAACTAAAGCCAAATAGAAACTAAGTTCAAATAAATTTGCCATAAATGAGTCATAAATTGATTTCGTGTATAAATTGAAGCTTTCGTAGTACAAGTTGGGAGACTTCAATTATCAAAATCTTCAACCCAACTCGACATTGATCGATTTAATTAGAATGTATAGCACTTTGAGTTTGTGGAGTCCTATAAAGTTAACCTTTCAAGTCGTAGCGGTAAGAAATTTTGGATTCATATCGAACATAAAGCTACCCACTTCTAACCCTGTTTCACTATATATAATACTTGATTAAAAATTTTAATTTATATAACATTAAAAAATTGAGATACAAAGATTTTTATCAATTAATTTTTTTTTTTTTTTTTTTTTTTTTTTTTTTTTTTTTTTTTTTT
>NC_036638.1:16763048-16806957 GCF_002806865.2 Cucurbita pepo subsp. pepo
TTTTTTTTTTTTTTTTTTTTTTTTTTTTTTTTTTTTTTTTTTTTTTATAATAAATTATCCTGTCGTCTTTCATTCCTCTAACTTCCCATATTTGCAGAGACAGAAACAGAGCAGCCATTACAGAGCACTAACGAAATCCTCCAAATCCATTTCCATGGAAGATTTGAAGCCAAGAACTCCTAATTCCTCTCCCCTCACTCCCATTGGCTTCCTCGAGAGAGCCGCCACAATCTACGGCGACTCTCCGTCCATCATCTACGGCGACACCACCTACACCTGGTCGGAGACTCACCATCGATGCCTTCAACTCGCCTCTTCCCTTTCCTCCTCCGGCATCCAGAGAGGCCACGTCGTCTCCGTCATCTCTCCCAACACTCCCCCCATGTACGAACTCCACTTCGCTGTTCCGATGGCCGGCGCCATCCTCAACACAATCAATACCCGCCTTGACGCTCGAACCATCTCCACGCTTCTCTTCCATAGCGAATCGAAACTCGTCTTTGTCGATCAAGCCTATTGTGCCCTAATCTTCGATGCATTGGCCTTGTTCCCACCGGAGACAAATCCGCCGTCGCTCGTCCTCATCGACGACGATGCTGCGGCGGCGGAGGAGGAATCGTTGTCGTCCTCTGTTTCAATTCGTATCGATTTTGTCGATTCGTATGAGGAAATGATTCAAAAAGGTGATTCTAAGTTCCAGTGGATTCGGCCGATTAGTGAATGGGATCCGATCGTTCTGAACTACACCTCTGGAACCACGTCGTCGCCGAAGGGAGTGGTTCACTGTCACAGAGGGGTTTTCATAGCTGCTTTCGATTCGCTTCTCGAATGGGGCGTTCCGAAGAATTCAGTTTATTTATGGACATTACCGATGTTTCACATCAATGGATGGAGTTTTTCCTGGGGAATCGCCGCCGTTGGTGGCACAAATGTATGCATTAGAAAATTCGATGCGGCGTTGATTTTTTCCCTAATTCGTCGCCATCACGTCACACACATGTGTGCAGCTCCGGTGGTGTTGAATATGCTAACGAACTCTTTGGATGACCGACCGCTTGATCGGCCGGTCAAGATTCTCACTGGCGGAGCACCACTACCTGCGGCGGTTTTGTTTCGCATTGAATCGTTAGGGTTTGATGTTACTCATGGATACGGATTGACGGAGACAGCAGGGATGGTGATTTGCTGCTCTTGGAAGACAGAGTGGAACCGGCTACCGGCGACAGAGCAGGCGCGGTTGAAAGCGCGGCAAGGTGTGAGGACTGCAGCGGTGGCGGCCGTAGATGTGGTTGATTTAGAGACCGGAAAGAGTGTGAAACAAGACGGAGTTTCGATCGGAGAGATTGTTGTGAGAGGAGGATCGATCATGGTTGGGTATTGGAAAGATCGAGAAGCTACGGCAAAGTCGATGACCGACGAGGGGTGGTTCCTTACCGGAGATGTTGGAGTGATGCATCCTGATGGATATTTGGAGATCAAGGACCGATCGAAGGATGTGATTATAAGCGGCGGAGAGAATTTGAGCAGCGTTGAGGTGGAATCGGTTTTGTATACGAATCCATCCGTGAATGAGGCGGCGGTGGTGGCGCGACCGGATGAGTTTTGGGGGGAGACGCCGTGTGCGTTTGTTAGCTTGAGAGAAGGATTGACTCGAAAGCCGACGGAGGAGGAGATTATTGAGTATTGCAGAGGGAAGCTACCACGATTTATGGTGCCGAAGACGGTGGTGTTCATGGCGGAGCTGCCAAAAACATCGACCGGAAAGATCAAGAAATATGTGCTGAAGGAAATAGCCATGTCAATAGGGCCGAAACCGAGCCGTTTGTGAAGAAATCACTCAAAATCCGAGTTGTTTACAAATTATTAAACAATGTTGTTAGTTGTTATTTTATTTGATTTATGGTTTTAGAACTTTTAAGTTCATAGTTCTTTTCAATTAGTTCATTGTTTGCTTGTGTTTTCGTCGGGACCTTAATTCTTAACACATTGTGTACGACCTTAGTAGACCATCTCATAAACATGTAGAGCGTGACCTTATCATGAAGGATACGATCCTAGAGGATCATCTTATATATATGCAAGAACTGACCTCACATACAAGTTCATATTGTTAAACCACGACCCTAGTAGAAATTTGTATATAAAGTGAGTGACCCCATATGTATTCTCATCTCACGTAGAGCACGAACCGAGCACAAGCGTAGTAAAATGAAACATATTCATGTTAGAGTGATTTCACATCTGAGTTCATATTATTAGATGTAACGACTTGAAATTTTCTACTTAATTTAAGGTCGCTACTGTATACATATCCTAAATATTGAATGCGGAAGACTTTACTTAAATTCCATAAAACATATCCTTTATCTTAAAACACAGCCGTGGACTTACGTGTTTCGAAAACATCTTTTAAACGACACAACAAAAGACTAAATAAAATAAATAAGCGTTTAAGTTAAAAACATCCTATTCTAGCCTAAGTCTAAGAATATAAATACCACTATCCTATGCATGTGCCATGATCTCGAGTTGCGATGCCGTCGTCAGCCGTACAAGAATGCCTTGCCTAAACCTGAAAAATGTAGTAGCACATGGCTTGAGTATTTAAAGAAATATTTAGTAAGTGACCCCACTATTGGGGTTAAATGCAAGAACATGCAAATGCAATGACAGAACTTATCCTTTCAATTTATTTTCTTACGGTACTGTCCTAACGGATNACTTAATTTAAGGTCGCTACTGTATACATATCCTAAATATTGAATGCGGAAGACTTTACTTAAATTCCATAAAACATATCCTTTATCTTAAAACACAGCCGTGGACTTACGTGTTTCGAAAACATCTTTTAAACGACACAACAAAAGACTAAATAAAATAAATAAGCGTTTAAGTTAAAAACATCCTATTCTAGCCTAAGTCTAAGAATATAAATACCACTATCCTATGCATGTGTCATGGTCTCGAGTTGCGATGCCGTCGTCAGCCGTACAAGAATGCCTTGCCTAAACCTGAAAAATGTAGTAGCACATGGCTTGAGTATTTAAAGAAATATTTAGTAAGTGACCCCACTATTGGGGTTAAATGCAAGAACATGCAAATGCAATGACAGAACTTATCCTTTCAATTTATTTTCTTACGGTACTGTCCTAACGGATAATTTGGACGTGTACCATATACTCTACACACAACCCATACGTGCGAGTATGGGCTCACCAGTCAATTCGCACACCGCTGGACCACTTTCCTTGTCGGGCGAGCATACTCTGAGAGCTCCTTAGGCCGAACACCGTTAGAACTAGTAACCATCACAGCAGCGCTATGCAAAACATAACGAACGTACCCTTGCTATTGGATGTACGCGTCCGTACCCTCGTGATGGAATAGGGGTATCCCCTAAAAGCATGAGCACACATAATGCATGAGGTCTCTTACATTTCTACTTTTATCATTAATGAATATATCCCCGCTATCATCGTTCATGCTTAACATGTCATTTCTCATTTTTCAGTCTATGTATCATACATAATCCTAACGGGGTTACATTTCATTTCATGTCATTCATAACATGTTGTATACATACAATATAGAAAACATAACACAACGCTCCATGCTTTTAACATGTCGTTTCATAACGTGCAATTCATACAACAATTACCTCAATGGTCACACAAAACAATCTAAACATAACATATCACATCACAATATATCGTATCATAAACATGTTATATCGTAAACACTTCGTGGTCATATCATTCACTAACTTATCATAGCCTTAACGTTTTTATATCTATCACAGTCATATTGTTACCTGAACGTACCTTAGTCATATCATCACAGGAACGTATCCTAACGCTATCGTTCTATCAATCTATCACAAACCAATCCATTTCTACCCATATCCTAACCATATTCTTTCATCAATCTCCCCTATCCATAGCACTCCGGTATGTAACCTAACCTTAACGTTTCATGAACGTATCTTACTCCTATCGTTACATTTCGTTTTGTGCATCCTTCTCGTATCCAACATATCCTTGAACACATCATACCATAATTATTATCAACAATCCACATATTATAACATAACATAAACATAATATAAACATATCAATTCATTGATAATTTACACATATCAGTATATATGACACGTGCAAAACCACAGACACGTGTCAACATCAAATATAATCATACCGATAGTAAGACCACTTACCTGGTTAGAAGTTTAAGTTGTTGTCACAAATATATCCTTAATAAAGTTCGATTCTGTCATTTGAAATCCAAGTCAACCAATGTGAGTCAATGACATCAGTTTCAAGTTTGAACTCTATAAAATTATTTCTCTCATTTACCTTAATCTATTGTTAAAAGTCTTGAAAAAATGTTATATATCTATAATTATATTTTTATTAAAAATCTTATTTTCAATGGTTACTGTTGTATAAAAAAAATAAAATAAAAAAAAAGAGTATATAGAGTTATTTCAAGTATTCAGCACTTTAATGCTCTCTATCTTTACTTTTCTCTCCCTATTTAGTTTATGCTTTTTAATTCCTTTTCATGTATTCCAAATTTCTAGCTGACTGGTGTTTCTAAATCTTTTCTTATCTCAGTGTTTACTTTTTGTTCACCAATTTTATCGGTCATTCGATTTTTGATCTATTCATTTGGCTATTGATATAAATTTAATTTAATATTATTAATCCGACCTGATTTATCGTATAAATGATTGACATTTAGTTTCTAACTCAAAGCTAAACCATCCTAATAATTTAATGAGATCTAACTCTAATTGCTATGATTTCTAAAAAAATAAAAATAAAAAAATAAAAAAAATAAAATAAAAAAATAAAAATAAAAAAATAAAAGAAAATGAAGGTTTAATATATACCTTATTGATAAGATCTATCTTCTAAAACTCCGCGAATCTCAACTGGCTAAAGGTCATTCTCATTTTTTTCCCTCAGTCTCACAATTGTTGTTTTTTTTGTTTCTTTTTGCAGTAACACTGTCTGGTGGAAAGATGGGTTGAGTAGAGATAATTGTGGGAAGGGATGAGAGGTTAGTGAAGAGAAGTGGAGAAATGTTGTTTTTTTTTTTGTTTATTTATTTATTTTTAACTATTTTTTTTATAATTATTTTTATTTCTTTATTTCTTTATTTATGATTTTTTTGGCGGAAGAATAATATCACATACAAGCAAAAATGAACTCACATGCAAACTCATGCCAATAAAGAACAATCGTAGTAGAATAAGATAACAGACAATCAAGAGGGGAATGACCTCGTGCCTACCACCATATTAATTCCCACACGTAATATCCTGACCTAACGAAACAAATAGACTAAAAGTGTTTCTCTCTTAAGCCTGGTTCTATAATCTAACATAGCTTATCGTCACGACTTGTCTCTCAATTACCTATACACGTTAGACTTAAATACTACTACAATTCACATCTCATGCAATAACTTAACCGATTTCGTTCATAATCCAAGGTCTACACGAAACTCTATTTGTTTCATTCCAATTCACCATAACGCATAAGCTTTATTAAGAAATTAAGCCAAATATACCAATCCCGAGTCTAAGTTATAGCAAACATTTCTCTTTCATATTCACTCGTGCAAAATTTATTCAAAATTGAGCCGAAAATTCATAATAAATATTTGTATAATTGAAATCCGTTCAAAAAGTGACCAAGCCAATCTAATTGGATCGAATTAGATGGTTAGATTAAACCGTTTAGATTGAACCTGTTTAACTAAACATATTAATTTAGGTGGATAAAATTGCCGACCTAAATTAATAAAAATATTTCTAATGCCACTTAAATTAATAAAAATATTCTTAAATTTTGTATATCTAAAAAAAACAGTAAAAATTTTAATAATATCTTTGAATTAAAAAAATGTCAAAAATACCCTTAAAATTTTTAAAAAATCTAAAAAAGTACCTTTAAATTAAAAAATTTTAAAATTATAGTTTTGAATCAACACGGTTACTATTTTATTTAAAAAATATCCTTAATTTTTTTAAAAAAAAATTAAAAACACCATTTAATTTTCAAAATTTTCCTTATTTTGTGGTTGTAGTTCTCATGCTCATCAATATCTGAGACACCAAGTACTATGTTAGCTAGAACGTTGTGCCTTCAAGGGTGGTAAACACTAGGTGGTATGCCAGCGAGAACGGTTGTGTCTCAAGGGGGCAGAGACTGGATGGTATGCCAGTTAGATCGTTGTGCCTTCAAGGAGTTAGACACTCAGTGATATGCCAGCAACGACGTTGTGCCATTGTTGAAAAGGGAAACCGTACACCCGACGATGATGCATAATGGGCCAAAACAGACAATACTACTTTACCTTAAATTAATTAATTTATATCGAGAACTCATTACACTTATTTTGATTATTCTAGACATGATTAATGTAAATTACTTAATTATCGATTCAATAATGTATAATATTAATTAACTTATTAATTAGTCTAGGGATCATAATATTGAAATTATTTTTATTACTCTTATTTTTTTTTCCTTTATTTTTTTTCGTTTCTTATTTCAATTTTTTATTTTCACTTTAATTTTCTATTTCAATTAGTAATAATGCAATTTAATCCAAACTTATTTAAATAATCTAAATTGCCCACACTTTCACATCAATAAATAAATAAATAATGGGAATTTATTAAAGTAAATTAAAAAAAAAAAAAAAAAAAGAAATCAAATAGATTTATAAAAATTAATTTTGACATAATTTAGTTTGGTAGAAAGTAAATTATTACAAATTTTAAGGTACATATAATAAATTACTAAAAATTAAAAATTAAATTGTTATTTAAAGAAATAAAAGGACAGATTTTTTTTACCATAAAAGGAAAGTAAAAGGCTCAAAAGAAATCTACTACTATTGGTAATATTAATAATAATAGTAATATTATTATTATTATTATATAATAATTTTTATGTGTGAGATATCTATATTTAATAGCTAGGTTTATAATTGGTAAGTTTCAAATTTATAAGTTACAACGGCATTCTCATATTTGAGTCAAGAACAGAGCAGCCATTACAGAGCTTTAACCATATCCATTTCCATGGAAGATTTGAAGCCACGACCTGCTAATTCCTCCCCCCTCACTCCCATCGGCTTCCTTGAGAGAGCCGCCACCATCTACGGCGACTCTCCGTCAATCATATACGGCGACACCACCTACACCTGGTCGGAGACTCACCATCGATGCCTTCAACTCGCCTCTTCCCTTTCCTCCTCCGGCATCCAGAGAGGCCACGTCGTCTCCGTCATCTCTCCCAACACTCCCCCCATGTACGAACTCCACTTTGCTGTTCCCATGGCCGGCGCCATTCTCAACACTATCAATACCCGTCTGGATGCTCGAACCATCTCCATCCTGCTCTGCCATAGCGAATCAAAACTCATATTTGTCGATCAGGCCTTTTGTGATATAATCCATAATGCCTTGGACTTGTTCCCGCCGGAGATAAACCGGCCAATGCTCGTGCTCATTGCCGACGATGCTGTAGCAGAGGAATCATCGTCCTCTGTTTTGAGTCAAGGAAATTTTGTGGGTTTGTATGAGGAAATGATTCGGAAAGGGGATTCAGATTTCCGGTGGATTTTTCCGGCGAGTGAATGGGATCCAATCAGTCTTAATTACACCTCTGGAACCACTTCCTCGCCGAAGGGAGTGGTTCACTGTCACAGAGGAAGTTTTATAATAACAATGGATATGCTTCTGGAATGGGGAGTTCCAAAGCAATCGGTTTATTTATGGACATTACCCATGTTTCATGCTAATGGGTGGAGTTTCAGTTGGGGAATGGCCGCCGTCGGCGGCACAAATATTTGCATTAGAAAATTCGATGCGGCATTGGTTTATTCCCTGATTCGCCGCCATCACGTGACACACTTATGTGGTGCTCCGGTGGTGTTGAATATGTTAACAAACTCTCCAGACATCCGACCACTTGATTGGCCGGTTAAAATTCTCACTGCCGGAGCTCCGGTGCCTGCCACAATTCTGTTCCGTATTGAATCATTGGGGTTCGATGTTACTCATGGATATGGCCTGACAGAAACAGGGGGGACTGTTGTTTGTTGCTCGTGGAAGGCAGAGTGGGACCAACTACCGGCGGTGGAGAGGGCGCGGATTAAGTCGCGGCAGGGGGTGAGGACGGTGGCGACTCCGGCAGTGGATGTAGTGGATTTGGAGACTGGGGAGAGTGTGGCAAGAGATGGAGTATCGATGGGAGAGATTGTTTTAAAAGTTGGGTCGCTGATGCTTGGGTATTTTAAAGATTTAGAAGCGACGGCGAAGTCGATGACCGAGGAGGGGTGGTTCCTTACCGGAGATGTTGGAGTGATGCATCGTGATGGGTATTTGGAGATAAAGGACCGGTCGAAGGATGTGATTATAAGCGGCGGAGAGAATTTGAGCAGCGTTGAGGTGGAGTCGATTTTGTATGCGAATCCATCCGTGAATGAGGTGGCGGTGGTGGCACGACCACACGAGTTCTGGGGGGAGACGCCGTGTGCGTTTGTGAGCTTGAGAGAGGGATTGACTCAAAAGCCGACAGAGGAGGAGATTATTGAGTATTGCAAAAGGAAGCTGCCGCGGTTTATGGCGCCGAAGACGGTGGTGTTCATGACCGAGCTACCAAAAACGTCGACCGGAAAGATCCAAAAGTATTTGCTTAAGGAAATGGCCATGTCAATGGGCCCTCCATAGAGACATTTTATAGAACTATCCTTACTAAGTTAGTAATAAATGTTAGTAATAAATGTTATCGCTGTTACCGTTTTTAAATCTTGAAAATTCGAATCTTGAATTTAGAAATAAGTTTCTTCTGAAAATAAATTTGTTCTATCATTTTCTTTCAATTAATACATTTTGAATTTCGAGTTGTTACACTTGAAACACGATACTTGAAAACTTTTTCATATGATTACTTGTTGATCGCGGACACTCACACACTTTCGTCATCAGTAGCTACATGAGTTGATGCAACAGTATATTCACTCACTTCAAAGTATTCAATAGGGACAAACTAATCATTGTGTAGGTAATCAACTTGGTCCAACAATAGCTAATTAAGAGAAAAATAATTGATTTATAAGCGAGGAATACAATCTTTATTGATATAAGATCTTTTGAAAAAAAAAAAAAAAATCATGAGAGTTTAAGGTGTATTCTGTTCGAGAACTCTAGAGAAAGAGTCGAGCCTCTATTTATGGGAGGCATTCAAGGACTCAAGAGGCCTATGAGTCGAGCATCTATCTATGGGAGGCATTCAAGGACTCAAGAGGCCTATATGGGAGGCGTTCAATCTTCCTTTCTACAATTTTGGAATTAAAGAAAAAGTTTGTTACGTCTATGCATGATTGGATTCTCGAATAACTTAATAGTGGAACTGTTATCACATAACATACTGATACACTTGTCTTGAACATGACCAAGTTTTTCCAAAACTCTCCTCATCCACATCCCTTGACAAGCACAAGACGCGGCTGCCACAAATTCTGCTTCAGTGGTGGACAACGTAACTACAGGTTGTTTTTTAAAGGACCAAGACATTGCTCCATCATTGAGTAAGAACACATAGCCAGAAGTGATTTTCCTGTCATCTATATCTCCAACATAATCATTGTCAGTGTATGCTATCAACTCTCCATTATCCCTTTTCCGATAAATGATTCCTAAATCTACAGTACCTTTTAAGTATCTCAGCACTCTTTTTGCAGCTTGAACTTAATAAACATGCTCTCATCATTACCAGTAAAAATTAGATCGTCATCATATAGACTAACAATCAAAATTTTACCTCCATCTCTTGTTTGTATGAATAAAGTATGGTCACTGTTGCACCTCTCAAATCCTTCTTTGACAAAATGTGCTTCACTGTACGATGCACGTGGGGCTTGTTTAAGGCCATATAATGCCTTCTTCAATTTGTATATCTTGTATTCTTGATCTTTTTTCTCATAACCTTGTGGTTGCTCAACAACGGCGGCTTCTTTTAATTCTCCATATAAGAAAACACTTTTCACGTTGAGTTGATACACGTTCCAACTATTCCGAGCTGCTAAAGCAATTATCATTCGAATAGTATCTCACCTAGCCACAGGTGCAAACACCTCGGTATAGTCTATACCATGTTGTTGTGCATAACCTTTTGCTACCAACCTGGCCTTATACTTGTCAACTTCGCCATTTTCGTTGAGTTTGGTTTTGAAAACCCGCTTTACTCCAATCTTCTTCATTCCTTTAGGCAAATCTGTCAACTCCCAAGTCTCATTTCGTTCGATGGCTTCAATCTCCAAGTCCATTGCAACTCTCCATTTTGAACTTTGAACAGCTTTTTCAAAGGTAGTCGGATCTGTAGTTGAGGTTAATAGAACTAAATTGTTTGCTCAGCTTCTTTAGAAAATTCTCCCCCGCTCACATAATCTTCCATCCATAATGGTGCTCTTCTGTTCCTCACTTCGGGAGTGCTTTCTTCAGATGTTGAGGAATTTGATTCAGATGACACACTGGAATATATACTAACTTCCCCTTCTTCTTCTGCTATCGTCTCCTCTTCAGATTCTTTCTCACTCTGGTCATGTTCGCTTCCTTCTATATTACTATCTTCCCATTCGAGGGTATCAAGTCTAGCTTCTTCATTAGTTTTCCCCCAATTCCAGCATTTGTTTTCTTCAAAAATCACATCTCTGCTTACAACTATCTTCTTAGACACTGGATCAGAGTCTATATGCTTTAGACTCTTCACTCATCCCTAGAAGCACACATTGAAAACTTTTATCATCTAACTTCTTTCTCTTACCATCTGATACATGAACATGCCCCATGCATCCAAAAACTCGAAAATAATCAACATTAGATTTTACGCCACTCCAAGCCTCCTCAGGAGTCATATCTTTCACTACCACTGTAGAACTTCTGTTGAGCACGTGCATTGTCTAGTTTACTGATTTTGGCAAGAAATTCTTTACAATTTGCTTCTCTGATAATATACTTCTAACCATGTTCATAATTTTTCTGTTCTTGCGCTCAGCTACATCATTTTGTTGGGGAGTGTAGGCTGCAGTAAGTTGTCTACTGATATCATTAATTTTGCAAAAATTGTTGAACTCATGAGAGGTGAACTCTCCACCCTTGTCTATGCGTAGACAACGAATAAAATATGCATCAACACTCTCACCTTCTGATTTCAATCTCTTTCCTAAGAGCTTGGAGTTGAGCTCTTTTAACTTTTGTGGAACCGGTACTTTATTAAGGATCGTTTCCTTAATAGTTCGATCAATGGCTTGGAATAAATAATTCTTGACCTTCAAGTCTTTCAACTTCTGGTCTGCAATTGTTTTTTGTTGTGCTTCCATAATCTCTACTCCTTCTGTTGTGGCAGGGATTCCAGTCTCCATCAAAGACCAATAATTAGTTTATAACTGTGAGTGATTAGACTTATTCAAATAACTTTGTTTAATTGAACCATATTAAATGCATTAGTTTCTCCATTAATTATATTTGATATGAAGAAGTTAGATTATATCACTAATTGAATTAGTTAAATCATATAATTAAAACTAATTTATTAGTTAGGTTTCCATTTAACTTACATCTTCATACAAATAATAATAATAATAATAATAATAATAATAATAATAATAATAATAATAATAATAATAAAATAATAATAAATAAGAGAAAAAAAACCCCAAAATTAGAAGAAAAAAAATTGTCTCACCTCCCATTGGTTGAGAAGGTGGAGAATTGGACTCCAATGTAAAATGGAGGTTCCTTGGTCTTCCTTTCATCACATTTGATAAGCCAATTAGAGAATACATTTTCTAACCGTTTCAAGCCAACATTTCAGCTGATCATAAGCTCGAACCCTTTTTTACTAGTTTTAACTTTTTAGAAGCGTTTAAGGTTAGTATGACTATGACTACATTTTAGCTAGTTTAGAGTCAAGTTTACCCTTCTTTACTAGTTTCAATGAAGCGTTTAAGGTTAGTATGACTATGACTACCTTTTAGCTAGTTTAGAGTCAAGTTTAAATTATTTTATGCAAAATTAGGTGAACCAATTTCAGAGAGCGCGTTAAACTAGCAACAAGGAGTCGTACTAGTACTAGTTTCAGCTTAGGTCAACCAAGTAAGTGGTTCTACTATTGGTTTGGTTGGAAGAATTGTTTTATGTATAATGACACGTGCCCAGTGACCTTGCACGTGTTCTTTGTGTGATATGGTTTGATATATTATGTTATGTGTCGCTATATGAAATGTCAAATAATATTATGGTATAAATGAAATGTCATGTTATGTTACGATAAACTATGTTATGTTATGAGATGCCATGATGTACTATGATATGTTATGTAAGGTCATGCTATGCTATGAAATGTTATAATATGTTTTGAAATAAGGAAAATCTACGATGTGCAACCCAGATGCCAGGGTTTGAAAATTATGTTATGTATGAAATGATTTATGAGAGTTTACGTACACATATTATCGAGTGTGATATGTGATGAAATAATGAGGTTGTCTTGCATGATTTATTACGACGGAAAATATGGGGACCTCATGCATAATTGTATATTCATGTGCATCGGGATATATTCCCTTTACGATGAGTACGGACGTGTACAGTATAAGACTAAAATGACCATCATGTTTACCATGAGCTACAATGGTCACTATTCCCTCAGGGTGTTCGGCAATAGTCTAGAGAAGCTAGCCTAACCTACAGGGCCAGGGGGTATGCGAGCCCGCCTGGTGGGCTCATGCTCACACGTAAATATACATGTTATTCTTATATTTTAGGTAAAAGCAAGACACCCCTATACAATTTTATGAAATTGTGTGCCACCCATTATCGTGCCCATGATAAACTCTGGGTAGCCTAGTGTAAATATATATATATATATATATATATATATATTTTTGAACTATTATATTATCGTTCTCTTAACTTAGCTGACATTAACTCTACTAATATTCATTTAACAACCAATTTCAAAGTCCTTTATTTGAAATCAAATTCAAACTTCTACAATAACCTATCATTATTAAAAAATTTAAAATTAAATAGAAACTAAGTTTAAACGAGTATTAATTTTGAAGAATCAAGAAACAAATAGAAAAGATGTTCAAACTTTTCTTCTCTCCTTTCCATAAATGAGTGATAGATTGACGGTGTATAAATTCAAACATTTGTTGCATCTCTTGTAGAATAATCACAGAGAGAGTTTGGTTGTTACTCTTCAACCTAACTTGTTTGACCATTGATATCAACAAAGAGGATATAGTAAGAATGTACAACACTTGGTTTTCAAGGCGTCCAGTAAAGTTAACCTTCAAAGACCGAGCGGTAAGGAATTTTGGTTTGATTTCGAACATAAAGCTACCCACTTATAAGTCATCTTCTTTCTCTTCATCTAACATGAAATAATAAAAACTCTTATAGGACTCACCTTTGATGTGTAACGACCACAATTCCAAATTTAGACGATCAAAATCAGTGTCAAACTCAAGAAGCCAAACTTTGGATAATATCTACATCCCAATATTTACCAATATTTCAAAGAAGGTAAGTATATCTCCTTTTTACCTATTTAGGTAAATAAAGATGAACTAAAAAATAGGTTTTATATTAAGCATATTATTGAAAATTTAAAAGTCTCAAACATATTTTTGAAACAAAATACAAAAGGTAAGATTAGTTTTCAAAATTTTTGAAGCTTTCTCCCATCCACCTTTAAATATAAAGAGTTAGACAAACACGACTCTCTCACAATGATATCATATTGTCCACCCTGAGCCTAAACTGTTAATAGGAGAGTATTCTTTGATTATAGACTCATAAATATTTCTTAAATTAGAGGATGTGAGACTTTCATTAACGTAAACAATTAACTAGAGTTGTGTCGGGATGAGATGGGAGTCTTCGTCCCAGGCACCTATGGTTAGATAAAAGCTATGGTTTTCCTGTTAAACTTAATTAGTTGTTCTTATACTTGCAGAGGCAGAAACAGAGCAACCATTACAAACCACTCACCATGTCCTCCAAATCTATTTGCAATGATGATTTGAAGCCAAGATCGGCAAATTCCCCTCCCCTCACTCCCCTCGGCTTCCTGGAAAGAGCCGCCACCATCTACGGCGACTCTCCGTCAATCATCTACGGCGACACCACCTACACCTGGTCGGAGACTCACCATCGATGCCTTCAACTCGCCTCTTCCCTTTCCTCCTCCGGCATCCAGAGAGGCCACGTCGTCTCCGTCATCTCTCCCAACACTCCCCCCATGTACGAACTCCACTTTGCTGTTCCCATGGCCGGCGCCATTCTCAACACTATCAATACCCGCCTCGACGCTCCAACCATCTCCGTCCTGCTCTGCCATAGCGAATCAAAACTCATATTTGTGGATCAGGCATATTATGCACTAATCCAAGATGCCTTGGCCTTGTTCCCGCCGGAGACAAACCGTCCAATGCTCGTCCTCATTGCCGACGATGCTGCAGCAGAGGAATCATCATCCTCTGTTTTGATTGAAGGAGATTGTGTGGATTCGTATGAGGGAATGATTCGGAAAGGGGATGCAGAGTTCCAGTGGATTTGGCCGGCGAGCGAATGGGATCCAATCGTTCTTAATTACACCTCTGGAACCACTTCCTCGCCGAAGGGAGTGGTTCACTGTCACAGAGGAAGTTTTATAGTAACTCTGGATATGCTTCTGGAATGGGGAGTTCCAAAGCAATCGGTTTATTTATGGACATTGCCCATGTTTCACTGCAATGGATGGAGTTTCACTTGGGGAATGGCCGCTGTCGGTGGCACAAATATATGCATTAGAAAATTCGATGCCGGATTGATTTATTCCCTAATTCGCCGCCATCAGGTGACACACTTATGTGGAGCTCCAGTGGTGTTGAACATGCTAGCCAACTCTCCAAGCAACCCAACTCTTGATTGGCCTGTCAAGATTCTCACTGCTGGAGCACCATTGCCTGCAGCAGTTGTGTTCCACACTGAATCGTTGGGGTTCGATGTTACTCACGGATATGGACTAACAGAGACAGGGGGGCCAGTTGTTTTCTGCTCATGGAAGGCGCAGTGGAACCTGCTACCAGGCATGGAGAGGGCACGAATGAAGTCGCGGCAGGGGGTGAGGGCAGTGGCAATGACGGCTGTAGACGTGGTGGACTCGAATACTGGAAGGAGTGTGAAACAAGATGGAGTTTCGATGGGAGAGGTGGTTCTAAGAGGTGGGTCGATCATGGTTGGGTATTTGAAAGATCCAGAAGCGACGGCGAAGTCGATGACCGAGGACGGGTGGTTCTTTACGGGAGATGTTGGAGTGATGCATCCTGATGGGTATTTGGATATAAAGGACCGGTCGAAGGATGTGATTATAAGCGGCGGAGAGAATTTGAGCAGCGTTGAGGTGGAGTCGATTTTGTATGCGAATCCATCCGTGAATGAGGCGGCGGTGGTGGCGCGACCGGATGAGTATTGGGGGGAGACGCCGTGTGCGTTTGTTAGCTTAAGAGAGGAATTGGCTCAAAAACCGACCAAAGAGGAAATTATTGAGTATTGCATAGGCAAGCTGCCGCGATTTATGGTGCCGAAGACAGTGGTGTTCATGACAGAGCTGCCGAAAACGTCGACCCGAAAGATCCAAAAGTATTTACTTAGGGAAATGGCTATGTCAATAGGTCCTATATAGAGGATCTCTAAAAACAATCCTTGAAATATCCTCATATTAATAATAAATGTTTTCACAAAAATAAATAAATAAATAAAAGTTAAACAAATAAACTGGGGATTTAAAATTTAAAATTTTTAAATTTTTATTCAGAATATATACATTAATCAGTTCACAATAGATAGATTAATTTATAATGTTTGGATGAGCACAGATGCCTATATTAGGATATCCACGTGTCTTGATATTATGGGGACTCCTTTTCCTCCGTGGCTCTAGCAGTATGAGTGTGTGCTAGTTGAAGGACAGATCCAAGGGGTACATATACACTCGTTTTGTGAGTCCATGTGCACGTATGTGGACCATGTGGAGAGAATTTGTAACGACCCAAATCCACCGAGAGTAGATATTGTTCTCTTTGGGTTTTCTCTTTCGAACTTCCCCTCAAGCCTTTAAAACGCGTCTGCTAGGGGAAGGTTTCCACACCCTTATAAATGGTGGTTTGTTCTCCTTTCCAACCAACGTGGAACATCACAATCCTACCCCCTTTGTGCGGGGTAGGATTGAAAGCAGAGTTCAAAACCATGGAAATGTTTTTTTATGAAATGATTAGCCCCAAACATGATTGCATTTTCTAACCCAATAGTAGGGTTACTTAAGAGTATTTCTTATTTTTCGGTAAGAAATATCTGCACCGATGACGATGCCGCTGTGATGACAATGGGACTTAAGTTAGGATAGATCCATTGATGTTATTTATAGCCCTTAAGTTAAGATTATAACATTATTTTATTTAAACTTCACATTATTGATTTTCTGCTATATTTTTTATAAAAATTTTACCATAAGCGTTCATAGTCCATGATATTGTTTATGAAACATTTTAAAAGAATGTTTTTGCATGTAACAGTCATATTGCAAATGGAATCAGAGCAGTAAGATGTGATTCGGGATGATCCAATGCGGAAGCTTATGGGTATGTGATACCCAAGTAAAAGATGCGTACATAAATTAACGGAGGCTACGTTATGTCTATTTTATAATTTTATAACAATATTCACATTATGTTTGTTCTTATATGAAAATTATTATTAATTTTAATCAATTTCTTAAAAATATTAACATCAAAATTAATAATATTCACATGGTGTCCATTACCCTTCATTAGCATCAATTTAATTCGGAAATAATGAACCTACATGTATCTATTCATGTATGTTCTTATACATGTATCTGATATATACATGAACAAGTGACCCTTCAACACATGTATCTATTAGTGTCTCTTCAACACCAAAAACATGGACCAGAAAGATCAAGAAGTATGTGTTGAAGGAAATGACCATGTCAATAGGGCCTAAACCGAGTCGTTTGTGAAGAAATCACTAAAAATCGAGTTGTTCATACATTATTAAACAATGTTATTAGTGGTTATTTTATTTGATTTATTGTTTTAAAATTTTTAATTTAAACAAACATATCTAATCGTCAATTAACCTGTCTAATTATCTTGGTAGATCTTATCTTGTACTGTGAACAGTGCTATCGGATTATTATGGGGAGTATTTAGAAATCTCCACCTTATTAGGTTATGGAGTCTAATATTTTCTTAGCTATTCAATAGTATATATTGTAAACGGCTATATAGAAAATCTCCATCTTGTATGCATGTCACCTGCACGTGGAACCGTCCAACTCGATTGTGAAGGCGTGTCGGAGCACATGTAAGGTGTTTTTCAATTCGTTCGGTCTCTGTTGGCTTGTTTTTCGTCCTGGTTTTGATATTGAATCTTGAATCAAAATCTACGAGCGAGTTTTTAGGAAATTTGAAGCTTAACAAGCAGAAACAGAAGCTAAGGAGGACACACTTTATCTAGATAAGTAGTTACACAAACTTTAGGCAAAGGTAGGCTGGTTATTGAGTATTTTTTATACTCATCTCGTTCTCTTTTCTTTTTCAAGTATTGGTCGAAGTGGGTAGGTATTCGGAACTGAATCACCACATAGGAGTGTTGACCCAGGGTACCAGTGTTAATTTGTATTCTTTTCTTTGGTTTTCGCACTCGTTTCATACCTGTAAATATCTAAAAGAATACCTATTTTGTATTTCTGTAACTAATCAAACATGCTAATAAATAAATCCACATTCAATGATCTTCCATTAAGCATATGCAGTGCAATCTCAAAGTTCTTTTAACTTTGAATCTTATTCATATAATCTTAATCGTGGGAGAGTAACCTACGTCATTCGAAATTCTTATCTTATTGGGTATGATTCTAGTAGACAATCTCATATACATGTAGGGAACGACCCTATCATGTAGGGTACAATCCTAGAGGATCATCTTATATACGGGTAAGAAATGACCTCCCACAGGTGTTCATATCGTCAAGGCACGATCCTAGTAGAAACTTGTGCATAAAGAGAGTGACCCCATATGTATTCTCGTCTCACGTAGAGCACGAACCGAGCACAAGCATAATAAAATCACAACATATATTATCATGTAGAGCGTGACCCTAATAGAATCATATCATATACATGTAAGGAGTAACTTCACATGTGAATTAATATCACTCAAGGCATGACTTTGTAGCTACCATCTTCGATACATTTACAACATTAACAATTTAGATAGTTCAATTCTAGAGTTAGTTTGTAGGAAAATAATAATAATCAAGAGGGGAGCAACCCCGTGCCTACCAACTATGACACTCATGCGGACCATTGCTCGTATCTAGACAAGTTCACTACTATGGAGTAGTTGGTGACCTCATATTAGTCCCCGCACATATCCTGGCCTACTGAAACAAATAGATTACAAGTGTCTCTCTCTTACGCCTTATTCTGTAATCTAACATAACCTATCATAACGACTTGTCTCTCAATTACCCATATACGTTAGACTTAAATAATATTACAATTATCTTAAATAATATCACATCGAGTGGTCTCTCAATTACCCATACTTTACTGATTTTGTTCATAATTCAACTAAGACGTAAGATTATTGTTCCATTATTTGGTTCATTCCAATTCACCATAATGCTTAGGCTTTATTAAGGAATTAAGCCAAATGTATCCATCCCTAGTCTAAGTTATAGCAAACATTCTCTTTCATATTCACTCGTGTAGTGAAGCTAAAAAAACCTATTCAAATAAGCTACGTATCGTGAACGAAACGCGCAATAGTAGTTTATTATCTCCCTTTACAATTTTGACAATTCTCAAAATTGAGCCAAAAATTCATAATAAATATTTGTACGGTCCAAATGAATTGGTCCAATAACCAAGCCAATCTAACTGGATCCAATTAGATGGTTGGATTAAACCGATCAGGTTGTACGGGTCTAACTAAACATATTAATTTAGGTTGCGAACCTAAATTAATAAAAAATATTCTTAATACGACCTAAATTTAAAAAATATTCTTAAATTTTGTGTGTCTAAAAATAATTAAAGTTTTAATAATATCTTTAAATTAAAAAAATACCAAAAATATCCTTAAATTTTCAAAAAGATCTAAAAATTCTAAAAATATAATTTTAAATGAACCTACGGTTAATATTTTATTTCAAAAATATCCTTAAATTTTCAAAAAAAAAAAAAAATTAAAAATATCCTTAACTTTCAAAATTTCCTTATTTATCAAATGTAAGTCATAGTTCTCATGCTCATCAATATCAGACACCAGACGGTATGCTAGGGAGGACGTTGTGCCATAAAAGGCTGTAGACACTAGGTGGTATGCCAGCGAGAACTGTGTCTCAAGGGGGTAGAGACTGGGCGGTATTCTAGTGAGAATGTTGTGCACTCAAGGGGTTAGACACTGGGTGGTATGTCAGCAAAGACGTTCGAGAGGGGAACTGTGAAGCTAACGACGATGTGTAACGGGCCAAAACGGACAATACTACTTTACCCTAAATTAATTAATTTATATTGCGAGCTCGAACTTATTTGATTATTTTAATAAATTGCTCGGTTATTGATTGAATAATGTATAATATTAATTTAACATATATCAACTTATAAATTATTCTTATACTGAGGTCTATATTTGAGTTACGTTTTAAAAAAAAAAAAAAAATTAAATAAATAAAAAAATTAAAACATGAATAATAATAATATATAATAATAACAATAAAGTCTACTTCTCTTAATAATAATAATAATAATAATAATATTATTATTATTATTATTATATTATTATTTTCATGTGTGATAGATCTATGTATTTAGTAGCTATGTTTAAAATTGGCAAGTTTCCAATTTATAAGTTACAACGGCATTCTCATATTTGAGACAAAAACAGAGCAACCATTACAGAGCTTTAACCATATCCATTTCTATGGAAGATTTGAAGCCAACACCTGCTAATTCCTCCCCCCTCACTCCCATCGGCTTGCTTGAGAGAGCCGCCACCATCTACCGCGACTCTCCGTCCATCATCTACGCCCACACCACCTACACCTGGTCGGAGACTCACCATCGATGCCTTCAACTCGCCTCTTCCCTCTCATCCATCGGCATCCAGAGAGGCCACGTCGTCTCCGTCATCTCTCCCAACACTCCCCCCATGTACGAACTCCATTTTGCTGTTCCCATGGCCGGCGCCATTCTCAACACTATCAATACCCGCCTCGACGCTCGAACCATCTCCGTCCTGCTCTGCCATAGCGAATCAAAACTCATATTTGTCGATCAGTCATATTATGCCTTAATCCAAGATGCCTTGGCCTTGTTCCCGCCGGAGACAAACCGTCCAATGCTCGTCCTCATTGCCGACGACGCTGCAGCAGAGGAATCATCGTCCTCTGTTTTGATTGAAGGAGATTTTGTGGATTCGTATGAGGGAATGATTCGGAAAGGGGATTCAGAGTTCCAGTGGATTCGGCCGGCGAGCGAATGGGATCCAATCGTTCTTAATTACACCTCTGGAACCACTTCCTCGCCGAAGGGAGTGGTTCACTGTCACAGAGGAAGTTTTATAATAACAATGGATATACTTCTGGAATGGGGAGTTCCAAAGCAATCGGTTTATTTATGGACATTACCCATGTTTCATGCCAATGGGTGGAGTTTCAGTTGGGGAATGGCCGCCGTCGGCGGTNTTAGCTATAGATACTAATATTCCCTCTTCCTCAATTTGTAATGCTTGTCAATTAGGGAAAGCACATCAATTGCCATTTGGTTCTTCTCAGCATGTATCTACAGCACCCCTTCAATTAATTCACACTGATGTATGGGGTCCATCCATTGCGTCAGTAAATAATTCCAAATATTATGTTTCCTTTGTTGATGATTTTAGTCGTTATGTTTGGATTTACTTTCTGAGATGCAAATCTGATGTTGAGTCTGTGTTCCTTCAATTTCAAAAACATGTTGAAACTATGCTAAATACCAAAATTCGCTCCGTCCAATCAGATTGGGGGGGTGAATACCATCGGTTACACAATTATTTCAAATCCACAGGCATTGAACATCATATCTCCTGTCCTCACACACACCAGCAGAATGGGTTAGTCGAAAGAAAACACAGACACATTGTAGAAACTGGCCTTGCTTTACTCGCTCAAGCCAACATGCCTCTATCCTACTGGGATGAAGCTTTCAACACAGCTTGCTTTCTTATAAATAGAATGCCCAGCCGAACCATACAACAAGACACACCACTTCATAAATTGTTTGGTAAAAGTCCAGACTACTCCATGCTTAGGGTGTTTGGCTGTGCTTGCTGGCCTAATTTAAGGCCTTACAACAACAAGAAACTGAGTTTCAGAACTACTAGATGTATATTCTTGGGTTATAGTTCTTCTCATAAGGGATATAAATGCTTAAATAGAAGTACAGGACGTATTTACATCTCTAGAGACGTGGTTTTCGATGAAAATATTTTTCCTTTTGAAGAATCTAAGCCACCAAACAAAACCACAAATCCACATCATCCTGTTCTACTTCCAGCCTTAGCCAAACTTGCTAGTTTTTACACTGAAAATGCTCTTACAGATATTGAACCAGTTGTTAGTAATTCCCATATGAATGATGGTCAAACTGATAATATTGCTAGTGACAACTTGTCTGGTGTCAGCTTATCTTCTGCAGATAATACAAGAAGTTCAGAGGAAATTGCAGAATATGAAGCTGAGAGCAGTTCGATCAATGCTCAAAACCAAACTCATGAACATGTGTCTGATCAACCAACTGAAGCAGCTAGTCAACATCCAATGCGAACAAGGTTGAGAAATAACATTGTACAAGCTAAACAATTCACTGATGGAACTATCAGATATTCAGAAACCTCAAGAAAATTCGCAAGCGCTGTAACTATCACAACTCCGATCATAGAGACTGCTACTGAACCTCGAAACCTGCAGGAAGCCATGCAACATCCAAGATGGAGAGGAGCAATGAATGATGAGCTCTCAGCGCTAAAACGAAATGCCACTTGGGATCTAGTTCCACCCAAACCTGGAATAAATCTCATTGATAGTAAATGGGTGTATAAAGTGAAAAGAAAAGCAGATGGGTCAGTTGAAAGATTAAAAGCAAGATTAGTTGCCAAAGGATTCAAGCAAAGATTTGGTGTTGATTACACTGATACTTTTAGCCCTGTGATCAAACCGTCAACAATCAGGGTCATTCTTTCGCTAGCAGTAACCAAGGGCTGGAATATGAGACAAGTTGATATCCAAAATGCATTTTTGCATGGAATTCTGAAAGAGGAAGTGTACATGCGACAACCACCAGGATTTCAAGACTCAGCCAAACCAAAGAATTACATATGCAAGCTCAAGAAAGCCCTTTATGGCCTGAAACAAGCCCCAAAAGCTTGGCATTCAAGGTTGACTGGAAAACTTATTGAGTTAGGCTTCAAGGCTTCAGTAGCTGATTCATCTCTTTTTATTCTCAAAAACAGAGAGATAACTATCTATATGCTCATCTATGTTGATGATATAATTATTGTGAGCTCCTCTGATCAAGCAACCGAAAGGTTGATTCAGAAATTGAAAATAGATTTTGCAGTAAAAGATTTGGGTGGTCTTGAGTATTTTCTGGGTATTGAAGTCAAGAAAACACGAGATGGTATCATACTGTCACAGAGACGATATGCCTTAGATTTGTTGAAAAGAGTAAACATGGAAAAATGCAAACCTATGTCTACACCAATGGGTTCTGCTGAAAAATTATTCAGAGAACAAGGAATACCCTTATCAGCTGAAGAACAATTCAAATACAGAAGTACAGTGGGAGCACTACAATATTTGACAATGACTAGGCCTGATTTGGCATTTGCTGTCAATAAAGTGTGTCAATATCTTCATACACCTACTGATGCTCATTGGGGTGCTGTGAAGAGAATTCTTCGTTATGTTAAAGGCACACTAGCATTAGGAGTGAAAATTCAGAAATCAACCATGATGTTGTCGGGGTTTTCTGATGCTGATTGGGCTGGTTGTCCCGATGATCGACGTTCAACTAGCGGCTTTGCTGTATTTCTTGGAGCAAATCTAATCTCATGGAGTTCCAGAAAACAGGCTACAGTGTCAAGATCAAGCACCGAAGCAGAATACAAGGCCATTGCGAATCTTACTGCAGAAATGATTTGGATCAAGTCATTACTGAAGGAACTGGGCGTGTATCAATCAAAGGCTCCTCGCCTCTGGTGTGACAACCTCGGAGCTACATATTTAACTTCAAATCCAGTATTTCATGCTAGAACGAAACATATTGAAGTTGATTTTCATTTTGTTCGAGAACAAGTAGCACGTAAAGCAATGGAAGTTCGGTTCATTTCATCAAGTGATCAAGTAGCTGATATCCTGACAAAACCACTGTCTAAAACTCCTTTTACTACACATTGTAACAATCTCAACATGTACAAGACTTGTTGGGATTGAAGGGGACTGTTAGAATTGGTCAATCCATTAGAATAGCTTGAAGTTAGTCATGCCATAAGAATAGGCTTACTTCGTTAGTTTCCTATGAAATCGGATCTATTAGTTAATCTTTTGCCAATATAAATAGAATATGTCCTCAATAGTGTGAGGTACAGTTTTGCATAAACTTGATAGGCGGCACAAATATATGCATTAGAAAATTCGATGCGGCATTGGTTTATTCCCTAATTCGCCGCCATCACGTGACACACTTATGTGGAGCTCCGGTGGTGTTGAATATGTTAACGAATTCTCCAAACATCCGACCACTTGATTGGCCGGTCAAAATTCTCACTGCCGGAGCGCCGGTGCCTGCCACAATTCTCTTCCGTATTGAATCATTGGGGTTCGATGTTACTCATGGATATGGCCTGACAGAAACAGGGGGGACCGTTGTTTGTTGCTCGTGGAAGGCAGAGTGGAACCAACTACCGGCGGTGGAGAGGGCGCGGCTTAAGTCGCGGCAGGGGGTGAGGACGGTGGCGACTCCGGCAGTGAATGTGGTGGATTTAGAGACTGGGAAGAGTGTGGCAAGAGATGGAGTATCGATCGGAGAGATTGTTCTGAGAGTTGGGTCGCTGATGCTTGGGTATTTTAAAGATTTAGAAGCGACGGGGAAGTCGATGACCGAGGAGGGGTGGTTCTTTACCGGAGATGTCGGAGTGATGCATCCTGATGGGTATTTGGAGATTAAGGACCGGTCAAAGGATGTGATTATAAGCGGCGGAGAGAATTTGAGCAGCGTTGAGGTGGAGTCGATTTTATATATGAATCCATTCGTGAATGAGGCGGCGGTGGTAGCGCGACCGGATGAGTTTTGGGGGGAGACGCCGTGCGCGTTTGTGAGCTTGAGAGAAGGGTTGACTCGAAAGCCGACGGAGGAGGAGATTATTGAGTATTGTAGAGGGAAGCTACCGCGATTTATGGCGCCGAAGACGGTGGTGTTCATGACGGAGCTGTCGAAAACGTCGACCGGAAAGATCCAAAAGTATTTACTTAGGGAAATGGCTATGTCAATGGGCCCTACTAAAAAGAATTAATTAAATATCCTCACATTAATAATAAATGTTATTAATAAGTGGAGACATGATCTCCTCTTCATGTTGTAATAAGACAAAGACGACAAAATAATAATAATAATAAATAAATAAATAAATAAATAAATAAAGTTAACAAATAAACTTCCAAACGTGTGGGAGATTCAAATTTTTAAATTTTTATTGAGAATATATTAATTAGTTTAGTTCTAGACGGTTAAATTAGCGATTTTGGCTTAAGTCACGAAGTAAGTGACTTTATTATTGGTTTGATTGGACAAATTATATGATGTATGATGACACGTTTCTTGTGGCCCCCTGCACATGTCATAATAATGATTGTTATGTTATGCTGTGCAAAGTTTATAAGCTATGCTAAACGTGATTGTGGTATGTTGTGGAGCCATTTTATGATAATGATAACCTAACCTCTATACACCATGTCATACCATGTAAGCTACGTTAAGTATGGAAGATTTGTTAGAAATTATGGATGCATGATTCACAAGCCGTTATGTTATTAATTAATGGAGGTTTGACTTGTATCATAAACTTACGCCATGATGTTAAGTTTGGAGGACCTCATGCATTTTTGTATGTCATGTGCATCGGGATAATTTCTCGTTATAATGAGCACGGACGCGTACATTACAATATCTATGTGTGTCATGATATCATTCGGACTTTTTTTCCTCCATGGCTCTGGCAGCATGAGTGTGCTGCTAGTTGAAGGACAGACCCAAGGGACACATATACACTGGTCTGGTAGCGAAGACACATCTAGTTTTAGCCCAAACTTGAAAGCAGAGTTCAAAGCCATGAAAATATTTTTTATGAAATGATAAGCCCCAAACATGATTGCATTTTTCAAGTAAAGGTAAGACACATATGCATGGATGACGATGCCACGGTGACGACAATGGGACTTGGTAGATACATTTATCTTATATATAGCTCTTAGGTTAGATTAGGACATTATTTTATTTAAAATTCACATTATTGATTCTCTGCTGTGTTGTTTTTAAAGATTTTACTATGAACGTTCAAGCCCATGACATTGTTTATGAAATATTTAAAGGAATGTTACTGCTCTAATTCCATTTACAATGACTCTATGTTCTTATTAAAAACAAGGTCCTTAATGCATTTATTTATACATGTATCTACTAGTGTCTCTTCAACATAAAAAATATGGACCGAAAAGATCAAGAAGTATGTGTCGAAAGAAATGGCCATGTCAATAGGGCCTAAACCGAGACGTTTGTGAAGAAATCACTAAAAATCGAGTTGTTCATACATTATTAAACAATGTTATTACTAGTTATTTTATTTGATTTCTTATTTTAAAATGTTTAATTTAAACAAACATAGCTAATTGTCATTAACCTATCTAATTATCTTAGTAGATGTTTATCTTGTACTGTGCAGTGCTATCAGATTATTATGGGAGAGTATTTAGAAATCTCCCATGGAGTCTAATATTTACTTAGCTATTCAATAGTATATATGGTAAATGACTATATAGTAAATCTCCATCCGGTATGAATGTCACCTGCACGTGGAACCGTCCAACTCGATCGTGAAGTCATGTCGGAGCACATGCAAGGTGTTTTTCAATTCGTTCGGTCGATGTTGGCTTATTTTTCGTCCTGGTTTTGATATTGACTCTAATTGATCTTGAATCAAAGTCTACCGACGAGTTTTTAGGAAATTTGGAGCTTAACAAGCAGAGAAACAGAAGCTAAGGAGGACACATTTTATCTAGATAAGTAGTTACACAAACTTTAGGCAAAGGTAGGTTGGTTATTGAGTATTTTTTATCCTCGTCCCCGTTCTCTTTTCATTTTTAGGTATTGGTCGAAGTGGGTAGGTATTCAAAACTGAATCACCACATACGAGTGTTGACCCAGGGTACCAGTGTTAATTTGTATTCTTTTGTTTTGGTTTTCGCACCCGTTTCATGCTTGTAAATAACTAAAACAATACCTATTTTGTATTTATATTCTAATTTTGGTTTTGTCTATGATATTGTATGATTTTAAATCCCACAAAATTTTAAGGTATTTTCTGCATTTTTAATTGTTTGTTTTATTTTACTTTTTTTTCTTCTTCTTTTCTTTGTCTTTCTCGAAGTCTCGAAAATTGTGAGTTTATCTTTGGGTGAAACTAATCAAACATGCTAATAAATAAATCCACATTCAATGATCTTCCATTAGCAGTTCTTTTAACTTTGAATCTTATTCATATAATCTTAATCATGGGAAAGCAACCCTCGTCATTTGAAATTCTTATCGCATTGGGTATGATCCTAGTAGACCATCTCATATACATGTAAGGAGCAACCTTATCATGTAGGGTACAATCCTAGAGGATCATCTTATATACAGGTAAGAAATGACCTCGCACAGGTGTTCATATTGTTAAGGCACGATCCTAGTAGAAACTTGTACATAAAGAGAGTGACCCCATATGTATTCTCGTCTCACGTAGCGCATGAACCGAGCACAAGCATAGTAGAATCACAACATATATTATCATGTAGAGCGTGACCATAATAGAATCATATCATATACATGTAAAGAATAACTTCACATGTGAATTCATATTACTCAGGGCATGACATTAACAATCTAGATAGTTCAATTCTAGAGTTAGTTTGTAGGAAAATAATAATAATCAAGAGGGGAAAGACCCTATGCCTACCAACTATTAATACTCATGCGGACCATTGCTCTTATCTAGACAAGTTCACTGCTATGGAGTAGTTGGTGACCTCATATTAGTCCCCGCACATATCCTGACCTACCGAAACAAAAAGACTACAAGTGTCTCTCTCTTAAGCCTTATTTTGTAATCTTACATAACCTATCATAACGACTTGTCTCTCAATTACCTATACACGTTAGACTTAAATAATAGTACAATTATCTTAAATAATATCATAACGACTTGTATTTCAATTACCCATACTTTACCAATTTCGTTCATAATTCAACTCAGATCGTTGTTACATTATTTGGTTCATTCCAATTCACCATAATGTATAGGCTTTATTAAGAAATTAAGCCAAACATACCAATTCCTAGTCTAAGCTATAAACATATTAATTTAGGTAGAAAAAATTGCCCACCTAAATTAATAAAAGAATATTCCCAATACACTTAAATTTAAAAAAATATTCTTAAATTTTGCGGGTCTAAAAATAATTAAAGTTTTAATAATATTTTTAAATTAAAAAAAATATAAAAAATATCTAAAAATACCTTTAAATTAAAAAAAATTAAAAATATAATTTTGAATGAACAGACTTAATATTTTATTTCAAAAAAATGTTAAATTTTCAAAAAAAAAAAATTAAAAATTAAAAATACTATTTAAATTTTAAGAATCTCCGTATTTATCAATAGTTACAGTTCTCATGCTCGTCAATATCAGACACCAGGCGGTATGTTAGGGAGGACGTTGTGCATAAAGGGCGGTAGACACTAGGTGGTATGCCAGCGAGAATGCTGTGACTCAAGGGGGTAGAGATTGGGCGGTATGATAGTGAGAATGTTGTGCCCTCAAGGGTATGTCAGCAAAGACGTTAGAGAGGGGAACTGTGAAGTCGACGACAATGCGTAACAAGCCAAAACGGACAATACTACTTTACCTTAATTCATTAAAATTTATATTGTGAACTCGTTACACTAATTTAATAACTTATTTGATTATTTTAGTAAATTGCGAATAATGTATAATATTAATTTAACTTATATCAACTTGCAATTAATCAAGAAGTTGGATCATATCAATCAATAATGGGAAGTAGTNAAAAAAAAAAAAAAAAAAAAAAAAAAAAAAAAAGAACTCATACATTTTCAACTACCGTTCAAAGTGATTAAAGACCAAATAGGTTTATAAAGAAATAAAAACAAATCAAATTGGTGTATTTTGTTTGGTAAAATGTAAATAACAAAGCTAAAAAAAAAATCTACCAGTATATTATTATTTTAATTGATAACTTTTCAATTTATAAGTTACAAAAACAGAGCATCCATGGAAGAGTTGAAGCCAAGACCTGCCAATTCCTCCCCCCCTCACTCCCCTCGGCTTCCTCGAAAGAGCCGCCACCATCTACGGCGACTCTCCGTCCATCATCTACGCCCACACCACCTACACCTGGTCGGAGACTCACCATCGATGCCTTCAACTCGCCTCTTCCCTTTCCTCCGCCGGCATCCAGAGAGGCCACGTCGTCTCCGTCATCTCTCCCAACACTCCCCCCATGTACGAACTCCACTTCGCTGTTCCCATGGCCGGCGCCATTCTCAACACTATCAGTACCCGCCTCGACGCTCGAACCATCTCCGTCCTGCTCTGCCATAGCGAATCAAAACTCATATTTGTCGATCAGGCATATTATGCACTAATCCAAGATGCCTTGGCCTTGTTCCCGCCGGAGATAAACCGGCCAATGCTCGTGCTCATTGCCGACGACGCTGTAGCAGAGGAATCATCGTCCTCTGTTTTGATTGAAGGAAATTTTGTGGGTTCGTATGAGGAAATGATTCGGAAAGGGGATTCAGATTTCCGGTGGATTCGGCCGGCGAGCGAATGGGATCCAATCGTTCTTAATTACACCTCTGGAACCACTTCCTCGCCGAAGGGAGTGGTTCACTGTCACAGAGGAAGTTTTATAGTAACTCTGGATATACTTCTGGAATGGGGAGTTCCAAAGCAATCGGTTTATTTATGGACATTGCCCATGTTTCACTGCAATGGATGGAGTTTCAGTTGGGGAATGGCCGCCGTCGGTGGCACAAATATATGCATTAGAAAATTCGATGCCGGATTGATTTATTCCCTAATTCGCCGCCATCACGTGACGCACTTATGTGGAGCTCCAGTGGTGTTGAACATGCTAGCCAACTCTCCAAGCAACCCAACTCTTGATTGGCCTGTCAAGATTCTCACTGCTGGAGCACCATTGCCTGCAGCAGTTGTGTTCCACACTGAATCGTTGGGGTTCGATGTTACTCACGGATATGGACTAACAGAGACAGGGGGGCCAGTTGTTTTCTGCTCATGGAAGGCGCAGTGGAACCTGCTACCAGGCATGGAGAGGGCACGAATGAAGTCGCGGCAGGGGGTGAGGGCAGTGGCAATGACGGCTGTAGACGTGGTGGACTCGAATACTGGGAGGAGTGTGAAACAAGATGGAGTTTCGACCGGAGAGATCGTTCTAAGAGGTGGGTCGATCATGGTTGGGTATTTTAAAGATTTAGAAGCGACGGCGAAGTCGATGACCGAGGATGGGTGGTTCTTTACCGGAGATGTTGGAGTGATGCATCCTGATGGGTATTTGGAGATTAAGGACCGGTGGAAGGATGTGATTATAAGCGGCGGAGAGAATTTGAGCAGCGTTGAGGTGGAGTCGATTTTGTATGCGAATCCATCCGTGAATGAGGCGGCAGTGGTGGCGCGACCAGATGAGTTTTGGGGGGAGACGCGGTGTGCGTTTATTAGCTTAAGAGAGGAATTGGCTCAAAAACCGATCGAAGAGGAAATTATTGAGTATTGCGGAGGGAATCTGCCGCGATTTATGGTGCCGAAGACGGTGGTGTTCATGACAGATCTGCCCAAAACGTCCACCGGAAAGATCCAAAAGCATTTACTTAGGGAAATGGCTATGTCAATCGGTCCTACAAAGAGGATCTCTAAAAACAATCGTTGAAATATCCTCCCAATAATAATAAATGTTATTCACAACAATAAATAAATAAATAAATAAAAGTTAACCAAGATCTTTATTATGCCATGTCATGTCATACTATGTTATGCTACGCTAAGTTTATAAGTTGTGCTATAATATTATTGTGCTATGTTCTTGAGCCATTTTATGATAATGATAACCTACGGAGTATAAACCTCTATACATCATGTCATACCATGTAAGATAGGTTAAGTATGGAAGATTTGTTAGAAATTATCTATGCATGATTCAATAGTCATATGTTATTAATGAACGGAGGTTTGACTTACATCATAAACTTACGCCATGATTTTAAGCTAGGGGGACTTCATGCATTTTTGTATGTCTTGAGATAATTTTCCGTTATGATGAGAACGTACGCGTATATTACGGTATCTATGTGTGTCATGACATTATATAGTCTCCTTTCCCTCTGTGGCTCTGGCAGCATGAGTGTGCTAGTTGAAGGACAAACCCAAGGGGTACATATATACATGTTTGATGGGTCCATGTGCACGTACGTGGACCATGTGTAGAGAAGTATTACGCATCTCATTTTAGCCTAGACTTGAAAGTAGAGTTCAAAGCCATGGAAATGTTTTTTATGAAATGATAAGCCCCAAGCATGATTGCATGTTCTGACCCAGTAGTAGAGTTACTTACGGAGTATTTCTTATTTTTCAAGTGAAGGTAAGGCACATCTGCAAGGATGACGATGCCAGGGTGATGACAATGTGACTTAAGTTAGGGTAGGACATTATTTTATTTAAACTTCACGTTATTGATTTTCTACTATTTTTTTTATAAAACTTTTACCATGAACGTTTAAATCCATGACATTGTTTATGAAATATTTTAAAGGAATGTTTCTGCACGTAACTGTCATGTTATGCATGCATTAGAGACCATGTTTTTAATAAGAAAATAGGGTCATTGCAAATGGAATCAGAGTAGTACCTCTCCTAGTAAGATGTGATTCGGGGACGATCCAATGCGGAAGCCTATAGGTATGTGATACCCAAGTAAAAGATGCATACATAAATTAACCGAGACCACATTATTTCTATTTTATAATTTTATAACAATATTCACACTATAGCTATTCTTATATGAAAATTATTATTAATTATAATCAATTTCTTAAAAATATTAACATCAAAATTAATAATATTCACATTATGTTCATTACCATTCATTATTCAAAAGTCATGCATAACACCCTCCCTTAAACTGAATTATGCAGAAATTAATTTAGGACTTCACTTCATCTTCTTGAACTATATCTTGGATTATGCACATCCCATCTTTCTTCTAAGCTTCTCGAACAATGATTGTTTCAAAGGCTTTGTGAATAGGTCTGTGATTTGTTCATCACTTCGGCAAAAATTGAGTTCAATAGTGCCTTCTTTACAGAAATCACGTAGGAAATGAAATCGAACATCGATGTGCTTACTCCTTCCATGCAACACAGGATTTTTAGACAACTTAATAGTTGACATATTATCACAATATATAACCGTCGTACCTGGTTGCTTCTGATTAAGAATTTCAAGAATTTTTCTTAACCAAATTGCTTGGCACGAGCATGCTGCTACTGCTGCCACAAACTCTGCTTTTGTAGTTGAGAGTGTTACAATAAGTTGCTTCTTTAAAGACCAGCAAATAGCTTCAGAACTCATCATGAAAATACTTCCTGAAGTACTTTTACGATCATCTATATCACCTGCATAGTTGCTGTCTGTATAGCCAACCATCTTCGAATCATCTTCTTTCTTGTAGAATACTCCCAAATCAAAAGTTCCTCTCACATAACGAAGTATCTTCTTGCTGCATTGAGATGTTTTTCCGTTGGATGCTCCATGTAGCGACTTATCATACTAACCGCATACATGATGTCTGGTCTTGTTGAAGTTAAGTACATCAAACTTTCCACAATTTGTTTGAAGTACCTATTATCAACCTCTCGCCCTTCAATGTCCTTGTGCAACTCCATACTCAATTCTGATGAAGTTCCAAATGCGCACTCATCCAGTTTAAATCTTTCAAGTAATTCTAGAGCATATTTCTTTTGACAGATAAAGTTACCAGCGGCAAGTAACTTCTACTTCAAGAAAATATCTCATCAAACCAAGATCTGTCATTTCAAATTCCTTTATCATGCTTTTCTTAAAAAGTTCAAACATTTGTTTATTATTGCCAGTAAATATTAAATCATCAACATATAAGCTAATAATGAGAATGTTACCTCCCTTTTCAGTTTTCACATACAATGTATGTTCATATGGGCATTTAGTGAATCTCATTTTTTCAAAATGAGAATCAATGCAACTGTACCATTCTCTCGGAGCTTGCTTCAAACCTACAAAGCTTTCTTCAACCTGTACACTTTTTCCTCTTTACCTTTTTTAACAAAACCTTCTGGTTGCTCCACATATACCTCTTTTTGAAGCTCTCCATGTAGGAAGGCCTATTTCATATCAAGTTGATAAATAGGCCATGATTTCTGTGCTGCAATAGAACTTATAAGCCTTATAGTATCTTGACGTGCTACTGGTGCAAATACCTCTTTATAATCAACTCTATACTTCTGCTTGTATCCTTTTGCAACTAGTCGTGCCTTGTACTTATCCAAACTTGGTTTTGAAAACCCATTTTACTCTAATTGTTTTCTGCCCTTTACGAAGATCAGTGAGCTCCCAAATCTTATTCTTCTCTATGGATTTGATTTCTTCTCCTTTACAGCTTCTTCATAGACAATTAGATCACTATCCATAAAGAATGCAAAATAAGTACTATCACTTGAATCATAGTCCATCTCATAATCAATCATCCAATTTGGCCTCTTTCTTGTTCTTGGATTTCTTTGATTGTGATCATGATCTTCTTCTACTGGTTCTTCTTGTTGAGCTTGTGATGAGCTCTCTCCATGCTCATAGTGAGGCTGAATAGGGGCTTCAGCTGGTTCTTCTTCAAGATCTACAGGAATCTGCTGATTCATAGTGATCTTTTCTTCCGATGTCCAAGTCTTCTTTTCGTCAAAGATTACATCACGACTTACCACCACCTTCTTTGTCAAAGGATCATAGAGCTTATACGCCTTAGAAGTCTCACTTACTCCAAAGAACACACACTTCAAACTCTTGTCCTCAAGTTTCTTCCTTGTCTCATCAGGAACGTGTTCATATCGTATGGACCCAAAAATTCTAAAGTGGTCAACCGCAGGCTTCCTTCCGCTCCCTGCTTCTTGTGGAGTCATATCTCTAACAGAGAAAGTAGGGCTTCGGTTGAGAATGTGAACAGACCACACAACAGCTTCTGGCCAAAATTCCTTTGGAACTTCTCATTTATTTAGCAAACTTCAAACCATGTTGAGAATGATCTTATTCTTCCTTTCGGCCACACTATTTTGTTGTGGTGTATATGTTGCTGTCAACTACCTTCTTATGCCCTTCTCTTCACAAAATTTTGTAAACTCGTTAGAGCAAAACTCTCCATCTCTGTCAGTTCTTAAAGCCTCCACTCTTCCTCCAGTTTCAGTCTTCATACAGCATAAAATTTCTTGAAGCAATCTTCTGATTTGGCATGCAAGGAGTAAATTCATGTTTTTCTACTAAAATCATTGATGAGGGTCATGAAACATTTTTGTTACCATTTGATGTTGGAGAGATTGGACCACATATGTCTGAATGAATCAACTCCAAAATTGGTTGAGCTTTTCTTGATTTTTCGGATGGAAAAGAATTTCTTTCATGCTTTGCTACTACACAGCTCTCGCAAATTTCTATTGGAGGAGTGATGTCTGGCAACTCAGTCACCATCTTCTTTGAAGACAACGTCTTTAATCCTTTAAAGTGTAGATGACTATACCTAAAGTGCTAAAGCAAGTTGGTATCTTCTTTCTAAATTATCAAACTTCTGTCAACGATATTGAACGTCAACGGATATAGATAGTTGGTGATCATCTTCATCTTAGAATCGATTCTCTTTTGAAGTCATAAATCTCACATTCATTATTTTGGAATGTGATCACATACCCCTTTTCTTGTAACGGACCGATACTAAGTAAGTTGACCTTCAAATCAGGAATGTAGAATACATTCGAAATTGACTCTACAAAGCCATTTCTAGTCTTGATATCTACGGTTCCTTACCCCATCACTTCGATAGTTGAATTGTTGCCAAGACAAACTATATATGAAAATTTTCATCCAGAGTTGAGAAGAATTCCTTACAACCTGTAATATAGTTGGTGCATCCAGAGTCTACGACCCATACACCTTGATCTACAACCTTCATAGCATGGAATGACATTAACAATGTTTCTTCTTCTCTTTTCTCCACAAAGTTGGATTGATCTCTTTTCTCCTTTTGGAGCTTGGTATAACATTCATTCTCGTAATGTCCAAGGCGTTCACATCTGTAGCATTCCACCTTAGACTTGTCAAAATGTCTCTTGCCTTTGTTGTCATAATAGTCTCTGACTAGATCTGCTAACCTGCCAACATCTCCACTTCTTTCTCAACCGCCTCTCCACGACATCTGCCTATTCTTTGCCCTCTACCTCTGGAGCTTGAAGTTTCACCTTCTGCTCATGTACTAGCAGGGAGCTTTGGAGTTCATCTATTTGCATCTCTTCGACATTGTTTGCTTCTTCAATAGAACATACAATGTAATCGAACTTTGGAGTTAGAGATCGCAAAATCTTTTCTACAGCCGCAACATCCGTGATTGAATCACCATGCATCTGCATTTTACTTGCAAGACTCATAACCTTGCCAATATAATCATTCATCATTTCTCCCTTTTACATTTGGAGAATTTCAAAGTCTCTTCTAACCGCTTGAAGTTGAGCACGCTTTATTCTCGTTGAGCCTTGATACTTCCTCCTCATAGAATCTCAAATTTACTTGGATGTCTTCTTCTGAAGCATTGTTTCCAAGATAGTCCGATCAATGGACTGGAATAAATAGTTCTTGACCTTCAGGTCCTTCAACTTCGATGCTGCCAACCGTTGCTATTGAGTAGCTGAGAGTACCTCGCCTTTATTTGGCTCTACATAACTCGTCTCCACCATATCAAAGAACTCCTTTGATCTGAGGAAATTTTTCATGAACATCGCCTAATGATCATAGTGACCATCGAATCTTGGGATAGCGGGCTGAACGTAGTTATCAACTTGTCTTTCTACTGTCGTTCTTGTTGCTGCAAGATCGCTCTGATACTAGTTGTTGGTGACAATAGAGAAATTTGGTAGAATTCTTTGAGAGAAGAGAAATTTGTAAAACTACGAAGGAATGCTTGATTGATTTTTTCTACCTCTTCCACCAAAACATACATATACATATATATATATATATATATATATATAGATAGAGGTGAATTGGGACATTCCCCATTACCATTCATTATCCAAAAGTCATGCATCTATTTAATTAGGAAACAATGAACCTACATGTATCTATTCATACATGTCCTTATACATGTATCTATACATGTACAAGTGACCCTTCAACACATGTATCTTTTCATACATGTATCTACTAGTGTCTCTTCAACACAAAAAAACATGGACCCGAAAGATCAAGAAGTATGTGTCGAAGGAAATAGCCATGTCAATAGGGCCTAAACCGAGTCGTTTGTGAAGAAATCACTGAAAATCGAGTTGTTCATACATTATTAAACAATGTTATTAGTGGTTATTTTATTTGATTTATTGTTTTAAAATTTTTAATTTAAACAACATAGCTAATTGTAATTAACCTATCTAATAGTAGATCTTATCTCTTTATCTTTGTTGTACTGTGAATAGTGCTATCAGATTATTATGTGGGGAGTATTTAGAAATCTTCAACTTATTAGGTTACGGAGTCTAATGTTTACTTAGCTCTTCAATAGTATACATTGTAAATGACTATATATTGTAAATGACTATATAGTAAATCTCCATCCTGTATGCATGTCACCTGCACGTGGAATCGTCCAACTCGATCGTGAAGGCGTGTTGGAGCACATGCAAGGTGCTTTTCAATTCGTTCGGTCTCTGTTGGCTTGTTTTTTGTCCTAGTTTTGGTATTGACTCTAATTTATCTTGAATCAAAATCTACCAGTGAGTTTTTAGGAAATTTGGAGCTTAACAAGCGGAAACAGAAGCTAAGGAGGACACACTTTATCTAGATAAGTAGTTACACAAACTTTAGGCAAAGGTAGGCGGGTTATTGAGTATTTTTTATACTCATCCCGTTCTCTTTTCTTTTTCAAGTATTGGTTGAAGTGGGTAGGTATTCAGAACTGAATCGCCACATAGGAGTGTCGACCCAGGATATCAATGTTAATTTGTATTCCTTTCTTCTCGTTTGTCATTTGTATTTTTTTTGGTTGTCACACTGGTTTCATGCTTGTAAATAACTAAAAGAATACCTATTTTGTATTCTGTTGATTCTGATTTTGGTTTTGTCCATGATATTGTATGATTTTAAATCGCACAAAATTTTACCGTATTTTCCGCATTTTTAATTGTTTGTTTTATTTTACTTTTTTTGTTCTTCTTTTCTTTGCATTTCTCGAAGTCTCGAAAATTGTGAGTTTAACCTTGTGAGTTTATCTTTGGCCGAAACTAATCAAACATGCTAATAAATAAATCTACATTTAATGATCTTCCATTAAACATATGTGGTGTTGTTGGATTTTATGTCCTAAAACTCATAGTTTGTAAACAAAAACATATTCTGTTTTCAATAAAGTTATTATTGATGTTTATTTAGTAAATATTGTAATTGAATAAAGTGAATTTTTCGATCATTAATCTAAATCCAATAAATTAAAAACACTCTAGCTATAGTATGATTACTTGAACGATGTAGAGACATAAGAGTGAATCAAGTTCAAGTATATAATCAAAATGGTCAATAGTATAGGGATAAGGCTGAGTACCTTATTCTGGGGACACTATGAATGCGACCCACTTTTGTATATGATATAAACAATGTGATCACTAAATTGTACATGTGGAGACATGTGAGTGGGAGCGTCCTATGCAATGAGTATTGCATAAGATCGGACCATGAAGAAAACCACTCTCACTTTATAATGTCGTTTACTGTTAAGACCTAAGTAACTCGATCTTAATCCTGAGCTAACTATGAACTCCTGTTTATTCGAAATTATCCTTAGATTTGCATGGGTGAGAGTGGCCTGAGTTCGCCGACTCAATAAGCCTCCCATTTCAGGGGTAAGACTGGGTGAATAGTTGGGGACATAGGGTGTAAGATGGAATTCACTTCTACCCGCTTTTAGGGATAGTAGAGAGGTTATTCCCTCAAGTACTGACTCCAGGTCTTGAACAAGGGGCCCCACCCTCTAATTGGCCCGAGAGGGATTCGGTTTGGTGGTTGGACCACAAACCAATTGTTCATTAGAGGATCATTGGGACTTAAGGAACAAGAAGTAACTTTAAGGGTAAAACGGTAAATTGACCCATCTCTAGTTACGAACAACCTGTGAAGGATCGACTTACTAATCATGGTTATATCAAATGGACAAAAATATGTCTATAGTGAGGGGAGTGCAACTACTAGGCTATAGTGGAGTGTTCTAGTAGTTAACAAATGTTGGTTAACAAGACTAATGAGTTTAGCTATATAATCTCGGATCGTTAGAGCTCATGATCTGTAGGTCCATTAGGTTCCCCTACTAGCTCACATCGGACAAGACCTTAAATAGTGTGACAAGTGAGTTCGAAGTGTTCGAATTCAAATTAGGAAATACACGCTAAATATATACCATATATTTAACTACATTTTATTTTAATTATGAATTAAACAAAAAGAGAGAATTTGAGATATTTAAATAAGATTTAAATATTTTAATTATGAATAGAAATTAATAATGACATATTAAATATTAATTAAATTATTTAATTAATCATTTAATATTATTTTGATTTGAAATTAATTACTTAAATTAATTGTTGAATTAAAACAAAAAAAAGTCAAAAGGTTGACTTCACCTCATGGAAAAATCATGTTTGAGTTAGTGAAATATTGAGTGTCAATATATGGTTTAAGCAAATTTGCATGCAACATAATCCCACAAATTTGAGTGGAATTTGAAGTGTCAAAATTTGGTAATCTCAAATTTGCATGAACATGCAAACATGACTCTATAAATAGAGTGATCAGGTACATGGAAATACTTCTCGAAAAATTTTGAAAAAATCTCTCAAAAATCTCTCTTAACATATACTAAATTCCTATTAAGTTTAGTCACTCACCGAATTCTACAATCTCATTCTAAGGCCGGAAAATAGTAGGGAAGACACTAGTGGTGGTTCGAAATCGGTTCGTGAAGAAAAAGGAATTTGAACTACAAAAGGTTAGTATTCAAACTCATTGAGTTTTAATGCTTTTGAACATGCAAGATAATTTACTATAATTTATGTACTTAGAGTGCCTAAGATCCAAATTGCTTCCGCACGTGTTATAGTAACACCATCCGGTGCAACATCGAAGTTCTTTTAACTTTGAATCTTCTTCCTATAATTTAAATCATGGGGAGTAACCCCTGTCATTTGAAATTCTTATTGCATTTGGTAGGATCCTAATAGACCATCTCATATACATATAGAGAGCGACCCTATCATGTAGGGTACAATCCTAGAGGATCATCTTATATACAGGTAAGAAATAACCTCGCACAGGTGTTCATATCGTTAAGCCACGATCCTAGTAGAAACTTGTACATAAAGGGAGTGACCCCATATGTATTCTCGTCTCACGTAGAGCACGAACCGAGTACAAGCATAGTAGAATCACAACATATATTATCATGTAGAGCATGACCCTAGTAGAATCATATCATATACATGTAAGGAGTAACTTCACATGTGAATTCGTATCACTCGGGGCATGACATTAACAATCTAGATAGTTCAATTCTAGAGTTAGTTTATAGTAAAATAATAATAATCAAGAGGGGAGTGACCCGTGTGATATGGAAATCAACCCAAGGGAAAGTATGGAACGGATTACCTTGATGATCAAGATCAAGAGTAAAGAAAACTCGTTTCTAAACTCGTGATTCGAATCACTCCACAAGAGGTTTGATCAATACCACTTGAATGACTCTACATGCAAGTTCTAAACACAAGAATTTGCAAAGAAAGTTTAGCTCTCAACAAAGCTAAAATAGAAATTCTATTCTCAATTCCAAAATCTGATGTCTAATCAAAGAAAAGAAGGCTTTATATAGCCTTTACAAACCTTAACCTATGTGATACATAACTCCAAAATTAAATGGGCTAGTAAATGAGAAATACCCATAACCTCCATATTAAAATGGCTGGTTAATGGTGGAATATAGTAACCTATGTGGGTTACAATATAACCTTAACTCCTATATTTAAAACTAGCTTAAATATGAAAACAAATAGTTAAACTATAATTAAATAATGCAAATAATAAAATGGGCTTATTAGTCATCCTTGGACTATTGATAAATTCAGCGGAGTTCATTAAATGCAACTTAAAGTGCATTTAATTCATCTCTGTCTTGAAGCTCAACTTTGCATAACATATAAGGGAGGTCACCAACGTCTTCTAGAATTTCCTTTGATGAGCTCACCATAGCTTGAATATAACTGTATAAGGTTTGTTGTAGCTTCTTGGCTCTCGTCCTTGTAATTGGACCTTGAGGTATGGAAATTCCTTGGTCGTTGTTCATATCACCGTGCCTACCAACTATGATACTTATGTGGACCATTGCTCTTATCTAGACAAGTTCACTACTATGGAGTAGTTGGTGACCTCATATTAGTCACCGCACATAATATCCTGACCTACCGAAACAAATAGGCTACAAGTGTCTCTCTCTTAAGCCTTATTTTGTAATCTTACATAACCTATCATAACTACTTGTCTCTCAATTACCCATACACGTTAGACTTAAATAATAGTACAATTATCTTAAATAATATCATAACGACTTGTCTCTCAATTACCCATACTTTACCGATTTCGTTCATAATTCAACTCATACGTAAGATGAATAACCACGACCTGCTAATTAGATGAATAAACACGTTAGAGCTCTGTAATGGTTGCTCTGTTTTTGTCTCAAATATGAGATTGGAAACTTACCAATTTTAAACATAGCTCCTAAATACATAGATCTATCACACATGAAAATAATAATATAATAATAATAATATTATTATTATTATTATTAATAATAAGAGAAGTAGACTTTATTGTTATTATTATTCATGTTTTAATTTATTAATAATAATAATAATAATATCTACTTAAAGCCACGACCTGCTAATTACAGAGCTCTAACCATTTACAGAGCTCTAACCATATCCATTTCCATGGAAGAGTTGAAGCCAAGACCTGCCAATTTCTCCCCCCCTCACTCCCCTCGGCTTCCTCGAAAGAGCCGCCACCATCTACGGCGACTCTCCGTCCATCATCTACGCCCACACCACCTACACCTGGTCGGAGACTCACCATCGATGCCTTCAACTCGCCTCTTCCCTTTCCTCCGCCGGCATCCAGAGAGGCCACGTCGTCTCCGTCATCTCTCCCAACACTCCCCCCATGTACGAACTCCACTTCGCTGTTCCCATGGCCGGCGCCATTCTCAACACTATCAGTACCCGCCTCGACGCTCGAACCATCTCCGTCCTGCTCTGCCATAGCGAATCAAAACTCATATTTGTCGATCAGGCATATTATGCACTAATCCAAGATGCCTTGGCCTTGTTCCCGCCGGAGATAAACCGGCCAATGCTCGTGCTCATTGCCGACGACGCTGTAGCAGAGGAATCATCGTCCTCTGTTTTGATTGAAGGAAATTTTGTGGGTTCGTATGAGGAAATGATTCGGAAAGGGGATTCAGATTTCCGGTGGATTCGGCCGGCGAGCGAATGGGATCCAATCGTTCTTAATTACACCTCTGGAACCACTTCCTCGCCGAAGGGAGTGGTTCACTGTCACAGAGGAATTTTTATAGTAACTCTGGATATGCTTCTGGAATGGGGAGTTCCAAAGCAATCGACATTTTTATGGACATTACCCATGTTTCACATCAATGGATGGAGTCTCACTTGGGGAATGGCCGCCGTCGGTGGCACAAATATATGCATTAGAAAATTCGATGCCGCATTGATTTATTCCCTAATTCGTCGCCATCACGTCACACACATGTGTGCAGCTCCGGTGGTGTTGAATATGCTAACGAACTCTTTGGATAACCGACCTCTTGATCGACCGGTCAAGATTTTCACTGGTGGAGCACCGCCGCCTGCGGCTGTTTTGTCACGCATTGAAACATTAGGATTTGATGTTACTCATGGATACGGATTGACAGAGACAGCGGGGATTGTGACTTGCTGCTCTTGGAAGGCAGAGTGGAACCGGCTACCGGCGACAGAGCATGCGCGGTTGAAAGCGCGGCAAGGTGTGAGGACTGCAGCGATGGCGGCGGTAGATGTGGTTGATTTAGAGACCGGAAAGAGTGTGAAACAAGACGGAGTTTCTATTGGAGAGATTGTTTTGAGAGGAGGAACAATCATGATTGGGTATTGGAAAGATGGAGAAGCAACGGCAAAGTCGATGACCGAGGAGGGGTGGTTCCATACCGGAGATGTTGGCGTGATGCATCCTGATGGGTATTTGGAGATTAAGGATCGGTCAAAGGATGTGATTATAAGTGGCGGAGAGAATTTGAGCAGCGTTGAGGTGGAGTCGATTTTGTATACGAATCCATCCGTGAATGAGGCGGCGGTGGTGGCGCGGCTGGATGAGTTTTGGGGGGAGACGCCGTGTGCGTTTGTAAGTTTGAGAGAGGGATTGACTCAGAAGCCGACAGAGGAGGAGATTATTGAGTATTGCAGAGGGAAGCTGCCGCGGTTTATGGCGCCGAAGACGGTGGTATTCATGACGGAGCTGCCGAAAACGTCGACCGGGAAGATCCAAAAGTATTTACTTAGGGAAATGACTATGTCAATGGGCCCTACAAAGAGGAGTTCTAAAAAGAATTAATTAAATATCCTCACATTAATAATATATGTTATTAATAAGTGGAGACATGCTCTCCTCATGTTGTAATAAAACAAAAACCATATATGGACAAAATAATAATAATAAATAAATAAATAAAGTTAACCAATAAACTTCCAAACATGTGAGAGATTCAAATTTTTTAATTTTTATTGAGTATATATTAATTAGTTGAGTTCTAGACTAGCACTAAGGTTAAATTAGCGATTTTGGCTTAGGTCGCTCGTGACTCTACTATTGGTTTGGTTGGACAAATTATATGATATATGATGACACGTTTCTCGTGACCTCTTGCACATGTCATAGTTATGATTGTTATATGTTAGACTATGTTATGTTGTGCCAAGTTTATAAGCTATGCTAAACGTGATTGTCGTATGTTGTGGAACCATTTTATGATAATGATAACCTAACCTCTATACACCATGTCATACCATGTAAGCTATGTTAAGTATGGAAGATTTGTTAGAAATTATGTATGAATGATTTTAAGCTTGGGGGACTTCATGCATTTTTGTATGTCTTCAAATAATTTCCCGTTATGATGAGCACGGACTCGTATATTACGATATCTATGTGTGTCAGAATATTATGCGGACTCCTTTCCCTCTATGGCTCTGACAGCATGAGTGTGTGCTAGTTGAAGGACAAACCCAAGGAGTATATATACACTCGTCTGGTGGGTCCATGTGCATGTACGTGAGTCATGTGTAGAGAAGTAGTACACATCTAGTTTTAGCCCAGACTCGAAATGTTTTTTATGAAATGATAAGCCCCAAGCATGATTGCATTTTCTGACCAGTAGTAGGGTTACGTAATGAATATTTCTTATTTTTCAAGTAAAGGTAAGGCATAGGAGCGTACATTCAACCCAACAACTCGAATAACCCAACCCTAACTATAAGGGTTGGGTTGGGTTCATTTTTATGAATTTGAATTAAATCAGTTTGGTTTTTGTATAATGAATTTACCAGAGTGGTACTCTGGCTAGCCTAGGAAGACTCACGCCCGAGTTCGATCCATGCTAATAGATATTTCTTTTTCTTTTATATATATTTATGCTCATTATTCCTTTTTCTTTTATATATACACTTAAATTTTTTATATATAATTTCAAATGTTAAATTCTAATGTATTTATTTTCTCTTTATTATAATATTATTATATCACAATATATTTATTTTTCTAACCGTGTAGGACTCTCTATCTTTATTAAGTTCACGTATAAGTAAGCATATATCAATTAAAATATATTTATATATATCCTTATACTTTTTTTATTTTAATCCACTTTCAAGAAATGTCGGTATTGAGCGGTTTTTAGTTTTATGACAATGTTGAACTATTGTTAATATATTACAATTTTTGCTCGTTGTTTTTTATTGAATTTGTTTTTTGTTTTTTGTTTTT
>NC_036638.1:16807189-16948387 GCF_002806865.2 Cucurbita pepo subsp. pepo
AATTTGTGTGTTGTGTGTGAATTTTTAATATATTTTATCTAAGATTATATCCAAATAATTATAAATTGTGGATAAATAAAACTTTTAAAAAAAAAAAATTGACAACCCAACCCGAAAATAGAGGGTTGGGTTGGGTTGTGAAAAGTTTTGGGTTGGGTTGGGTTACCAATCCAACCAACCCGAACTTTTGGGTTGGGTCAAAAAAATCGCTCAACCCAACCCAAACCATGTACACCCCTAGTAAGGCGCATATGCACGGATGACGATTCTGGCCATGAGACTTAAGTTAGGGTAGATGCATTTATGTTATTTAGAGCCTTTAAGTTAGATTTCGACATTATTTTATTTAAACTTACACGTTGTTGAATTTCTGCTACGTTGTTTTAAAAGATTTTACCATAAACATTTAAGTCCATGATCATTTAAGTCCATGACATTATTTATCAAATATTTTAAAAGAAAGTTTATGCACGTAACAGTCATGTCATGCATGCAGTAAGAACCTTGTCTTTAATAAGAAAATAGTCGTTGCAAATGGAACTAGAGCAGTACCTCTCCCAGTAAGATATGATTCGGGGATGATCCAATGCGGAAAATTATGGGTATGTGATACCCAAGTAAAAGATGCGTATATAAATTAACCGAGATCACATTCAAATGAGAGTGATCTTTCAGATAAGATGACTAAGAAATATGATTTTTTTATTTTTAAATGTACAAATTATTAATTTATTTGGACGAGAAGTTAGGCTCGATTAACCTTAATATTTTATAATTTTATAACAATATTTACCTTATGTCTATTCTAATATGAAAATTATTATTACTTTTAATCAATTTCTTAAAAATATTAACATCAAAATTAATAATAAGAATTAATTATAAGATTTATTGAAAGAACTAAAATGGGATGAGACTCAAATTAAAATATATAAAAATTAGTTAAATATTATAGTTAGTTCTTATGGTTTTCTTAAATTATCAAAAACATTTTATAGAATCTTTACGAATTTTATCGAACAAATTCTAAACTTTTCTCTATATAATTAGAATTAAATCGGTTCCTCGAAGGGGTGAATTGTAATATCCCACGCGTTTTAAAACCCTCTATCAGTCTCTATCGGTTGTTACGTGATCTCTATCGATTGCTATAAATTGTTATGTATCGTCGTTTTAAAATTCTCTATAATCTTTATCGGTTGTTACTTAATCTCTATCGATTGCTATCAGTTGTTATCTATTGTCGTTTTAAAACTTTCTATCGGTCTCTGTCCGGTTGTTACCTGTTACAATTTAGTACTATAAATTCAATACTAAATTTTAGTTGGGAAGATTGAAGAATTAACTAGAAATTAAACTTCAATTGGAAAGACCAAAAAAATTTACCTTCCCCTAAATTAATTAATTTCTATTGATAACTGATTAAATTAATTCAATTAACTTATTTTTAATTCAAACCATATTAAATGCAATTAGTTTCTCTATTAATAATGATATAAATGTTAATTAATTTCCATTAACTTGTCACATCAGTAATTTTTCATCTTAAAAATATGAGTTATAAATTAACCATATATAAATTGAAACATTTGTTGAAGCTCTTGTAGAACAATTATAGAGTTTGGTTGGTACTCTTCACCCTAGCTCAACCATTGACATCAACAACATTTAGCAACCATGTGTAGCACTTGGTTTCCATGGCGTCCCGTAAAGTTAACCTTCAAAGGCTTAACGGTAAGAAATTTTGATTTGATATTGAACATAAAGCTACCGACTTTCAAGTCATCTTCTTTCTCTTCATCTACAGGATTCAGCTTTGATGTGTAATGACTACAATTCTAATTTTAGACCATCAACATTAGTACCTACCCATGAAGCCAAACGGTCAATTTCAATGAAGGTAAGATTAAAGATGTTAATGTTATTTTTTTAGTATGACATTAAAATTTAATAATATTTAACGCAGACGAGTAAGCGTTACATATCCTCCCAATCTATTTCCACGGAAGATTTGAAGCCAAGACCTGCTAATTCCTCTCCCCTCACTCCTCTCGGTTTCCTCGAGAGAGCCGCTACCATCTACGGCGACTCTCCGTCAATCATCTACGGCGACACCACCTACACTTGGTCGGACACCCACCGTCGATGCCTTCAACTCGCCTCTTCCCTCTCATCCATCGGCATCCAACGAGGCCACGTCGTCTCCGTCATCTCTCCCAACACTCCCCCCATGTACGAACTCCACTTTGCTGTTCCGATGGCCGGTGCCATCCTCAACACTATCAATACCCGTCTCGACGCTCGAACCATCTCCATCCTCCTAAGCCATAGTGAATCAAAACTCATATTTGTCGATCAAGCCTTTTGTGCTCTAATCCATGATGCCTTGGCGTTGTTTCCGCCGGAGACAAAACGTCCAATGCTCGTCCTCATTACCGATGACGCTGCAGCGGAGGAATCATCATCGTCATGTATTATGATTCACGACTATTTTGTCGATTCGTATGAGGAAATGATTCGGAAAGGGGATTCCGATTTCCGGTGGATTCGGCCGGTGAGCGAATGGGATCCGATCGTTCTTAATTACACGTCGGGAACCACTTCCTCGCCGAAGGGAGTGGTTCAATGTCATAGAGGAATTTTTATAATAACTCTCGATGTGCTTCTTGAATGGGAAGTTCCAAAGCAATCGGTTTATTTATGGACATTACCTATGTTTCATGGTAATGGGTGGAGTTTAACATGGGGCATGGCGGCTGTCGGCGGCACAAATATATGCATTAGAAAATTCGATGCGGCGTTGATTTATACCCTAATTCGCCGCCATCACGTGACACACTTATGTGGAGCTCCGGTGGTGTTGAACATGTTAACTAACTCTCCAACTAATCGACCGTTTGATTGGCCGGTAAAGATTCTCACTTGTGGAGCGCCGCCACCTTCTGAGGTTTTGCTCCGTACAGAGTCGTTAGGGTTTGATGTGACTCATGGATACGGACTGACAGAGACAGCTGGGCCGGTTGTTTTCTGCTCGTGGAAGGCGGAGTGGAACCAGCTACCGACGACGGAGAGGGCGCGGCTAAAGTCGAGGCAGGGGGTGAGGACGGTGGCGATGACGGCGGTTGATGTGGTGGATCAAAAGACGGGAGAGAGTGTGAAACGAGATGGAGTTTCGATTGGAGAGATTGTTTTAAGAGGTGGGTCGATCATGCTTGGGTATTTGAAAGATCGAGATGCGACGACGAAGTCGATGACTGAGGAGGGGTGGTTCTTTTCCGGAGATGTTGGAGTGATGCATCCTGATGGATATTTGGAGATTAAGGATCGGTCGAAGGATGTGATTATAAGTGGCGGAGAGAATTTGAGTAGCGTTGAGGTGGAATCGGTTTTGTATATGAATCCATCCGTGAATGAGGCGGCGGTGGTGGCTCGACCGGATGAGTTTTGGGGGGAGACGCCGTGTGCGTTTGTTAGCTTAAGAGAGGGATTGGCTCAAAAACCGACCGAGAAGGAAATTATTGAGCATTGTAGAGGGAAGCTACCGCGGTTTATGGTGCCGAAGATGGTGGTGTTCATGACGGAGCTACCGAAAACATCAACAGGAAAGATTCAAAAGTATATGCTTAGGGAAATGGCCTTGTCAATGGGCCAAGCAAAGCATCCACGATCCCAAGAGAAAAAGTAAGCAAAAATGTCATTTTTCTAATTTTTAATTCCTTACCTAGAAGGAATTTTAAATATTTAATAAAAAATGTCCAACCATCTTAATTTTTTTTTAAAAAAAAATTAGATTTACAGAAAAATAATAATAAAATAATAAAAAGCGGCATGTAATCAAAGAAACACTTATTGAATCTATTTTGGAGGAAAATTCTAAATTCTTCGTCCACAATCCATCAATCTTCGATTAAAAGATGTTATGAACTTTGTGACATTGAAAGGAGAAGAATTCACGAAGATATCAGGGCTTGAAGAGCTCTCTATCACTTTGTCCAATAAAGGTTGATTTTGCACAAAAATGGGTATGCAACCGAGGAAAAGAATCGAGAAATTGGTAGCCACACATAAATTCGTTCATGGAAGAGATCTCTCGATAAAAAAAAATATCAAATATATTTGGATGGACGTATGGTCATTTAAATATATATATATATATATATATATATATATATATAATATATATACAGAGAGAGAGAGAGGTGGAAGACTTACAAGTCAACATAAAGGAGCCAATTTGGGGTTGGTGGAACTTGACTTTTTTGTGGAAATTAAGAAAAAGGTTTTTAAAAAATTTCTCTAATTTAATGTTTTTTTTTTATAAAAAAAAATGCAAATAATTGATCCTTTCCAAAAAAATAAATAAATAATTGGGTTCAAATTTATGTAACTAATTTCAATTTTATCACCAATATTAAAAAAAAATTGTTATAACAATAAGTATTCCCACATGTTTTTAATAAATTAAAAGATAAATAATAAATTTCAAAATGTAAAAATGTAAATAAAAAAAAAAAAGTGTAAACTAATAATTATATAACGTATTTTAGGGAAGAAAAATTTAATTCCAAGAATTAAAAAATGGTTAAAATTTCAATGAAGAAAGATATTAATGCTCAATTATAAGTTTGGGGATTAGAATTTTGAGTATTTATTTAATGTATATTTTAATTCAAACTATTTATTTAATCTCGGTATATTTTTAAGTTTTGGTTGTGTCGCAAAAAAAAAAAAAAAGGAAAATCCTATTGTAAAAAGGGAAAAATTATTGGTAAGACCAATACACCGTTGGATGTAATAAGAGAAACATGAACGAAATAAAAGACAAGGAACTTATCGAACAAACCTTTAGCTACTAAGTGTCACAATCACACTCTTACGGCAGCAATAGAGCGATTGTGGAGCATTTATTCTAACTAGCAAACAAGTCAATTGTGAGAAATTCAAATTTTACGGATAACATCGGTGTATGCTCGAGTCATTTTTACGAGAAATATTTTAAAAAACGTGAGCTTGAAAACAATTTGAAAGAATTGGAGAAAGCAACATTATAGGTCTAAAGCAAAGAGAAGAAACATCATAGATTAAATAATATATAACTCAGGGCACGAAGAATTGACAACTAGTTGCATCTACCTTTAGTATATTTTGGGGGCATTTTAGACCGGCATAGACATGATTTTGGTGAACAGTCATACTGATATGAACCAAGAGACATCAATCATACAATATACTTCAATGAAGATGTGAAGAAAAAGTTGTCAAAATTATCAAAAGATGTTTCAACTCATGCTACATTGAAGAAGAATGAAGTTTGATTGTTGTAAATTTTGGGTGGGTTACAATTTAGAGTAATTTAGAGTTATTGTATTTTAAGACTTGTTATTTAATTTCGGTTACATTTACATAATGGCTAATTATGGCCATAAAGTAGGAATGTTACAACTCTTGGAATACCTTTAGTAGTTTCATTTTTGAGGCTATATAAAGCCATGTATGTTGTATTTGTAAGGTAGACTTGGAAAATATATAGAAAGAAGCATTTGTGCTCTTCTTTAGCCAATGGCTAAGTTTCTTTGCAATTCTATGTAGTTTAGATTGCATGTAGAATCATTCGAGCTCGACATGATCAATCTTGCTTGTGGAGTGATTCGAATCTCAAACAAGTGTTTGAGATATTTGATCAACAAGAATCATTCAAGCTAGACATGATCGATCTTGCTTGTGGAGTGATTCGAATCTCAAACAATGTTCTTGCCTTGAGATATTCGATCAACAAGGTAATCCGAATCTTATTCCCCTTGTAGTTGGTTCCTTATCTTATCACATACGTTCTCTATTGACACAACATGAAATAGTAAAAAGTATACGATCATGGACAACACGTTATGAACAAGCATAATCGGGACTGTAACGACCTAGATCCACAGCTAGCAAATATTGTCTTTTTTGGGCTTCCCCTCAAGGCTTTAAAACGTGTATGCTAGAGAAAAGTTTCCACATCCTTATAAATGGGGTTTTGTTCTTCTCTCCAACCAATGTGGGACATGACGGGGACATCCGATATGCGACTATAGATAACACGTCTCGAAGAATCATCACCCCGACACTAATCACAGTCATATAGGCAAGTTGATTGAAAGATTAGGTGGGAAAACAAAGAAAGTGGAAGACAGGCATGAAAGATTCGTTTTTGACCTTAAAATCCAGAAGAGAGTGAGAGAAAAGGGTTTGAAAATTGGGTATAAATTAGAAGGGTGCTGGGACAGCTCTGAGAGCCTCACAGCAACCATAATGGGTTCACACAAGATATCAATGGCGTTGCTTTTCTTCTTCGCACTGCTTTTCATCGCCTTTACCGTCTCAGCGGCGGATATTCGTAAGTAGTTCTTGTTGTTCTTGATTTTAAGGCATGCCATGGGCTGTGTAATTAGTTTTGGGTATATGTGACGCAATATCTACCACTCCTAAGTGTGCATAGATATGAAAATATTATTACTCAACGAAAGAATACAGATTTAAGAATTAGAAAAAGAATTGGGATCGAATGTTCAATCTTCATTGATATTCATCACCTTTAAATAGGATACAAGATACTAAATAATATCTACCAAGAAAATATAAACTAACTAAATACTGATAATAAAATAAAATATACTACTATTCAAATTCAACTGATTACGATATCTAAAATATATTTCCTAACTAATATATTCTGGAAGATTACGAATATCATATATTCCATAACTAATTCAAACTAAAATAAGTTGCACTAAATTGTGACAATATGTTTGCAGGTAAGCTGAGCATGGAGTATACAACTGTTGAGAAGGCTGCTCTGAGAGCAAAGCCGGCGGTCTATGATTTCCCATGGAAGGGTGGCTATCATCCTCCAGCCAACGACCGTTGATGCTACTTTCAGCTCGTTGAATTATGGTTAGATATGTCTAAAAAGCAAGTCGGGAACAAGAAATCTTCTTTATCTACGTTGTTTCTGTCTCTTATTTCATGTCTAAAAAGTAAGTCGGGAACGAGAAATCTTCTTTATCTATGTGAGTTAATTTGTAAGGGGCGCCTTCGTTTTTTAAAACCTACCTAAAAAAAACAACACATCACTTACTGAATTATATACTCCAAAGAAAGGAAAGGAGTCGAGCTTTAGTCAAGGAAAGGCTGTTTGAGGGCTTTATAGGCCTTAGGAGGCTCACCATACATCTTCATTGGTATAGAATCGTGATTCCTAACAAGATCAAGTGTGTGCATTTTCTTTCTCGTGTTCTTTGTATTCATCTAGATCAAATGAAGGCATTGTTGTACGATCAATAACCATGGCAATAATTCGGAACGAGAGCAAAATATTATGTTCATGCTTCAACATTCATTGCTCATATCACACTTCAAATAATCTGAGCTATTGCTAATAATGAGTGGAAGTTATCAAACACAGTACAAATCGTTCCAAGTTTGCAACAGAACACAAATTCAGAACACTAAAATTCTTCTTTTCACAGCATGAAAACAAGAATTCAAGAGGAAAAATCCACAAACAAATTCCAACACAGCCAAGAATCTATACAATTCAAATCAGTTGGTACCAGTGGCTGCAACAGGAACAGTATGAAGAACTTTACTGCCACTCCCACCAACTCTGCCACGCCCAATCCCACTTCTACGGGAAGAACAAGAACAATCAGACTCTCTCCTTCTCTCCCCTGTTCTCCGCTTGCTCTCGTCTCTGTCCACCCCTGTTTTTGATCTCCACGAGGAATCAGTTGAATCAGCTGAGTTGGGTTCCCATGAGGCAGCTGAATTCCCCCACTGCTGCTGCTGCTGTTGAACACTTCCGACAAAACTGTTGCTGCCGGAGGATTCTTGATCCTCTGTATCTTCCCCTCCAGCAGGGCTTCCCCTTCTCACAGTCACGTACTTATGGAAGCTTGGTTCCACAATATCATCAAAAGGGTCTCTGTTTCGATCCTCGGAGAAAGCAGAGGAATTGAGATCAGCAACTGCTTCAACAATGGAACACGCCTTGGTTACACAAGCTGGAAGAGAAATAGAGTTCGAATTCTTTTGATGGAAGCTTTGAATGTCTTGAAGCAACATCTTGGTGTAAGATGGTGTTTGATTTTGATTCAAAAGAACTTCTGGATTGATGTCAAATTCTCTGGATTGTCTTCCTGATCTGCTTCTTGCAAGAACTCCCTCTGTGTTTGTCAATGGTGGTGCTGTGGAGGTGATGATATTCACAACCCCTCTTGTTGCAGTGGCCGGAGTGCCTGTTTTGCTGCTATTCACTTGAGAAACTGCTACTTTGTGGCTACTTTTGGACTCTGTTTTTGGCTTCTGGGGTTGAAAGATTACAAGGTATTATCAATCAGTATTAAAATACTCTGTTTTCTAGAGATTTAGGAGCTGAAATCATTAAGAAAATGTGTGTTGATTCCATATGTACCTGGTTTGATCCATTGTTTGTGTCTTTAGCAGATTGAATCCTGTTGTGTTGCTGTGAATTAGTATCGATTTCGCTCAATGGGTTTCTTCTGTAAGGAGATTGCTCTGCTTTTCTTGATGAGCTGCGGCTGAGAGATGGCGGCGGCGGCTGAATTTCGTCTGAAACTTTGACATGTCCATTGATTCTTGCAGGGGACTGTGAACGAGGTGATGAAGCAACTCTCGAACCCGCCATGGCGGTTGCCTCGCCGACGTTTCGTTTAACCGATATTCTCTTAACGGCGGTCGCAGTGGCCGAATCATTGCCAGAACAACCACCAGTGACATTGTTGCTCTTATCCATTTCCAAATGAGCGACTGTAGCCGGAACTGAAACCATTTTCGCCGGTCTAATAATACCACCGCCATTATTCGAACCATTTGAGGCAGACGGCTCCACCGACCGTCGGCCAGGTGACCGGCTAACACGCCGCTCCCGGCTACTGGATCGTTGATTCTGATCTCTCTCCCTACTGGGAGTTCTCCTCCTCCCTTGAGAGGGAGAATATCTCGAAGATTGGCGGTGGCGCTGTCTCTGGTTATGGCGTTTCTCCGCCGGAGTTCCGTCGTCATCAACCTCCACCGAAATGGGAATCTTCCCATCTTCATCTTCATCACCGTAATTTCCAGAATTAACACCATCTCTATCAGAATGGTCAAAATCAAAGCTTCTTTTCGAACCAGAATACTTCCTTCCATTACCATTAGCAGACGAACTCCGGCTCAACCTTCCACACTGAATCAAAATGGCGTCGACCTCCTCTCTAGTACAGCTCGAAGTTCTAACCAACCCCACCTTCAAATTGTCTCCGACATCTCCAGATTCCAAAACCNCCAAGTTTGCAACAGAACACAAATTCAGAACACTAAAATTCTTCTTTTCACAGCATGAAAACAAGAATTCAAGAGGAAAAATCCACAAACAAATTCCAACACAGCCAAGAATCTATACAATTCAAATCAGTTGGTACCAGTGGCTGCAACAGGAACAGTATGAAGAACTTTACTGCCACTCCCACCAACTCTGCCACGCCCAATCCCACTTCTACGGGAAGAACAAGAACAATCAGACTCTCTCCTTCTCTCCCCTGTTCTCCGCTTGCTCTCGTCTCTGTCCACCCCTGTTTTTGATCTCCACGAGGAATCAGTTGAATCAGCTGAGTTGGGTTCCCATGAGGCAGCTGAATTCCCCCACTGCTGCTGCTGCTGTTGAACACTTCCGACAAAACTGTTGCTGCCGGAGGATTCTTGATCCTCTGTATCTTCCCCTCCAGCAGGGCTTCCCCTTCTCACAGTCACGTACTTATGGAAGCTTGGTTCCACAATATCATCAAAAGGGTCTCTGTTTCGATCCTCGGAGAAAGCAGAGGAATTGAGATCAGCAACTGCTTCAACAATGGAACACGCCTTGGTTACACAAGCTGGAAGAGAAATAGAGTTCGAATTCTTTTGATGGAAGCTTTGAATGTCTTGAAGCAACATCTTGGTGTAAGATGGTGTTTGATTTTGATTCAAAAGAACTTCTGGATTGATGTCAAATTCTCTGGATTGTCTTCCTGATCTGCTTCTTGCAAGAACTCCCTCTGTGTTTGTCAATGGTGGTGCTGTGGAGGTGATGATATTCACAACCCCTCTTGTTGCAGTGGCCGGAGTGCCTGTTTTGCTGCTATTCACTTGAGAAACTGCTACTTTGTGGCTACTTTTGGACTCTGTTTTTGGCTTCTGGGGTTGAAAGATTACAAGGTATTATCAATCAGTATTAAAATACTCTGTTTTCTAGAGATTTAGGAGCTGAAATCATTAAGAAAATGTGTGTTGATTCCATATGTACCTGGTTTGATCCATTGTTTGTGTCTTTAGCAGATTGAATCCTGTTGTGTTGCTGTGAATTAGTATCGATTTCGCTCAATGGGTTTCTTCTGTAAGGAGATTGCTCTGCTTTTCTTGATGAGCTGCGGCTGAGAGATGGCGGCGGCGGCTGAATTTCGTCTGAAACTTTGACATGTCCATTGATTCTTGCAGGGGACTGTGAACGAGGTGATGAAGCAACTCTCGAACCCGCCATGGCGGTTGCCTCGCCGACGTTTCGTTTAACCGATATTCTCTTAACGGCGGTCGCAGTGGCCGAATCATTGCCAGAACAACCACCAGTGACATTGTTGCTCTTATCCATTTCCAAATGAGCGACTGTAGCCGGAACTGAAACCATTTTCGCCGGTCTAATAATACCACCGCCATTATTCGAACCATTTGAGGCAGACGGCTCCACCGACCGTCGGCCAGGTGACCGGCTAACACGCCGCTCCCGGCTACTGGATCGTTGATTCTGATCTCTCTCCCTACTGGGAGTTCTCCTCCTCCCTTGAGAGGGAGAATATCTCGAAGATTGGCGGTGGCGCTGTCTCTGGTTATGGCGTTTCTCCGCCGGAGTTCCGTCGTCATCAACCTCCACCGAAATGGGAATCTTCCCATCTTCATCTTCATCACCGTAATTTCCAGAATTAACACCATCTCTATCAGAATGGTCAAAATCAAAGCTTCTTTTCGAACCAGAATACTTCCTTCCATTACCATTAGCAGACGAACTCCGGCTCAACCTTCCACACTGAATCAAAATGGCGTCGACCTCCTCTCTAGTACAGCTCGAAGTTCTAACCAACCCCACCTTCAAATTTTCCCCAACATCTCCAGATTCCAAAATCTCACAGGAAGAAGAAGACAAAACACCTCCATTTTCCTCTTCATTTGGAAGAACAGAGGCTCCATTTTTGTCTCTCCCATCATGACTCTTCCTGTGGTTAATTACAAACACCTCCTTCTTCACAGAGCACTCTGTCTCCACCCCATTTTCTTGTTCTGTTTTCTCCCTGTTCACATCAATGGCGGCGGGAGTGTGAGAAATTGGGATGATGGGTTTGGACGCATTGCAGGAAATGGGTGGATCTTGAGGCACATGGGTGGAAGAAAACGAAGGTAAAGTCTTCTTCTTTTTGCTCAAACAAGCACCCATTAGAGATTAATGGCGATTTTGAGCTGACCCAACACAGGAAATCTTGCAAAGAGATAGGGAAATGGAAGAAACAGAGCTAGAGAGAGAGGGGTTTTGAGATTTGAAAGTGAGATTAGAGGAGAGAGAGAGAGACAGAGAGATAAAAGAAAAGGGAAGCGTAACGGGTGGCGCAGTGTTCAAGAAGCATATTCAAAAATGCTGCAACTTTTTTGAAAGAGAAAGAGAAAGGAAAAATTCGAAATTTGAAAATATTTGTGAGAATTAATAGCCGTTGGATTATTAAGCTGCAAGGGCAAATGAGTCAATCAGCGACACAAAATATGAATAAAGACATGTCGTTTTTATCTAAATCAAATCTATATTTTTTTTAAAATATCTTCTAAATAATTATAAATTAATTTTAGTAATTAATCAATAGACTTATAATTGTGTTTAATAATTCTTATTTATTAAATATAAAATTAAAATTTTAAAAGCTTATTAAAAATACATTCTTTTATTTTTAAATTTATTAAAAACATGTTACAAAATATAGCCTTTCTATTATTTTAGTATTAGATGTTTCAAACTTAATCAATTTAAAAAAACAATTAAAAATATATATTTTGGTATAAAGTTTATAAATTTTAAATTAAATTAATAAAAACACTCGTGAATTTTGTATTTACTTTTAACATTAGTAAACTTAGGTTAGCACCAGACATATACATATTTCATTAAGATATTGACTGATTGAGCGTTGAAATTTTCGAGCGGACATTTAATTTGATAACAAAATTACGGGTAAAATGTTTTTAATATTTATATTTTTGAGTGAATTATGTAAAAATTAGTTGGAAATAATAATAAAGTGTTTTTTAAGCAAATTTGTTTTAAACCTTAAATTTTTACACAATTTTTTACCCACCACTCATTCTTCATCAAGTACTTAAATTGTTCATCAACAAAACGGGCCCCACTCAAAGCCGTGACATGGCCATAACATGCTGACCGTATTCCGGCTGCCGCCCACCGTCGTGCCGGCCGGACTTGTTCCCGCCGGAGACACGTTTCTCAGATCCAACCAACAATTTCGCCTGCTCCCTCAGTTTAAATTTCTGAATCTTTCCGGTCAACGTCTTCGGAAGCTCCGCCACGAACACCACCTTCTTCGGCGCCATATAATGCGACATATTCTTCCGGCAAAATTCAATCATCTCCGCCTCACTCACCTTGCCGCCGTCGCTGTGGACCACCACGAAGGCGCACGGGCTCTCACCCCACCGGGGATGTGGCATTGCCACCACCGCTGCCTCCGCCACCTGTGGGTGCCGGTACAGCACCGTCTCGACCTCCACGCTGCTGATGTTCTCACCGCCTGAGATGATGACGTCCTTCGATCTGTCCTTTATCTCCAAATACCCATCTGGGTGTATCACGCCGACGTCGCCGGTGAGAAACCACCCATTTTGAAAGGCCTTTGCGGTGGCTGCCGGATCCTTGAAGTAGCCCTTCATGATACTGCTGCCACGTAGGACGATCTCGCCGGTGGTCCGACCATCGTGTGGCACGCTGTCCATTGTCTCCAAGTTTTTGACGTCCACGTCAGCTAATGTCAAAATGCTGATTCCTAATCCGCAAAATAGTGAAATAAATATCAATTAATTTTCCCGATTTTGGGTATTTTTTATAATTTTCAAATTTCACGTTTTTTTCATAAAAAATATATTTTTTATGAAAAATATTTTAATTAATTTATAAATAAAAAAAAAAAAAAAAAAAAAAAAAAAAAAAAAANAAAAAAAAAAAAAAAAAAAAAAAAAAAAAAAAAAAAAAAACCTTGTCTAGCTTTAAGCTTGGCTTGTTCATCGGCCGGCAGAATGTTCCACTTTTCTTGCCACTCGCAGACCAACGCCGGTCCGGTGGCCTCCGTCAGCCCATAAGCATGAGTAATATGAAACCCAAGAGCCTCCATTTTCTCCAGGAGCGCCGCCGGTGGCGGCGCTCCGCCAGTGAGCACATTGACTAGCCATCCAAATCGCCGCCGTTCGCCGCCGTTAGCCTCAAGGATGATACGGAACACAATCGGCGCACAGCACATGTGAGTCACGTGATGCAAATTAATATTCCGGTAAATATCAAACGCTGTCGTATTACGCATACAGACATTAGTTCCACCACGAGCTGCAATCCCCCACGTGAAGGTCCATCCATTACAATGGAACATCGGCAAAGTCCACAAATAAACAGGCGCGTTACCCATTTCCCATCCCACCACCAGACTAAGCGTACTGAGATACGCGCCGCGGTGACTGTACACCACGCCCTTCGGCGCCGATGTTGTGCCGGAGGTGTAATTCAAAGCTATTGAATCCCATTCGTCGTCAACCTCTACTGGGGTGAACCCAACATCGCCGTCGTGGACGAGTTGCTCGTATTCCAATTCCCCGAAACGGGCACCGGTGGGAGAGTCGATGTCGTCGATGACGACAACGAATGGAAGCGGGAGGGACGCCGCCATCAATTGACGGAGGGCGTCTTTGGCTTCTTGTATGAATTGGTAGTCAACAAACAAAATCTTCGCCTCGGAATGGCGGAGGATCAAAGCGATGTTACTAACGTCGAGGCGGGTGTTGATTGTGTTCAGAATAGCACCGGCCATCGGTACTGCAAAATGCATCTCGTACAATGCCGGAACATTGGGCGCCAACACCGACACCTTCAAGAACCAAGATTGTCAATAAATTTAAACTCATACCCATGTTAAGAAATTTCGAAAAATATTAAAATTGAATGTTTTTATTAGAAATCACAGACTCTCCACCGATAGCATACAAACGGATCAAAAATTTAGAGAAGATCAAAATGGGATGTTTTTTTAATAAGAATTACGACTCTCCACCATTATTAATAAATTTAAACTTCTACCCATGTTAAAAAATTTCCAGAAGATCAAAATGAGATGTTTGCACAATGGTATGATATTGACCATTTTGCGCGTCTTACTTATTAACACATGATCATTCTTTAAATCTGTCTGTATGCTACTTCCTCTCTATTGGATATTGAAAGTGACTAATTTAAGGAATGATCATTAGTTTATAATCAAATAATACTCTTTCTATTGGTACGACGAGGCTCATGCTCAAAGTGGTGGACAATATCATGTCATTGTAGAGAGTCATGTTCTTCGTCTAACACTCCCAACAATTTTTTAAAAAAACGAGAAGAAAGAGGTCTTACAACGGTGTTCTTGACGACGTTGAGGCGGGAAAGCGAGGAGGCGAGGCGGCAGCAGCGTTCATAAGTCTGGCGCCATGTGAAGCGAGTTCCTTCATAGATAATGGAAGTCCGATCAGCGTAGAACGCCGACGCTCTCTTCAAGAAGGTGATGGGCGTAAGAGACGCATAGTTCGCATCGCATTTCGAAAGGGAATTCATAATTTCGAAAATAATTAAAAAAATAAAAATAAAAAAGCTCAGAGTTTTCTCTGTTAGAGAGAGAAGAAATAGGAGAGAGAGAGAGCGAGAAGGTCTGGTGGAGAAACAAGCGATGTGGGAACAGAGGTTTTATAGGAAGGAAGAAAGAAGAAGGCAAATGACTGGAAATTGCAATGAAATGTAAACACTTTTTTCTTTGTATTTTCTCATCTTTATTTATTTATTTATTTATTTATTATTATTATTGTGGTTTGAATTTAATTCTATTTCTCGTTAACTTCTTCAAAATTTCATTTGGTGCGGATTTTTCTCCCAACCAAAGAACAGATTTTGGTCGAATTACCACCTGTAAAGAAATTGCCCAGTTATTTTTCGAGAAAAGGTAACTATTAGACGAACACGACTCTCCACAATGGTATGATATTGTCCACTTTGAGCATAAGTTCTCATGGTTTTGCTTTGGGTTTCCACAAAAGGTGTCATACCAATGGAGTTCGTATTCCTCACTTATAAACTCATAATCATTCCCTAAATTAGCGACGGGAGACTTCCATCATCCAACCAATCGTAACGATTTTTTCACGAGACTCGGTACGAAATTAATTAGTTAAAATGGGAATAATGTTTTTGTAACTAAAAATTCATTTCACATTTTCCTTGAAATAAATAAAATGGACCCTAAAAAAACATGTAAAAAATGAGTGAATGGTACAACGTCTTTTTCAAGGAAAAATAGAGATTATTTTCGGCGAAAGAATTAAATATAATTTAATTTAATATATTAAAAAAAAATACAAAAATATTTAAATATGGAAATACAAAAAGATGAGTCATTGCTTAATTGAATGTGGGAAGCAAATCCAAAATAAACTTATTTACAAAAAGAAATTATAATCAAACAAAATGAATTTATTGAAAGATTATCTCATCAAGAAATTCTTGAAAATTGTGACAAACCACTCCAAAATGGAATTTATGAAAATAAATGTCCTTTTCTTACTAACAAACTTTTTCGTCCCGTCTGTAATTCAGGACCTAGTGTTCTTGTTAGTACTCGTTTCTCTATCCAATCGACGTGAGATCCCACCGTCCATCTCCCCCTTCGTGACCCGATGTCTTCGTTAGCGCACCGTCCAGTGTCTATTAGTTACAAATCCCCACTCTACTTTTCGAAACTCTAGATCTACATATATACCTAACCATATGCTAATAAAAGTCGACGACAAAGAACAAACAACACGTGTTAACTATATTTGTAAAGTGTCAACAAGCCCTCTTTTTTTTTTCTTTTAAGTACAACATGTGATAGTTATAATCTAAGTTTCGTTCACACATATCTCTCTCATTATATTAAACCCATTAATTAATTTAATTAATTAATAATTAACTAGTTTATTTTCAAAATTAATTTATTCATCTTATCTCTAAACCTATCCAATCAAAGGTTAAATATATGAATTTAGGAATTTTTTATTTATTTTTATGGGATGGAGTGTTAGATGAAAGTTCCACGTCTGCTAATTTAGAGAATGATCATGAGTTTATAATCAAGGAATACTATCTCCATTGGTACGTGGCTTTTTGGGAACCCTAAAGCAAAACTACGAGAGCTTATATATATATATATATATTGGAAAATAAGTAGATTTGAAAAGATAAAACATCGTTAAAAAAAAAAATTAACCGAGACCATATTCGAAGGAAATCAATTATGAGAATAAAATGTCTATAAAAGTCTTTTCGGTAAATCAGTCATAAAAAACTTTAAAGTTACGCACGTTATGCTTGAAACGATAACTTTCTGTAAGTTTTCGTGAGAAACATGTGAGTAAAGATAAAACATATTAAAAAGACGAAAAGATATAAAAATTAATATAAATTAAATTTATAAATAAAACATTTGAAATTTCTTTGAAATTGAGGGGGTCATACTTTACTTAATATTTCAACCAATATAATAAATTAACAAGAATTTTCAACAAGAATTTAAATGGAAAATACCAATTTAAATAGTAAAAAAAAAAAAAAAGAAACAAAATTTAATTATGGTCAATTTCAATTGAAAAATGTTTCTAAACATATTCCTAGAAATTATTACAAAATTTCCTAATAAACTTTAAAATTCTCTTTTTCTTGGAAACTTTCCTTTTTTGCACTACTTTTTTAAAAAATTGTATTTCATATTAAATTAAAACCATTAAAAATATTTAATAATAAATTGTCTGGTTTTAAGGTTCGGCTAATATTTAATTTTAAGAATTCCAGCTCTACTGGACCCACTCTCCATTGAGAAGGAGAGAATCAGTAAATACAATATTATATTCCACGTCCCGTCTCAGCATAATTTTAGGCTCTGTCCAGTTAAATATAAATATATTTTCAATATATATTATATATATAATTAAATTTAAAAAAATTGTCTTAGTTTTTGTTTTTTAATTCTTACATTGTAATATTATTATTATTATTATTATTTTAGAACATTATATTGTAATATTAAAAGTTTTAGTTTTTTTTATAGTTTTTTTTTAATTTTTTAAACTACTCATAAAAAAGATTTAAAATGTTTTTTTTTTTTTTTTTGAAGTTTGATAACGAAAATTGGATGAAATTTTTTGGTTAAAAAATTATGACATAATCATTTTGTTCTTAAAAAAATGGTATTTGTTTTTTCACGGTTTTTTATAATAATTTTTATATTTATTAAAAAAAATATTACGATTCTTAACCCAATTTTTGTCGAAATTAACCTAATTGCAAGTTCAATCAATTAATATCGCCTAAATTTATTTGGCAATTAGGTATCAAGATTGGGTCACTATCAAAATTTTAAATTTGTGTGAATCGTTCAAAAAAATGTGTGCACGCCTACTATGTTGATAGGCTCCGCATATGTCCTTGGTGTCGTACTCGTGAAGTGATATTTAACAACTAAGAGTTTAATACCAGCCATAATTTTAAAGACTTATTAAAAAAAATCAAATAAAAAAAATTAATATACACCTTAGACAACATTTCAACCATACAAATTACAAAAAAAATCAAGTTTATGGTGTGGCCCGCTATCTATCGCCATCAGCATCATAGTTTTAAAATGCTTTTGTTAGGAAGAGATTTTCACACATTTGTAAATAATGTTTCGTTCTCCACTCCAGGGGATGCTTTTCACACCTTTGTAAGATAAGAAATGTTTCGTTCTCATCTGAGTGAAAGGTTTCGACACCATAATAAGGAATGTTTCATTCACCTTTTCAGCCGACATAAGATCTCACAATCCATCCCTCTTGGGGTCCAGCGTCCTCGTTGGTACACCGTTCGATACCTGGTTCTGATAACATTCGTAACCGCTGAAACCCATCATTAGTAAATATTGTCTGTTGTAGCCGGTTACGTATCACGATTAGCTACAATAATGTTTAAATAATAATAATAATAATAATAATAAGTCAACCCGGTGGCCCCACATGCTCCTCCTCCTACCTAAATTTGGTAGTTTTAATAATTAATCTTTCACACTTTGTTCTTCACAAAAATAGAATCAATACTTTATATATATATATATATATATATATATATATATCTATAATATGAATATTACACTCCCAATTTTTTGCTATATTAATTTTTAAATGGTTATTTTCATTTAGGTTTTAAATTTATTAATATGTAATTATTATATTGAATTATAGCGACTAATTCTAATATTTAAAATTTAAAACGACTTAATTCTAATTTATTTTTATTAAGAAACATAAATGAAATATTTTTTTTAATAATAAAATAAAAAGACATAATATTATTATTTCCAATAATTGTCAATTTCATTAACTTGTGGTAGTTATGATATAGAATAATGTAAGACTTTAGTTAATTAAGCATATTCCCTCCCTCAATACATCAAACCCATTATTTTTATTTAATTATATACTTTATTCCCAACACTAATTAATTAATCTAATCTATAAATCAATAATTTACGTTCAAGAAAAATTCCCGAAAAGTCAACTAACATAAAATTGCTCTAACTTCCTATGATTGAGCCACCGAAAAAGAAGGTGCATCTTATTGGTTGTCCTATCCCAAGGATCGCTCTCATTTAGATCTATCATTCCTTTACTCGGGTGTTTCATTAATAAACTCGAACCGTAATCTCCGTAACAAGTTTAATAGATTCTTTTGTGCTCTTAGTGTCGTAAGTAAAGTTAATAGAGTCAACGTCAACGGTTAAATAAAACATATTTGTAGTTTCCAAGAAAGTGGGTCGTGCCAACATTTCGACCAATATGCGATTTTCCACAAGAAATTAAGAGGAAAAGGTGATTTAAAAGCTTAAGTTTGGTGAATGTCAATGGAAAAGGATAGTTTATATATGAAGAGAAGAAGGCATAGAAATGATATCTCAGTTTCTTGGCTAATCACTTTCAAAGTTCTTCATTGTTTTCCTTCATTTTTCCCTTTAATTTCTAGTGAAACTTCTCATTTCAAGTCAACCAATTGGCCCATATGCCTCCTACCTAAATCAACTATTTTTTTAATTCAATAAATACTAATATTTTAACGTTCGACATTGACTTATGCCTAAGTTCATAAATATATTGGTTGATTCTTGATTATAATATGTGATATCTCACGTCGGTTGGGGAGGAGAACGAAACAAAGAGTGTGGAAACCTCTCCCTAGCATACACGTTTTAAGGAAATATTCAAAGAGGATAATATTTGCTAATGGTGGGCTTGAGTTGTTACAAATGGTATCAGGGGTAGATACAGGGCGATGTATCAGCGAGGAGGCTGTTCCCCAAAGAGGTAGACACGAGTCAGTGTGCAGTGTGCCAATAAGGACGGTGGGCCCAAAGGTACTGAAATTGAATGGGAACACGAAATAGAAGAGAAAAGTATTTAAAATGGATGGTAGGAATCAAAATAAGTAAACCATGTGTGAATCATGTGTGAAATGAAGCACTAAGTTTTTAGTCGAATTTTGTGGTTAACAATTCCATCATCATCGTTTGCTATAACACGTGCATTTAATAGAGGCAAAATGAAAACGTGAATCTACTTTTTTTTTTTTTCTCGACCTTTTTTTTAGCATGTTTATCTGTATAAACTATTTAATCGAACATAATTGAATTAATTGACATGCGACTCAACAAAAAGAAAAAAGGTCACAACATAATTGCTCTTGATGAATTTTGAAAAAGCATATTTAAATGAATGTGTAAACATGAATTGAAATGTGAACAGAGTAAGGACCATATTGCAAATATCTTAGAAAGTAAGGACCATATTGCAAATATCTTAGAAAGTAAGGACCCTACTGCAAAATAACTGGTGAGGAATTTATCTATTTTTGGCTACTGCAAAATATTTGAATTACAGTTCTATCCCATTCTTGAAGTTTCAAACACGTTATATTATTATTGTTGATGTGAACAATTTTAAGACGTGATATTTTTTGTGATGATTATTAATTATTGTTGATGTGAACAATTTTAGTGAATTCAGCAGCAATTTGAAAGGTTGACTATTCAGGAATTTTTGGATCTACACTTATTTTCAACCCCTAAAGCATTTCATCTCTTATTACACCCTTCTTCGTCTCACTTACTACACCTTTCCTCTCTGGGTGCTTAGGTATCCACTTTAAGCCTTCTTTCGTTTGGACCTCACCCTTAACTTTAAGGCTATGGCATCCTAAGAGTAATTAAATAATTTTACATTTGAACTATTGATTGTAACGGGCATTTAATCAGTAACTAAATCATAACAAAATTGAAAGCAGAACTAAATCAGTAATAGTATTTTTTTTAGCCTAAAATAAACCAGCAAGTATGGTGGGGAACTTCTATCACAAACAGACCAATCTTGATTGTAAACCAAATGCAACCACAGGTTAACAAGACAGCAAAGACAGTTAATTTACCCTAATTTTTGTCTTTAGGGATCAAACTGGATATTAGAAGTGGGAGCAATCTATCAGTCTGGACGGACGACTCTTTTCTTCTAAAAATTGATTTTATTGATCATAAAGTCCTCTTCTTGTGTAAAGAGCCTAATCTAATTTTGCCCATGAAGTTCAGAGTAAAGTGTAATAATGCAGCAAAAGACATGAAAATAAGTGAAGTACTTGGACAAGACGAGAGCTGGCTGATTCCAAATTGAATGCCATCGACACATCCAACAAATGCTACAGCAGAAACAAAACTTGTTTCTATAACCTAACGTTGGTGGGAGATCAATTTCAAACAAGTTTTGTACATTTGTTTGCGTTTGACTTACACAACCATATCAAGACATCTCCCGGAACCGAGCAAGTGCTTTCTTATGAATGAGAGTTTTGTAGCTGTCACCGGCCTGTATCTCGAGGCTCGGATCCACCTTTTTCAGATGACTCCCGAGTCCCGCCCTGCTATCCATGGCTTGTGCTTGGACTGGCTCCGTCATTCCACTTCCATCCTTACCTAGACCCTGGATGCAAAAAAATATTACCAGAGAACAATCCCAACGTCACAATGGTGATGGTATATACCAACATTTAATTTCCCAGCATTATCAAGTTCTACATTAACTCCAAAACAAACAAACAAAAAAAAAAAAAAAAAAAAAAAAAAAACAAAAAANAAAAAAAAAAAAAAAAAAAAAAAAAAAAAAAAAAAAAAAAAAAAAAAAAAAAAAAAAAAACCATTTGGAAGATAGAACAGAACAAGCAAAACGGAAAGAGACATCAAATGCCAAACGATACGAAACTAATACATTCGATCGATAATCTATAATTGGGAACCTCAAGTATGGAAGGAAAATAATTAGGCCTCTAGGAGGCATATGACAGAAGATTTAAGAACAAGAGAAAAATTACCGAGCCTTCATGCCAGCCCATGTTACGGAGCATCCTGTTGCCCACGTTATTTTCATCGATTGCTTTATCCGCCGTAATAACTTCAAAAGTGTTGAGATTTGCATCCCCACTTACTCGTCCTCCACCAACGCCAGGAGGAAAAGGCATTGAATCCAGAGAACCCTTTTTGACTGAAATATCTCGATCTTCAAAATTCACATATGATAAACAAAGAGGAGATCTCACATGTCAATATGAAAATTCTGAATAAAGCATCGGCTCATCAACCCAGTTAACAAACTCAGTCATCAAACAACAATCTGACAGATCCCAGCGCTAATCATGAAGAAAATGAATCTGAAAGTATCAAGTGCAATGATTCCAAATATAATTTGGTTTCAAGTAAACATTGTATAATCTTTAACCATAAGATGAATGTCTACACTATATACAGAAGCTAAAGTGATAGAATGGCTGAACTTACTCAAATCCCCAAACTCGAGGTTGGACCGATCATCCCCGATGAATGTTGATGAGCCATATAAACTTCTCCTTTCAGCAGCACGATCTCTGTAGGCAGTCTGTGGTTGTTCCCTACTTGCAGAAGCAGAAGGTTGTGGCATTTCAGAAAACCTTCTCTTTCCACTTGCAGAAGTTATAGGAGGTGTGTAAGAACCCAAAGCAGACGCATCTGTTCTGAAGGAACTTGTGGTAGAGGGAGTGGGAGTATCAACAGCCATCGATGAAGTTGAATTGGCAGCACCATCTTTTACAGTTGAAGGAAAGACCACACTGGAGGTTGTTGGATACAAACTATCTGATTTCACAATACCCCTCCCAGAACCTCTGATAACACCCATCAAAGTCCCCCCGGAGCTGTTACTCACAGGTCTTGGCTTAACCTGAGATTCAGAAAGAGAAGTTGAAGCAGCTCCCGAGTTGAATGAAGTGCTCTCCCTTGAGGTTTGAACATCAGCTTTTGGTTTACTCTTCATCGATTGTCCAACAGGGAAAGTCTTATCTTCAGTTGATGCTAATAATTGGTTGTCATCAAGTGCCACTCGGGTTGCCTGTCCTTCATGACTTCGTTGCTTCCACATTGTCAAAACATTACTCATCTTCTTTTTACTAGCCAGTAAACTACTTTTTGAAGCAAGCTTTATCTCTTTAGCCTTTTCTTTCTCCCTCTTCTCTGCAGCTATCGCTGCTGTTGCTGCAGCCTGGACAGCATCTGGCAATGAAGCAGCCTTCTCAACCGATGTAATGGTAGCTGCAGGCGCAGAAATCACTACTTTTTTATTACTTGACCCTTCTGATGTCTTCGGGAACTCACCATCTTTTCCAGCAGCAGAGCTCTCATTCTGATCAGTACAGGGGATATATTGCTGCTTTTGATGGTCATATGTGTACCAAATTCCCCTGTTACCGTCATAGTATAAGCCTGTGTGATAAATGTGAAAACTTAGTTTTGAACCTTAAGAATTAATAATATGTTATAGATCATTAAAAAAAGTACGCAAATATAACCCTCTATTAGTTAATCTCACATTTTTCTTAAGATTTGTGGCTATACAAAGAACTCTGGTGGGTTTAAGACTATTTTTATCAGAACAGGTTCTTNCACACGGGACAGATTACCATCTTCTCCTTTTTTTTTTTTTTTTTTCTTTTTTTCTTTTTTTTTCTTTTTTTAGCAGCTTATTACAAACTTAAGTTTGTTGCAAATTTCAACTATTTATGGTTCAATTTAGGCATTTATGAGCCCAGAACTTCGGCACCTGGTTGTGTGTGATTAGTAAATTTTGTCCTCTTAAACCCAATTTGCTCCTTNAAAAAAAAAAAAAAAAAAAAAAAAAAAAAAAAAAAAACCCTTGGAAAAAAACTGGTATTCGATTCTTGTTTCCAAAAAATTGATCTAGGGATAGAGTTTCAAGATAAACTTTCAAATCAAACTTCTCTAAGCTCCTTCAACTCTCTAATATAGCTCATTATTTCCTTCCAAATTCATTTGCCACCCAAACACCTTAAGCCAATACTCAACTTAATCCCAATTAATTGCAGTCCTTTCATCCTAGTGTCCTCTTTTCTGTAGGAAACAAGACTTCCAACCAACAAAAAAAACATGGGTACAGGAGGATGTTAAGACTTCCACTCAAAGGCCAAGAAGATTAAAAAAAAGAAATTAGCAAGCAAGCAAATAATGGCAAAAATATTATAAATAACAGACTCAAATTAGTTGCAATGGGATAAGGGTAAGCTCCATCAAGGGACATACCTGTATTTCCGTCATAGTAGAACCCAGAAGCAGCATCATAATAGTAACCTGATGCTTCATCCCACACAAAGCCAGATTGTGGAGCCGAACCATGACTTTGAATTGCCACCTCCTTACCTCCTAGTTCCTGGCCACCATTGGATTGTTTGTCATCTGGGTTGTATTCCTTTGGTGCCCATCCAACAGCATCATACTAAAAAACACATGAAAGAATAATCATGCACAAAATACCCTAGAAGTAAAGATAGTGCTAATTTGGATCCCGTTGATACCAAGACTTATGAATCACGTATCTACTAAATACTTGTTCGTATACGAAGGGTGCTTACAGCAGAAATTTGTTAGAAATAAAGATTTCAGACATCAACTTAACAGGAGAACGAAGAGGTAAACATTTTGCATAGCTCCCTCCTTCATCACCTCAAACTTATACTTGTTAAGAGTAATGCTTTTTTGTTATTTATAGCACCAAGACCAACATAAAAAATATTTAGTTCTAAATTATGCTTATTTGCATGTGGGTATACCTACTTCAATACTTGTGTATACTAATCCCTGGTTTTTTTATAAAAAAAAGTTAGATAATGCTAACTGCAACAGAAGTTACACCTAAAAGTAAGTCTAAAAAGGCAGATAAAATTGAAGTGTTCATGAAAATAATTTAAGGGGTGAAAAATAAAAATAGCTTCAAAATACCTGCTGAGCAAATGTCGCAGCCTCAATTGCAGCAGCTGCAAGGCTACTTGACTGTGAAGATCCAGATGGTCCTGATCCTTGACCAAGAATGCTCTTAGCATATGCTACTCGTAAAATTTGTCCATTCTTCTCGAGGGTTGTGCCATTTGTGGCATCAAGAGCTTTTGTAGCATCCTCCACCTACAAAAAAAATACAAATCTCATAACAAAATATAGCTTCTCTGTCTGTTTATGTGTGCTAAATTGATCTTTTCTCACATAAATAAAAAATAAAAATTAAGCAAGCAAAAATTGCAATAACACACAAATGTGATGAGACAGAGAGAGATTCCACTAAGCTAAGTACAGAGGCCCACTCCACTTATCTCCTTCATGCATCAGAAAACAGGTCACAACTTTTTTGGATAGGAAACAAAACACAATTATTAAGCACTACTTTGCTGGTTATAAGGATGGCAGCAATAATTTTGTCATCAATAATGTATTCCTGATTTTCAAGTATAGTAGACTGTAAAATCTCCCTCTGCAGAAATAAATCAATCTCCAGAAAACACGTTAAAATAATGTCACAAAGCACAGAGAAGGAGATGCATCAACATTTGGTACCATCAATTTTGTAGAAAAACAACAAAAAGTTCACATTACATATCCAACTAAAAAGCAAGCTTACCGAATGGAAATGAACAAATGCAAACCCTCTAGAAACATGAGTGAATTTGTCCCTAACCAAACGAAGGTCCTGCAAATATTTTTTAAAAAAGAAAATGTCATTATAACGTATAGTATTCACACTGTCATGACCTCGTAGAACTTGCAAAGATAACAAAGGCCAAAATACGCGAAATCCAAGTTAAGTTAAATGTGTTTATAGCTGGTTTAAGAGATATTTTGAACCAAATTCTATCGTCTAAGTTGAAAATTTGTCCAACTCCAATTAAGTGATTATTAGAAAAATGAAATTTCAACAATGTACCTTAATAGGAGCATGTTTAGAGAATTCATAGCGAAGCATTTCCTCATCCGCATTTTCATCCAATCCGCGAACAACCAAAACATGAGTTGGACCTACTTAAAATCAAATTCAGATAACTTCATCACAAGGGAATAAAATAGAAACAACCTGATGACAAACTATACACTGACCTGCTTCTTGTCCTTTCTTTCCTAAAGATGATTGATTAGACATATTAATATCTGCCGGTGGAGCATCATCAGTCCGAGGTTCATTACACTGCATAAAACAATTGTGGTTTTTTCAATATTAACACGTCTGTCCTTAAATGAACGAGATGTCCCTTTGCCCAAAATTAGAGATTCAAAGCTTCAGGATTTAGTCCAATACTTCATATATATAAATATTTATCCCACGGCTGCCATGTATAAAACCACTTTCACCAATTACAATAAAAAGATTTTTATTCTTATCAGACAATCACAGGGGCAAATTAAACAAGAAATCGAAAAACCAAGAAACATAAATAAGGTATGAACCACAAAAAACTTATTTCATATTAATTAACTCTATATTGACAACAAGAATCCTTAGCATTTACTTCCAAAAAAGATGAACCTACACTTCGCATATGTAATTTATAATAGAATCGAAGCAGTGGTCCACACACAAAGTTAAAATACTCCAGATCAACACAGGCAAAGACTAGAATATTGGGGGATACGGTTTGAGAGACCAATTTCCTAAGAATAATAGTGAGAGAATCCCAATCAGGAGGCATTAAGCATCCTCATGGAGAGATTAGTCAACTTTTTTATAATTATAGTTACTGAGATTGCTTATTCCATTTGGGAAGCTATATAGAATTATTATTTATGGTTTAGATTATAATGCTTCATCACTCAAATGAAATGAGCTTCTTGTTTCCACATATGTACATCAAACTACCAAGTACACAACCCATGTACCAGAAACATAGTTAAAGATCTCTACAATTGAAACAATTATCAAAAGTAGAAGAATATAGAAGAAATATTGGCAAAAACCTGAAAGCAAGATGTTCGCCTTGCAAAATTTACACAGCCACAGATTGTGCACATCCAATCAGATGGCATTGCCATATTCTTGCTAAAATAACCAGATCTCATAGTATTTTCTGCAGCAAAAGATCCTCCTGCACCCCCAGTTGGCTTACTACTGCAATACATAATAGATGAAATAAAAATAAGCTAGAGCAAAAAATAAATCATGGACTCGCTGAAGCCTACATTCAATAAAAATGACAATAAGACCTGAAAAAAAATTCAGAGAAGACTGATTCTCATAGAACCCAGTATTCTGAACTCCAGGCAAGTAAAAAATAAATAACGTAAAAGAAACCTAGACAATTAGACAAATGCTAGCCTTATCCAATTCAGTGATAAACTGAACAAACCTGTACTCAAAGAAAAGCTTCCTGCCATCAACAACTAGTCCATCATCACCAATCTTGTCCATCATTGTTTGTGCTGCTCCCTATTTCATCAATAAGAAAAATTATACATATCCACCCAGAAAATATAATATAATTAACCAATACAAAGTTTGAAAATTGTGGTTACCACTGAAGGGAAATCAATAAATGCAAAACCACGTGAAATGCCAGAATTGCGCTCTTTGATCACACGTACATGACGGAGGGGTCCCCATTCAGCCTATGATGAAGCACATTATAAAAATATTACAAAGTTTATAGCTACTATGTGAGCCACAAACATTTTAAATAAAATATCAAGCTTAATATTACAAGGATTTGGTAGAGATCTTCTTCAGTGGTTTTTTGAGAAAGACCCTTCACAACTACAGTGGCAGATGGAGCCTGCATGAAAATGTTAAAAATCACTCAGTTTTATTCTCTCATAAATAATGAGTAAACAGAATAGACCGAGACCAAGAAAGAATACCACTGAATAATGCTCACGGTCTCGTTTCTCTTCTCGATCTCTTCGCCTCTCAGACCTTTCATGGCGATCGTCATCATAACTATCCTCTCGATAATTTCGTCCATGGCTTCGACTTCGAGGAGATCTTGATCTAGAATGAGAATCACGCCCACGAGACTTAGACCTATCATGTCTTCTATGAGGACTTTGATCCCTATCCCAACTAGAACATCTCTTGTCACGTTCACGATCACGTGATTCCCTTCTTCTCCAGTTACCCTCTCTTCTACTACCCCTATCATAATCAGAATCATATCGATACCGTCCATGGTCATAATCCCTCTCATAACTATCATCTCTCTTTGGATGAGCCACATTAGACTTGTAGTCATAATCATCGTACGCATAATCATCACGCTCACGACTCCCAAACCGATCTAGCCTGTCAATTCCATGATCACGAAGATTACTAACACTACGATAACCATCACGAGATCTATCAAAATCCTGATATGTATCAATTTCATGTTCATTAAAAGCATCCAAGTCATGGTATGACTCGTTATATGGTCTTTCATATCGTCTTGATCCCCTATCAATAGGGTAGTCATCTTCATAACTTCGCCTCCTTGATTGAGACCAAAGGCCAGAAGCTGAAGGTGCTGGTGGGGCATAGTCTTCCCTATTGGCAATATCATGGTGAAAGGCATCTCTTGGATAACTGTTATCTCTTGTGTATCGTTCATCTAAAAACCTTCGTTCATCATATGCTCCGCCAACCCTGCAAAAATGATAAAAGAAATGGGATGGAAGAAACCTATGCAACTGAACAAGAACAAAAAGTAAACTTGGACAAAGCAACCTAATATGAACGAGAATCCGAGTAGAAGTACAAGAAAAAACTCACTTAATCACCCATTGGATATACATCGACGCAATTAAGATTTATGAACGAACAATTCTTCCCAAACATGTTAAAATATTCTTTCCAATGATGATGAAGAGTTATTACTCACCGGAAGTTTGGCTCGTGAACATTCCCATAACCCTCCAAAGCCTGTGGATTCAAGAGAATAAGCTATGTCAGCACAAATAGTCAAATGTTCTTATGAGGTTAGGCAAATCCAGTCCACATCCTCAATGCCCCAAGTCTTTCTCTCATTTTTTTCTTTAAAGATGAGATGCCGGAAAAGAAATGGACATTCACATAGCCCTAATAATTTCGGGAATTATCATCCATATAGGTGATTATTAAGGAGGAAACCACAATTACGCTGTTATTATCCCATCCTTGTTGAAGACCATAGCGCCCAGGATCCATTATCGCAGGAAAAGTGAGTCACGAATACACCCTGCAAAGCTCTGGATGTTGGATCAAAAGATTCAGGAGCACAATGTTCGAAAACCTTTCCTGTAATATACGCACCAAACAGACATAGTTATGCCATGACGAACCAACACTTAACAAGTCCCATGAATAGACCTTGGCCTCGTATCTAAATTGGAATCCTCATAAATATAATCCTTCCCAGAATTCAGAAGCATCAATCTTCCGATTCCCTTAACAAAAAAAGCGGACCTTAACATTAGAAACCATAGAGCTCACGCAGCAACAACATAACTCAGTTGCCAAACTCAATCGCAAATACACCAACGCATTGAACATAATGTTTCAAGCGACCAACATGGCAAACGCCAAAGCAAACAGAAAAGGAAGAAATCCACAAAACATCGAAGAAACAATGACTAAATGACGTTATTTCCTACCAAAAGGCGCAGCGACACATGACGACACACGAAACATAACAAGTCTTCAACAACATTGAAAATTGCAATGAATTAGGAAATTCAACGTACATACAATGGAATTGGAAGACTGATTTGGATCGGATCGACTGAATTGAAGCTATCTCACTTTCTGTTCTTGCTCTTCTTCTTCTCGGTCTCTTCTAGGGTTTCTTCCGCCACAACCAGAATGCGTTAAAGCCCCGAAAGCATTCGACAAAAAAAAAATGCTTCCAGCTTTCACTACTCTCTTCGCCCGACTCATTACAGAAAAATATAAATTTGCCCTTCTCATTGATGATCGAAATATGTGGGCCGGGCTTCAAACTGTATATTCTGGGCCCAACTACCAGGCCCAGGCCCAGGCCCAATCTTGAATGTGTGTTTTCATAATTATAATCAAATTTTTAAAAAAAATCACACTTAATTTCTTTTTAAATTATATTTTAAGAAATTTCGTTTACTTAGTTATAATCTAGTTATTATTATTAAATATATTGTAAAAAAATTACTAATAAAATATAATTTATATTTTATTATAATTGTATTTAAAGCTATATTAATAGTTTTAAAATTGCTATTGGTTGAGGAAAGATATCAAAAGATTTAAAAAATAGTTTTAAAATTTTTAAATTATTTAAAAAAATATTTATATTCTTTAATATTTTTATTTTTTTTTAGAATATAAAAAACACCTCCAAATTTCTTAAAAAACTTTAAAAAAAAACACACATTTAAACTTTTTACGAGATTAATAATATTGTTACCTAAAATATTCATGAGTTTTTAAAAGTAAAATAAAAAAAAGATGATTTTTATCTGTATATTAACGGTAATAAATTTTTTATTATTTATTTATAAAATTAACGGTGCTAATGTTATTTCAAAATTTTATGATATTTATTTAAAATTTTAAGTATATTTTTAAATAAAATATTAAGGGTTTTTATCTAAAATTTATATAAATGTATTTTTTTTAAGACTTTTTTTAAATTAAAGATTATTATTGAATATTTTGTTTGAAAAAATAAAAAGTTTATTTTTTATTTATTAATTTAGTGTTCAAATTATGATTATTAAATCTAGGCCTAGCATGTGTCCCTTTTATGGGTCGGTAACCCATTAGTACCGGATCTCATGTGCTTACACGTCTGCCACGTGTGCTATTTAGGAGTACAATGTATCTCGTTATTGCGGTAAGGTGAATTTTTGATAACGTTATCTTCCGCTGATTGGGCTGCCTTGTCCACGTGTCATCTTCTTCCTACACTCTCACGCTTCTCCCTTTATCTTCATACCAATGGCATGCCATCACGCTTTTTTCCTTTTTCAGACAAATTATTCAATAAAGTCGCTAATTTATTTTTAATAATTATAGCGATATTCAAAAGATACAAACGAATGAATTTGATATAAGATAATAATTTAACATTATTTGATTATCAAGTTCAAAAAGACAGATTTTCGTGTTTAGAGAATTCTGCCCCTTTTCATAAAAATAAGGCCGACAAAGCGAATATGTAAAAATTGCCTTAGTTTGGATTGTTCCCTGCAACTCGGGAACATGAAGTTCAAAAAGACAAATTTGGATAGGGCTCAAGACGTAGTCGGGCGCTGCTGATACAGTACCAAGCTAGAGCGGTCTAATAAGGGAATTGCCGACTGGTTTGTGTAGAAGAAGTTGGACCCACAAACTTTAAATCTCCCATTGTAGCTACAATATCAAATGAACCCGAAATCTTACCGAGGAGTATGAGTTCGAAGAGCTTGAAGATATCGATATTTACTCGCTTATTGAATGGACGAAAATAAAAATGTAATATTTTTATTGGGCAAGCTACAATTTGACCCACACTCTCAGCCCCATTTTGAAACTGAGCGGCAACTTGCAGAAAAAGCAAAAACTGGACGGGCTCGACGCAGTTTGCGGACCATATTCTTCCAGCAACGATCAAGACTCCATTACAGCAACCATCCACCACCAAAACCCCGAAAAGCGCACAGTGGCCTCAACTCAAATGCGCCACAAAAAAACAAACAAAACAACACCCATTTCATTTCAATCGCCTTTTTATATTACAATCAATCTTCAAAGTTGAATCGAAACAGAGAGCTCCCTCCCTTGGCGGTTCGTTTCTCCTCCCTCCTCCATTGCTGTTCTTCAGCAATCGTAAGTGATTCTGCTGTTCTTGTGTTTTTTATTTTGGGGATTCGTTTCTGTTCATATTCTAGTCAAATTTCGAAGAAATCTGAGGATAATCACCATGTGAGTGTTAGGTGTTTGTTGGTCACGGAGTTTATTTTATGTCCACATAATCGGGTTCTTATATTAATTTATTGTACTCTGTTTTGGTTGTGCTTGTTTTTTAAACTATAAATTTTTGGACGAATTACAGGCGCGATACAAAAGAGAAACTAAGTGGGGAGCTTCCTCCGTGTCAAAGCATCGCTAGGAATTTCTTGGACGGTTCAATCGGATTTAACTTGCTTTTTCCACTTCATTTTCCAATTGGGTTTCTCGATTACTCTGCGATTCGTTATTTCTAGATTCGAATCAACGAGTGAGGAAGTGAAATTTTGAAAATCGATTGATATGTCTTTTGCTTCGTCGTTGGTTGTCTCTTCCAACGTCGAAATTTCCCCATCGAGCTTCGGATTTCTTGATTCAGTTCGAGATGGATCTCAAATTCCCGATTCTTCGAGATTCTTTTCCCGAAATCGAGCGGCGAAAATGATGAAAAAGAGACACAAATGGGGGAATTACTCTCACTCCTCACAATTGAAGTACCCAGTTATTGCTGCAAGTATGGTGGTGAATCCCGCCGGAGCAATGACCGTCTCGTCGGAGCAAAAGGTGTACGACGTGGTTATGAAACAGGCGGCTCTGGTGAAACGGCAGCTGAGGACAGCCGGAGAATTGGATGTGAAGCCGGATATTGTTCTTCCTGGGACTCTGAGCTTGTTGAATGAAGCTTATGATCGTTGTGGTGAAGTTTGTGCAGAGTATGCCAAAACATTCTATCTGGGTTAGCCTTTTTGTTATCATTTTTCTTACTAAAAATTTGTTACTTAAATTCTTGTCTGATTTCATGTCTTTTTGTTCTTCTTTTTAGGAACTATGCTGATGACTCCCGAGAGACAAAAGGCTATTTGGGCAATATATGGTAAGTGGTACTGAACTTTTATATTTGAATTTCCTTTGCTTGGCCTTTGTAGCTTTGATCGACATGATGTCGGTGTGCAATCTGTTTGGTTATAGAGCCGACTGTTATTTATAGCTTTTGTTATACATAGTAGAACTTTCTCTTGTTCTTTGTGTTCATCTAGATTGGGTGTGTGCGTTGTTGTGCGATCTTAACCTAATCTGTACTGAGTTTATCCTCGTTTGTTGTTGGCTTGAAGTGTGGTGTAGGAGGACAGATGAGCTTGTTGATGGGCCAAATGCTTCACACATAACACCATCAGCATTGGATAGATGGGAGGCAAGGCTGGAAGAGCTTTTCCAAGGGAGGCCTTTTGATATGCTGGACGCCGCTTTAGCCGATACCGTTACTAAGTTTCCTGTCGACATTCAGGTCAGCTATGGTTCGATCGACATCATAGCCATATATGAAATCTTGGTACCTCTAGTAGAGATGTTGTTTGGCTATGAAGTTGGATGAAGTCTAATACGTTTCGATTTTTGCAGCCGTTTAAAGATATGATCGAAGGGATGAGAACGGATCTAAGAAAGTCGAGATACACAAATTTCGACGAACTATATCTCTACTGTTATTATGTTGCTGGAACAGTTGGGTTGATGAGTGTTCCTGTGATGGGCATTGCACCTGACTCGCAAGCAAGCACAGAGAGTGTGTACAATGCTGCTTTGGCTTTAGGCATTGCTAACCAACTTACAAACATTCTCAGAGATGTTGGAGAAGAGTAAGTTCACTGCCCTTGTTGACTCTAGTGTAAAGTTTCCTAAGCTGGTTCATGTCTTAACTAATCTTAAGTCAGCTCGATAATCGTTAAGAACTTAGAGGGAACTAGTTCAAACCGTTACAACGACCTTAGACAATCAAACATAGTAGAGTCAGACAGCTCTCTCATGACATTAATAGTACACACACACTAGCTCAAACATTCACGGATAGGAGTGAAATCAACCTATAGTGTAAACCTAATGATAAGTAAAAAAGAACGTCGTAGAACAAGTCCAAACTCCATAACTGTAACGACCCAAGTCCACCGCTAGTAGATACTGTCATTTTTGGACTTTTCCTTTCGGGCTTCCTCTCGAGGCTTTAAAAGGGAAAGGTTTCCACACCCTTTGTTCTCCTTCCCAACTAATGTGGGATATCACAATAACGACCATAACCACTGTCGATTGAAGTGCATGAACAGGTGTATAAGACGTTTCCTTTAACGGGATTTATTTATGGTATGTAAAGTGCTAGAAGAGGAAGAATATACCTACCACAAGATGAGCTAGCACAGGCAGGAATTTCAGACGATGATATATTTGCTGGAAGAGTAACTGATAAATGGAGGAACTTCATGAAGAGTCAAATTAAACGAGCTCGAACGTTCTTCGATGAGGCCGAAAAAGGAGTGTTGGAGCTTAGTAACGCTAGCAGATGGCCGGTAAACAATCCATCGTTTCTTTTACTCTTCTTCTTTGTTTTGCTATCCATTTTTATCGAATTCTATTAGTCATTGTGCTTGAGTGGTAGCCATAATGTTTGTAGGTGTGGGCTTCATTGCTACTATATCGGCAAATATTGGACGAGATTGAAGCAAATGACTACAACAACTTCACGAAGAGGGCATATGTGAGCAAAGCCAAGAAAATGATGGCACTACCAATGGCTTATGCAAGGTCTCTCCTTGGCCCTTCATGAACTTGCTACGAAAATTTTGTATATTAACATGTTCTTAATTATATAATGCCTCCTTCATTAGTCAAACAAAGTTAGCCACAAAACTAATGGAAAAAAAGCTCAATACATGAGGTAAAGGAAAAGAGAATAGTTTGGGTCGAGGCCCTAATCAACCCCCTCAGCCTTGACACGCGACCAAGGTCGACCTCTTAAGGAACCATGTCGGTTCGTGACCGTTGAATCTGGTCTCGATTATGAATTATAAGAATCAAATTTATATAGTACTTGAGTCCACATGCATGATTCTGTGAGGTACACGAGTTATAAGGTGGGATTGAAAGGAATACAGTCAAAGGTTACGGTGTAGGAGCGAAGGAAAGTAGAATGAGTGTAACTTAGTTATTATTATTAATAGGGGCGTACATGGGTTGAACTTGAAATTTCGGGTTGATGACCCGAGCAACTTGAATAGAGTTCACAACCCAACCTAATTCTCTATTTTTCGATTTGGGTTGGATTTGTTGGGTTGTTCTTTTTTATTTTTATTTATAATTATTTAACAAAATCCTACTTATTATTAATAGCTAAAGTTTTAAAGTTCAAATATCAAACATTAACCTTAATTTTGGGTTGGTCGAATTGACCTGACCAAAAAATGTCAACCTGTAAATCAAATTAAATTTGTTAATTCTTTTAAAAAATTCAACCAAATTGAACCTTTATTGGACTTAGATAGTCAAAGTCGCTCGAATAACAATGGTCGTTAGATTCAAACATCTAACCTACTAAGTTGAGTATGACACATAAATCAATCAAGTAATGCTATATCATTCTTTACTATAGTTTTATTCAAAAAAATGAGCGGCTAATAAAAAGGAAAAAATCGGACCGTACACGTGGCATGATATAAAACGATAGATCTGTAAACCCTAAAAAGCAATTTTAGGGCTTGGAAGCGAACATTGCAGCCCCTCTGTTTCTATATATAAGCTTCTTAGCGCTTTATCTATCACACCAACAATCGTCTTCTTCATGCGGCCAATCTTCACTATGTAGCGTTAGGGTTTTGATTCGTAAGAGGTAAACCATTTTCTTTTCGTAGTGGACTTAATGGCGTTGGATACTGAGTACTGGCATCCGTTAGACTCTGTTTCATTATCGGTTGCTTTGTATTTTCCGGCGTGATAGCAGCTCTGTTTCTGTTAACTAAAGAGGCCTTCATGGCTTCCACACGAAGCCGGCCGTTGAGTTTCAGTTTCGTGCTTAAGGCCAATACTACTTGCTATGGATTTAATGTTGCCTTTTGCATTGTTTGATATGTATGATTATCAATCGTAGATGGAAATGATGACACTTTCCCCAAATGATCGACGCTGATTATACTGTGCTGGTGTGGTTACCACACTTGTCTGATCCATCTCATTCGATTTTGATTGAATTTGAATTTGTCTTGACGTTTCCATTCTACTTTTTAGTGTTCTTCGAAAGAAACTGCCATTTCTCTTTTAATAGTTAGCTTGCTAAGTTCTTTTTAGTACTTTTAGTTGATTTTATATGATTGTATTCAGTTGCTAAACTGAATAATTGCGATGAAGTTGGAATTGATGATACTTTCCCCAAATGATCGACGCTGATTATACTATGCTGGTGTATATATCACATTGCGTCTGATCCTTCTTCTTCGATCTTTTTTCAATTAAATTTTCCTTGTCTTATAGTCTTTCGATTCATCGAGTTTCATAGAATTTAATGCTTTATTTCTTATTGATATTTGATTGCATATGTTTTTATTTAGTGGCGTTAATTGAATTAATCTCTACTTTCAGTATTTGTTTTAAATGTTGTTCGAGATGTATGACTACCAATCGTAGATGGAAGTGATGACACTTTCCCCAAATGATCGACGCTGATTATTCTATGCTGGTGTGTTCATCACACTTTTGTCTGATCCATCTCCTTTGATCTTAACCATGAACTGGTTTTAATCAAATTACGTTTGTCCTAACTTCTGCATTTGACCTTTTTTTGGTTACTTTGAATCAAACTGTGATTGCTCTTTGGGCCGGTAGCTTCAGCCCAATCTTTGTGCTAGAACCCATTAACAATGCGTCCGAGCCTAACATTGGATCAAAATAGTCTCGACAATTTTGATCATTTAAAACACCATGTATTTTATTAAGTAAATTATAATACACGTGAACAACATTCATAGAATTTACTACAAAAATCAGTTACAACAAATGGTCATGAAACATATTTATATCTTTCCTCTAGGCCCATAACTTGTTTACGTTAACCATAGTCCCTTGAATCCTAGCACCTTCATATGAACTCCTATGGTTATTTATACCCTTTAGTTCTCATATATGTTAAAATTCTCAAATCAATATCATTTTATCTCGGATGATAATGACTTTTGATAGTTTGATTCAACAGGGCTGTATGGTTCAATTATTTTGTGTCAAATTATTATACCGTTTATTTAAAAATAAAAATTTTCATCAATAAAATATAAATAAAAAAACATATAATAAAAACAAAAGCAAAATTAATGAAAAATAATAGAAGAAAAAGAAAGTGATGTTTGATTAAAAAAGGGAAAATAAGGAACCAAGTGGAAAAATGAAAAAAATTGGAGATCAAATGGCGATAAGGGTGGAATGAATAGGAAAAGATTAATCCCTTTATCTATTATGGTTCCAATATTATTGTTGGGAAGGAATTTTTTAGGGCAAAAGAGTAAATTGCTTCTCCAACACATGGATTTTATATAATCTCTTGTTTCTCTTTTTTCATCTCAAAATCTTGAAATAAAACCCTAAACCCTAAATCACTTTCTGTCATTAAAGTTAAACTCCTTAGACTTCATTGTAAAAACTGCCACAAATTCACCATTGGAGATCAAAATCAAGAAAACTCCCAATAGAGACTTGTTTTGGCAAGGGAAGAGAAATTTGGGTGGTAGATTCACTCTAGAAAATTGAAGACTTATAAGCTACAATTATGACCTTTTTGTTTTGGTTGTACGAGGAGTCTTGGAATCTTGGAATTTCTGGAGAGATAAGTATGTGTTTTACGTTACTTTGAACGTCTTCATTTTGTTCAGAACTCGAGTGAAAATTTCCAAAATAATACGCGTCCAAGTTGTGTGCGTTATGTTACCAAAATTTAAAGAAAACGTTTGAACACACCTGTCGCCCAACGCATTGAGGAGCCTGGTGTAATCGACCAGCAACACATGGCAGAAAACGATGGGAAATATGTGTCTAGCCCTGGCAGTTGACACTTGTAAAGCACTCGGACCTAAGTCGACCTAAACTCGACTCAGTGCCCAACCGATCTTACTTGCGACTCGATCGACTATGTCTAACTCGCAACTGCGCAGAGGTTCCCGTGCGTGAAAATGTATGTAGCGATCCCTTAGTGCCAAATTCATCTATTCAACTTTTGTTTGCTAGTTTTTTGCTCAGATTTTGATACCAACTCAAATCTCATGTGAATTAGGACCCCAAGGGAATCTCAGAACTTTTGGAACCTTCTCTGATAAGATGATCAAGCTCACGAACGGGGTCAATGACCATTTGAATTTTCCTATGAGATAAGCCTGCATGCTAATAAACCACTAAGCCACTAATCCTAGGAAGTCAAACCAAGTGGTTTAGAAGATGGAAATAAATTAAAATAAGAAATAAGCATACTTAAAATCGATTAATTACGAAATTGCTTTAGGCTAAGGATATGATATTGCATGTACGTGAAAGGAGGAAGGAAATTTTGTGAAACATGCAGTCCGGGTGAAGATGGACGTTATCTCTCGTCGAACATGCGTGTTGATATCGCAAGGACTATTGCACGTTAACTCTAGTATACGATTGTGTGTATTTTCTTTCTTGTTGAGAATAGGAAGAAACATTGAGCTTAGACTAGGATGCTAGAGACTTATCTGGCTAGACAAAGTCTAGATCAAGATGCCTCCAGGAGATGGTGCATTTAGGGTCACGAAGGGCGGCCAACAGGCCCAGCCCCAGTGTTTGAGACCACGATGATTGTCAATTTTTGTGTTAGTATGGTCTTGTGGATACTTATTAGGTTATGGATGCAAATAGAGTCTCATAAGTAGATTGCTTACTGGGTATTCTTATACTCATCATTTCCAAAAAAAATTTCTTCAGGTGTATGATGTCACTGATCAAGGCACGAGGGTGCTTGGGAGACATGATGCCACAAAGGGGGCGACCCAGAGCGTCTATGAGTCTTGCACAATCATACATAGTCATATCATGCATTTTGTTACCCCCATTAACTTCTCTTATAAACTTCATATACTACATGAACATTTGTATTTTTTTGAAAATTTTCTTCTTAATTACTAAATTTTTTCGGTAAAATCTTTTTCCTTATTTCTTTTCTACGTGCTTTCCTCGTATAGTCTCTCGATCACACAATTGATTCAAAGTCTAGAATTTCAAGCGGTAACACACTTGGATGCGAGCAAACCCAAAGGAATGATTCCTCCTTCAAGAACACTAACATTAAAGATGGTAAAGAACAGTAGTAATACAACGACAACAAAACCGAGGGTGAAGAAAATTGAACCCTAAAACCCTTAATAGAAAACCAAAATTGAAACTAAAACCAAGTGAGAAGCATACTTACGAACAACTAATCTATAAACATTGTAGCCGAAGGTAAACGAAACAACAAACCCACAATGAGCTCAATGTGACCCAGTGAAGCTAAGTCTGAGCCAAAGTCAAATAAAAAACATAATGAATAGATTACCAAAGTGAGCATAACTACTCATTCTCTCAACGCCCACAAAGGTTCATATCCTCTTAAAAACTGCGTACACCCATAGAATATACTTCACACCATAGAATATACTTTCTCACACCATAGAATATACTTTCTTCAATTATATATATATACATAAAACACGCCGAGACAAATTAATATACAATTTTTTTAAAAGAAGTCATAGTAAGTTTTAGGAGATAAAAAAACATTCAAAATTTTTAAATGTTACGAGAAGATTCCCACAACCCTCAAGTCATAGTAGGTTCACGAGACGACATTCCAATTTTTTAAATTAATCGCTCAAGATCGGAAGTGCCACTTGTTTTTGTCGTATTCGTGTTATTCTTAAAACGAGAATATTAACTTTGAACCTTGCACCCCATTCCTTTTCTTCTCCTTATATCCTCCATTTGTCACCGTGTAGAACTGGCAACACATGTACTTCTTGATGTGAGAATAAACTTGAAAACAATATCAATAGTGGGTTCTTTTCAAACCCTATCTTACATAGATGCTTATAACAGAAAGTTCGGTATTATCGATAGACCTAATTGAATTAGGTAAACATCACTCGATATATTTTTCAGTTCCTTATAATCAACTCGAGACGAACATAGAAATAATTATTGTATTTTTTATGTTATAAATAAAGATCGTAAAAATTATTTATAAGACATTTTAATCGATCAAAAATCAAGAAGATCAGTAGATTTGAACGTGTTGAAAGGCTCGTTTATTTTGAACCATTTGATGGGAATACAATTGGTGGGTTGGCAAAGGACACTAAATCATGGAATAAAGAATAAGCTTTTAAGTAGCTTAGGCATGTTCAAAAAGTAATGTTGGTTTAGAAATTGATTCCAACCCCTTAACAAAAAGACACAATAATTCAAAAGTAAGGTAGGTAATTTAGGAATGTTCTCGGTGTTTGGCGCTTAATTTTCAAGCGTTCTATCTAAATCACAAATCATCGAACAACAATGATTAGATAAGAGTGTTTATGGGTTGAGTTCGATTTGATTGAGACATTTTTTAGTGTGTTTGGCTTATGGGTTGAGTTTGATCTGATCGAACGAGAGTGATCCTAAGAATATCTTAGTTAAAAAAGGTTTGAAAGAGTTGATAGTTACTATATATATATATCAACAAGATGCACCTTTCTTTTTAATAACTTAGTCATAGAAACTTCAATCTAAACTGTACAGATTGGATTGAGATTATCGATCTAAATTGATAAACGTTGAGAGTATTAATCTAAATTGATAAACGTTGCAACGTTCGTCAATTTTTTTTGGGTCATCTAATTTTGTAAATAGCCCGAGTTTTGATTTGTGTTTGTAGCTTAACGTTCATGCACTACGTCTAAATCTCATCGGACAATAGTTGACTTCGTAAGTCAGACAAAAGCATACTAAAAATGAACTTAGGAGGTGAGTAATTAAATACCAAATCTTGATTCATTTACATTTGGATAAAGTTGATGAGTTTTTTTTGGATCAATAAATTTTTTAAACGCCCCTAGTTTGGTTTGTGTTCGTAGATTTATTTTCAAAAGCTCGACCTAAATCACAACCACAGAATAGTAAAAAAATGACAAAACATATTAAAAAACGTCACGTGTTAGTTTATGAGAATAATCTTCACTCTTAGAAGCAATTCAAGATAAGTAAGTAACGTGACCATGTTCATTTATTTGATAACCCAACCAAAACTGTAACAGTTTAAGCCTACCGCTAGTAGATATTGTCTGCTTTGACCCATTACATATCATCGTCAACCACGGTTTTAAAACGAGTCTGCTAGGGAGAAGTTTCCACACTTTTATAAATAATGGTTCGTTCCCTTCTCCAATCGGTAGGAGAGGGAAACAAAACATTCCTTATAAAGATATGTAAATTTCTCTCCAACAGACACGTTTGAAGGATTCTTATCTAAATCACCGATAAACGATAGTTGACTCGTCGATAATGTTAAAGTGATTAGCATTAAGCAAATGTAAGAAGCTCCAAATCGAATCAGCTAGCGATTACTCATATCTTTACATGGAAAGGACAATGAATTACCAAAGTTATGAAACAAAACCAAACCAAACCAAACCAGTTTTGTTTTTGTGTTCCAACAAGTTCATCTCACCCACAGATTCGTTTTCCTTTTTCCAATAATGTTCTTTCTTTTCCAATCTTTTAAAGCTCCATCTACACATCAAATTCCCTAAGCCATTGGCCAACCAAAACCAAACCCATTTGGCCTACCTCTCCTATAAATGCCCCATTGTGTTCAACCATTGCATAATGCACTTGTGAGAGAAGAAACAGCTATACAATATGGGTTCAATTGTAAACAATGGTGCTGCCAAGAGGCCTGAGTTGATAGCTCATGGCATGCCAGAGGCACTCAAGCTGAACCATAGCTCTATGAAGAGATGCTTTGGTAAGCTTGTTGAGAAGGGGAATAGGAGCTTGAAGCTCAAGCAATTGATGGAGGAAATGGAGCATGTGGAGGGTGTTCTTGGCCATATTTTCGCATCTACTCAGGTTCTTCTAATCTCTCTCTCTCTCTCTCTCTCTCTCCCGGGATTGACCTGCGTGACTCACAATCTTATACCGTTGAATATACTGACTCTCGTAGCTATGCTTTGGGCTTTCCCAAAAGGCCTCGTACCAATAAAGATAGTATTCCTCACTTGTAAATCCATGATCAAATGTGAGACTCACCCCAATAATCCTCTAACCCATACGAAAGAGAATTCAATAATTTTCTTTCTCGAACATATTGTTCTTCTCTCTATTTTGTCTTTTCATTGTCTCCTCGTAACTTTTTATGTTATGTTTTCCTTACTTATGTAGGAGGCAATTGTGACTCCTCCGTATGTTGCTTTTGCTGTTCGACCAGAACCTGGGCGTTGGGAGTTTGTTCGAGTTAGTGCGCTCGATCTCTCGGTCAAATCTCTCACTTCTACTGAATTTATCAAATTAAAAGAGATTATTTATGACAAAGAATGGTAATAATATGTTTTTTTTTTTTAAAAATATATTTTGTTTTATAAAAAAAATGTGTAATTAGTTTCCATAAATGGATAATCCTTTAGGGCAAATGATGAACATGCATTGGAAGTTGATTTTGGAGCCATTGAATTCACAACTCCTCACTTAACCATTCCCTCCTCAATTGGAGAAGGTCTTAGCTACACTACAAAGTTTCTAACATCAAACCTAAGTGGCAAATTGGAGAATGCACAACCGCTCGTCGATTACTTGTTATCCCTCGAGTATCAAGGAGTGGTATGATTCAAACCTTTGATCTTCAGGTCGAGAATATATGTTTTAACTAGCTAAGCTATGTTCGAGTTTAACCGTTACTTTTTTTGTCACAGAAACTTATGTTAAACGAGACTCTAAACACAGCTTCCAAGCTTCAAACGACATTGATTCTTGCAGATATTTTCCTTTCTACACTTCCTCCCGACACCCCTTACGAAAACTTCCACCTTAGGTGAGAAACCCTAATATTGCTTTCGATTTTATTGAGTATAGTAATAATTTAGCATGACCCGTCATTTTCATTCATAATCATAATCGTAATCGGAATCGGAATCGGAATCGTAATAATCTTTTCCAACTTTTGTGGAATCAGATTGAAGGAGTGGGGTTTTGAGAAAGGATGGGGAGACTGTGCTGGAAGAGTAAAGGAAACCATGAGATGTCTGTCTGACATACTCCAAGCCTATGATCCAACACAAATGGCAAAGTTCTTCAGCTGGCTTCCCACCATTTTCAACATTGTCATCTTGTCTCCTCATGGATACTTTGGACAAGCTGATGTTCTTGGTCTACCCGACACCGGAGGCCAGGTACGAGTTTTCGTCAATCGAGAAGAAATCAAATGAAAACAAGAACGTAACGAAAACGATCTCGAATCGTAACCAAAACAGACTTTGACATATGCTACAAACAACCTCAAATGTTTTTGTTTGTTTTAAGGTGATGTTTTTTTTTTGTGGTTCTTTAAGGTTGTCTACATTCTTGATCAAGTTAAAGCTATGGAAGAAGAACTTCTTCTCAGAATTAAGCAACAAGGCCTCAATTTCAAGCCTCAAATCATCATCGTAAGTTCTTCAACTTCGAGTCGAACTCGAGAGATATCTACTTCGATTCCATATTAAATCATCAAGTCGAATACGCAGATAACAAGACTTATTCCAGACGCCAAGGGAACCAAATGCAACCAAGAAATCGAACCAGTCCTTGGGACTAATTACTCTAAGATTGTAAGGGTACCCTTTAGAACCGAAAAGGGCGTCCTTCGTCGTTGGGTTTCTCGTTTCGACATCTATCCTTTCCTCGAGAGATTTGCTCAAGTAAGTTCTAAACATAATTTGGATCGACATTATTTTGACGTCGTAGAATTATCATCGATCAAACGGGTTTGTGACATCGTGTTCTAACATCGTCGTGTCGTAATCTTACGTTAGGATGCCACTGCCAAGATATTAGATCTCATGGGAGCAAAGCCAGATCTAATCATTGGAAACTATACAGATGGGAATCTTGTGGCATCCCTCATGGCTAGCAAGCTAGGCATAACCCAAGTATTGTGTTCTTCATATTGTCTTAGATATGTTCTTAACAAATAGATATCAATTGTGACACAAAATTGATGAAAACAGGCAACAATTGCACATGCCTTGGAGAAGACTAAATATGAAGATTCAGATCTTAAATGGAAGGAATTGGACTCAAAGTATCACTTTTCATGCCAATTTACAGCTGATATTCTTGCAATGAATGCCACTGATTTTGTGATTGCAAGCACATTCCAAGAGATTGCAGGAAGGTTCGAAAAAAACCCGAGTATAGTTTAGTAGTACGGTGAACTCGAGCATAGTTTAGTAGCTAAGATGAAAATGGTTTATGGTTTGCAGTAAGAAGAAGCCAGGGCAATATGAAAGCCACGAGGCGTTTACGCTTCCGGGGCTGTACCGAGTGGTTTCGGGCATCAACGTGTTCGATCCAAAGTTCAACATTGCAGCACCAGGGGCTGATCAGTCAGTGTATTTCCCTTACATGGCTAAGGAACGATTCACATCGTTTCAACCAGCAATTGAGGAACTTCTTTTCAGTAATGTTGAGAATGATGTGCATATGTGAGTGTTTGATTGAAATATTTGGGATGTGTTTTGTAAGTTTTGCATATGAACACTGCTTTGTTTTTTGATGAAACAGAGGATATCTAGCAGAGAAGAAAAAACCGATCATATTTACGATGGCACGGTTCGATGTCGTGAAGAACATCACGGGATTGGTTGAATGGTTTGGGAAGAATGAGAAGCTGAGAAATTTGGTGAATCTTGTTGTGGTTGGGGGATTCTTTGATCCTTCCAAATCAAAGGACAGAGAAGAAATGGCAGAGATAAGAAAGATGCATGAATTGATTGACAAATACCAACTCAAAGGGCAGATCAGATGGATAGCAGCACAGACTGATCGACGTCGTAACGGAGAACTCTACCGATGCATCGCCGACACGAAAGGAGCCTTTGTGCAGCCTGCTCTATATGAAGCTTTTGGTCTCACAGTGATTGAGGCAATGAACTCTGGCTTACCAACCTTTGCTACCAATCAAGGAGGTCCAGCTGAGATCATAGTTGATGGCATCTCAGGCTTCCATATCGATCCAAACAACGGCGCTGAATCGAGCAAAAAGATCGCTAACTTCTTCGAAAACTGCAAGAACGATCACGCCTACTGGACCAAAATTTCGAACGGCGGCTTGAAACGTATCGATGAATGGTAACTTCTCTCCAACCTACCTATGTTACATTGTTGAACTTAATACAAAACTCTAATCATCTTCTCATGTCTTGTCTTTGGCAGCTACACTTGGAAAATCTATGCAAACAAGGTTCTTAACATGGGTAGCACTTACACTTTTTGGAACCAATTGAACAACCACCAAAAGCAAGCTAAGCAAAGATACATCCAAATGTTTTATAATCTTCTTTACAAGAATTTGGTATGTTTCTCCTACAATTTCCCTCAAATCCTTAAGATATCGAACCCCTTTTCATCGTTACATCGTTTTCCATTCGTTTCTCAGGTGAAGACCGTGCCGGTCGCTGTCGACGACTCGGCTTAGCCATCACAAGAGTATGCAACCCAACAAACATGACAAGCTTATGCAAGAAAACTTTGTTTCAAGAATGTTGCCTTTTCAACACAGTTTGTAATTTCAAGCAGTCATATATATTATGATTGGAATGTTTCCCTTTTCCCTTGTTGAAATTGAATAAAGGTTGTGTTCATCTTGAGTTGAACACCAATGGAGATTCTTGTGTTCATGTCACAATGATATTTAATATTAATCTCTTAAGAACATGTTCTATTAAAAGTTAAAGGATTGTTCAATGTAATAAGAACATTTGTATGAACATGATTAGCAATCCCTTTGGTTATATGCTTGTTCCTTGTGACTTCGCATCTTAGAAAGAATCTCACTTTTTCACATTCCTGCCTAAAGGATAGAACTTATTCCTTACACCTTATCCTAAGGGGTTTTTTGGAAAATAAATTGACATGTTTTCACCACTTTTGACTCAAGATTTGAAAGGAATTTGCAATGTTTGTGACTTAGATATTATACGCGATTAATTTACGTGTTATGGTTGATTTTGTACAATAGGATCTAAACCGAAGAGATATAAGACAACTAAGGGTCAAATGGAGACTCGTGGGTTGGGCTAAAGTAAAGAGCCTACTAGGCCAAGAGGCTCGAAAGCTCATCTAAGACCGGTTAGACCTGACTTGATCCAAGCCATGGTGAGCACATGTGGGCGTGCACTTTACACACCCACGACCCGATGAGTTATGAAAGGAGTCCACGTTCGACTCTCTTAACCCTTTTTCGAAGAGGAAGGAAACTCTAGGTCAACCCACATATAAGTAGTTATGAAAACGTCATTGAAGGTATCTAAACCACATTCTCAAATTCTTAAACTTGTTATACTTTTAACTATTTGGCTTATTTTTCCAAAATATAAATCTACTTTTGAATCAGATCTAGTTTCGTTTGTGAGGATCGAGAGTGTTCATCAAGAAACTTGCACACCCACGTGGAGGATGAACAAGAAGATGATGGTGTGAGATCTCACACCGGTTGGAGAAGAGAACGAAACACCCTTTATAAGAGTGTAGAAATCTTTTCCTATCAGAAGCATTTTAAAAACCTTGAGGGAAAGCTCAAAGAGGACAATATCTGCCAGTGATGGGTTTTGACCGTTACAAATGGTATCAAAGCCAGACACTAGGCGATGTGCTAGCAAAGAGATTGAGCCCCAAAGGGGGTGGACACGAGGCGGTGTGTCAGTAAGGACGTTGGGCCCCGAAGGGGTGTATTAGAAGGTCCCACATCAATTGGAGAAGGGAACGAGTACCAACGAGGACGCTGGGCCCCAAAGGGAGTGGATGTGATATCCCACATCGGTTGGGGAGGAGAACGGAACACTCTTCATAAGAGTATAGAAACCTCTCCGTTTGAGAGAAAGTCCGAAATGGAAACTCGAAAGACAACCGTATAAAAAAAAACATGGATTTTCATTGAAATGATGAGAGAAAAGCTAAGTTTCTGCCCTCTCCACTTACAACANAAAAAAAAAAAAAAAAAAAAAAAAAAAAAAAAAAAAAAAAAAAAAAAAAAAATCAATTATAATTAGCCCAAATGGAACAAAGAGCCAAAGAAGCAATGCTAAAGAAAATGGCTGTCTTCTTCAAAATCATATTCAAACCTTCTCCTTTCCCCTTTGATCTCAATTCTTCTTCTTCACTTAACAATTTCTCCCCTTCACCATTATTATTATCATCATCATCATCATCTTCTTCTTCTTCTTCACTAAACACACTAACAAAGATCATCAGAATTTCAAGAATTGAAACAATTTTCCTTTGTAAGCTCTTCCATGGCTTCTTCAAAGATGACCCATTGAAGAAAGAAGCTGTCTTTTGAGGTGTTCTTTCATGGAAGCTGATGAAATTTGGTGCCATGAAAGAGGTCAAGGTTTGAACTTTAACAGTCTCTGAAGGCATTGTTTGGTGGAAGAATGTCTCAGCTACTTGTCTTGTTGAGATGAAGAGACCGTGGTTGACTTTGATTTCTTCGACCACCTCGAAACTCGGGGAGCTCGAATAGTTGACTATGGAGTTTCCTGATCCTTCCATGACGAAGTTGTTCGCATTCGAGTCATCCTCGTTTATGAATGTGAGCGAGAAATCGTTCATTTGACCATTGACTGCTAATCAGAAATTTTATTTGAGTTAATAAATTACGATAAATTTAATCGTTTGTATTATTAAAGTGATTTATATGTTACCTTGTTCTTCAATTGGGAAGCTTGAAATATTCTCAATGGGAACTAGCTTGGATTCTTCCATGCAATTCTATATTCAAATCATGAAATTATAATCTCATTTTTGAGGAAAAATAGGTTGTCGTTGATAATACACATAAAAAAAATGAGAAAAAAAACATTTTTAAATGGTTATCCGAACAAATTTTTACAAATTTGTTGTTTTTGAAATCATAAAGCTCTTCTAAAGTGGTTTTCAATGAAAAGGTAATAAATTTCAACAAACCCTAATATATAAAAAATGTAAAAGTTTATACCTTGTCGAGATCTTTATTAGACATTCCGACCCATCGTAAGTTCTCCACCGGGATCTCGTCACCAACATTACCGACCTCTATACACTTAGAGAATGGATCGTCCCACGAGCTCTCGACATGAAATCTTGTAGAGGAGTTCCAATCATGGAAGCCATCTTTGTTACCCATGAAATTGAAATCCTCATTGGAACAACCATAAACATTGGCAAGCCCTCCATCCCATGTTGTTGTTTCAACTACAGAAGATTGGTTGGCAAGCTCTTGAGAGGCCTGAGCTACAGAAAGAATCTCTTGTAATATGTCGGTCGACGTCTCGCTTGAACCACCGAGCATGGTTGGCTCCACCGGTTGTGGCATTTTGAAGTGATCGGAGTAGCTCGAGTTGGGAAAACCCTCCGCCTCCAACGGTGGCAAAGTGAAACGGTGTTGTAACCTTGCACATTCTAATGCTATGTCCACCTTCAAGAACAACCCCATGAAGGAATATCATGAAATTGATATGAATATTGAATAAAAAAGGAAACTTTGACCTAAATTGATACTCACCTTGGAAGGAGGGTATGGAATATTTGCATAACTTGGGAATGAAGGGGCTGAATTAAAGGCTTCTTGAGATAAGAATTGAGACCATTTTCCTTCTCTTCTTCCACCAAACATGTCAAATGAACAATCTTTATTAACTTGATGGGATTGGAAGCCATCGAACGGCATCGAATAATTTGAGCTCTCGGGTTCTTCACATCTTCCTTCTGAGTAAAGTTCAGAAGATTGATCACTGTTAATGAATTGATTAGAAGACGAGGTTATATTACAATATTGTTGATTCTCTTCTATTTTTGGAGCTATTGTCGCACTCTTCTTGAACACACGACAAAGTGCATAAGCATCCTGGATTACAAAGAAAATAATCGATTAGAACAAATCACTGTTCACTCACAAGGTTAAATTAATAGGTTATGATCGGGAAAAGATAGAGAACCTGTAAACCAGAAGAAGGGACATCACATTCCCGGTCATCGAGACGATATTCGTGCATGACCCAATCGGTACGAGCGCCGTGCGGGGCTCGACCGCGATAGTACACTAGGGTTTTCTTCATCCCAACAGCTCTCGATTGGGAATTCACTTTCCTATCTTTGCCAGTGGCTTTCCAATATCCCGCTTTCGTTGCTCTATTGGTTCTTGACCCGTTTGGATACTTTCGATCTCGAGGGCTGAAGAAGTACCATTCGAGATCCTTGCTAGGAAGCAACGACTTTCCTGTAACAATTTGCGAAAAAAAAAATCAAAGAAAACCTAATTTAATTCATTTACTAATTTTTATGAACATGAAAACTTTCAAAGCATTTGATTCGAAGCTTTGAAGCCATTGATACTTTTCTATAACCCATCGTTCATTTCTAGCTTTCTTTTTGACTTGACTGTTTAGGGTAATATTTGTCTCTATAGAGACCACTTTTCTTTAATAAAGTTAAATCCCTCACCACAAACAAAATTTATTTCGATCGATTCATAGATTCCACTAAAAATATCTCGTACGAGTAGAGATATATATTCAAGAACTGAAAAATCAAAAGAGTACCTGGCAAATCCCATGGCTCACATTTGTAGAGATCGACTTCAGGGATGATCTCGAGCTCAATTTCCCGGCCATTGATCTTGCGTTTGAGGTAGTACGCAACGAGTTCTTCATCGGTGGGATGGAATCGGAAGCCGGGAGGCAATGAAACAGGAGCCATGGGATGAACAAAAGTGGAGGAGGAGGAGGAGGAGAGGCCTCAAAACAAAAACACTTGAGACCAACCCACCAAATGATTCACCTCCAAAACCCTACAAAAACACACATAAATATCATATGGGTCAGCTCAGATAGTTTGGGAGAGAGAGAGAGAGAGAGGGAGAGAGAGAGAGAGACACCTTTGGAGATGAAAAATGAGAGAGAGAGAGAGAGAGAGAGAGATTGAGAGAGGTTGGGATTGGATATGAAGGGGTTCTGTTAAGATGCAAACAAAAAGAAAAAGGTGGTAAAAGAAGAACAAGGTATTGTGTTGGCTTTAGCTGCTTTTCATTAATCAATTATTTTGCATACAAATTATCCCATGCTTCCTACTTCTCCTTTCTTGGATTCGGATTCACATGGAGTTTAATTTTGTTTTGTTTTGTTTTTGTTTTTTTTTTTTTGTCGTGGATTTGTGTTGTACAAGGAACAATCAAACCAAACCAAACCACCTTAACTTAATCCACTCTTGTTGGACAACTATTGTCTCTTTCACATTCCCCTTTTCTTTGTCTCTCCCGATCCATTTTATTATCCCAAAAACCGCCACCTTTTTTTGTTTTTCATTTCTTTTCACCATATACTCTAATATCTTCCTTTTCTTTCAATTATCATTTAGAGGGTCCCTAATAAACTACTAGTTTTGATCGAGCTACCTTCATCAATCAAACTATAGTTGTGGTCTAAATCTGTTGTAATCTAGGGTTATCGGTTATCGGTTGGGATCGAGAGTTAACTTGAGGCTCAAACTGAATCGCTTGATTGAATCGAGTTTAGACTTTGAATTGACGTACAACATATGGCCAACAATGTGGGAATGTCGATCTAAGAATTTGGACGCTGAATGGCATCGAGAGAATAAGAAACAAAACCCTAATTATTAGAACCATGTATAATGACGTCATTTTAAAATAATATTTATGTATGTATATTTAAAATATTTGGTTACACCTTGTTAGCTTTAGTTTGTTACGTATCGCCGTCAATTTTACGGTTTAGATCTCACATCTGTTGAAGATGGGAACGAAGCGTTTCTTATAAGGGTGTGGAAATCTCTTTCTAATAGACACGTCTTAAAATCGTAAGATTAACGACTATATGTAACGAGTCAAAACAGACAATATCAACTAGCAATGAGCTTGGATGGTTACGTTAATTAGAAATTAAAAAAAAAGTTTGTGAAATTAATATTGAAATAGGTTTTTTTTACTGCAAAAGCAAAGACATGATCACGTTGTATTATTACTCTTGGCCACACCAATCGAGGAGACACCATTTGTTTAGTCAATCATACGCATAAGAACCCATGTGGAAGTTTAATATATCTAATAACAACAATTAATAACATAAATCTATAATGTTTTAATAACTGAAACGGGTTGATTATCATGCACAATAAGTCGGTATTCCTGCACTTCCCGATAAATGAGAGGTACATGAATGAACCAAGAGTATATCTGAATGAGAGCGATCTTGAGGATAAAATGAGTAATAAAAATTTAAAAGAATTGAAAGTCACCACATATATCAACAAGATGCACTGTCCTTTTAAGTGACTCAATCATAAGAACTCCACGGTTAAACATGTTTTCCTTTGATGAATTCTATGTTAATTTATCTCCCATAAATTTTTCTGAGATGCATGTGAATGAGGACTAAGTATGCTGGAAGAACTCGTGTTAGTTTGTAAGGATAGTCTTCGCTCTTAATAAGCGAAGAGTAAGTAACACAACCATATCGTACGAGATGTAGGAGAATGTTAGGGCTATGAAGCGTCGAATTCAAAATTCAAATCCTTATATGAATCCTTGATATGGGTCGTTACACTTCCATCTATTTATATATATTTTTAACACGTTTAAAATTATATACATAAAATTCAAAAATTTCTAAAAAAAAAATTTAATTGATAGAAGTTGAATTAAATTTATTAGATAAAATCGTAATTAAAAAAAAAAAAATGGGCGGCAAAAGATCGGCGAGGAATAGAAAATGAAGGAAGAGAAAAAGCGGAGTGGCGGGAAGATGGGGGGGCCATGTGGGGCCAGCTTTGTCCACGTGAAGAAAGCCACGTGGCAGAAGAGGATGATGTGTAAAAGAGAAGTTAGTTATGGTTGGGAAATGGAAATGTTCCAAATTCTCCCAATCAATGCTTTTCCATTTCATCAATCAACCTTTTTTGTGCTTTTCCCCTTTATGTCTTCATCTAACTCCTTTTCTTTTTCTTTAATTTCTTTTTTGCAATAATTATATGTATGAATTTTTTTTTATTACAAAAATTACGAGAATTTAAACTCTTGACTAATAGATCAGATGATCGATACTTCAATTGTTTAAATCATGCGAAAATTGACAAATTTAGCGTTTAATGTAAAATAACTAAAAAAAAGAAACATCGACCTTATCCAAAGAGAGAAGTCTGACGTTGAATAATGGATGACAAAACTATCCACTGTAGTACGTGTCATGTCCTATAATAACTTCTCGATTAGGTTAAAGGTGTTTACCGCTCAAGCCCACACCTAGTAGATACTATCCATTTTTTGCTCGTTACGTATTGTCGTCAGCCTCATGATCTTAAAACACATCTGCTAGGGAGAGGCTTCCACACCCTTATAAGGAATGTTTCGTTCTATTCTCTAACCGATGTGAGATCTCACAAAAGGAGACATTAATCTATCCAATTTACATCCAGACTTTGACAGTGTTCTTCATGAAAAAAAGAGTATGTTTGTGACTTTTGATTTGGATTATAATTGTACTAAAAAAGAGTAGGTTGTGACCCTCGTATGCAGTCTGTCGAAAGGCGACAAGCGAGTGATGCTCGTTGAACTACGTGAGGATCGAAATTGATAAGTGTCATGATGCGATTGAGGAGGGCAGTGGATCATCCAACACATGAAGAAGAGTGTGAATGAAAGTCAAATTAAGGCAATAAGTAAGATTAGAGGCAACAAATCAAACTATTGTCGAAATGTTGAAAGACGATATGTTATGTTAATTGGATATACGAAGGTAGCTCGAAATGAATGTGTATGCCATGACGGGTTTTCGTATGGAGCATAAAGGGATCCCAATAATTGATTTGGTCCAATAAAAGCTCGAGCTTCAATTGCCTCAATGTTCATATTGCGGCTACTAATAATGTCCTTAACCCTAAAGTTTTTCATAGGTTCATGTCCCTAACTTCCTATATTTGGTATATTGGTTTGTTTTCGATAAGAGAATATGCTCCTAAAAGAGCGTCGCAAAGAAAAGAATGACCAATTATGAGATCCCACATTAGTCAGAGAAGAGAACGAAACATTCCTTATTAGGGTGTGGAAACCTCATTCTAAAACTGTGAGGCTAACGATGATACGTAATGGGCCAAAACAGACAATATATGCTAGCAGTGGAAACCTTTTCCAAGCAAACCCATTTTAAAACGGTGAGGTTGATAGCGATATGTAACAGACAATATCTATCAGCGATGAGCTTGAGCTGTTACACTAATACTACTATTTGTTGCACTTGTCTAATTCTACGTCCGTGATTCCGTGATTCGTTGTTTTGTTGTCTTTTTCAAAATATTTAGAAAATTAAATAGAAATATATATATTGGAAGGCAAAGAATCTATTGTGTCCCTATGGGCTACAACGTAGGGATAGTGTGAATGAAAACAAGACCAATGATGTTATAATAAATAATAAAAAGAAACAGAAGACTCCAAAATTAAAACGTTGCGCCAAAAATGGCATCTTTTGTTTCACCATAACCTACGCATTACATATACATAACTTGCTCATCTTTCCAAACTCATAATATAATATACTAATATACTTATATTATACCAACATCAAATATCACATTTTTCTTATTTCAAATACCGTTCTTCGTTCATAATCAATCTTTCCTTTGAATATATGATCGTGAATTGAATAAGTGAATAAATAAATTAAGGATATTGTCCGTCACATAGATCTCGACCACGTGATAGCTAAAGCGCATGACTCAGTACTAGGATTTTCATCACATTGCTTGAGATTTGAACTTAAATTTTATTATTTTGATTAGAGACGTCCGAATAGTGGATTAGAAATGTGATAGAGTTTTCACTTTCATCCTATTCCTCGTTGTATATTTCAATTCTCATCCCGTGAAATTATTTATTTATTTTCGTGGAATTTGGATTTCGAAAGAAAAAATTTAATTTTTTTTTTAAATATCTTTAAAATGGATATTTTTTTAGTATGACTATTTAAATTTTTTTAATAAAATATTCTAATAAAAAACAATAATATCTTATAAATAATAATAATTATTATTATTATTATTATTATGATTATGTAAAGGTATGGAGAGGAAGTTTGGAATATTTTATATAGCCAAAAAAAAAAAAAGATATTAATTAATTAACTAATTAATTAAATGATGTCAAGCGCCTTGAAGCTGCCACCGAAAGAAATCCTGGTGACAGCTCCTTTTCTTTTTCTTTTTCTTTTTATTATTTATTTATTATAATAATAATAATTATTATTATTTTGTCATAATATTTAATTAAATTAAGGAAGCTTAGAGGGTAAAGGAAAGGTTGTTGCAACCGATTATTAAATAATTTTGGAAAAAAGATGAATCTTTGTGAATTACGATGTTGGGAAACTTAACTGTGCTCCCTATTCAATTTCTTTTAAGGAGGATCAAATTGTATATGCTTTTCTTATGTTTAAGATTTTTAAATCAAATATAATTTTATCGGGTTATACCGATCCGTTACGCTATATAATTTTAATTTATTATGATGTTGGTTAATAAATAAGTCTAGAAACGTGTAAATAGAGATGTCTACGAGGTAGGAATGAGGATTGTGGATGAAAAATTCGTAAATAAAGATGTCTACGAGGAGAGGAGCAGATGATGAACGATGAACGATGAACGATGAACGATGAACGATGAACGCTTTCCTGTCCCATCTCCGTCTCCTATTTTAATTCACATCCACACAAGATTTTTCATTTATTTTTTATGTTATAGGGAAAAAAATTCCTATATATATAATGTAAAACAATTGACAATATTTCATAAGCTTCGATGTTTATTTATTTGATTTCTAATCTATGTAGGTAAGATTTAAGAATCTCTCCCCTTTTCTTCTCTCGCTCGGTCCATGTAGGTAACAGTGAGAAATCTCTCCCCTCTCCCTCTCTCGTTCCCGTTCAAATGGAGATTTCATCTCTGGTCCCATATAGTTGAGAGAAACTTCTCCCCTCTCCCTCTCACATTCCCGTTCAAATAGAGATTTCATCTTTGGCCCGTTTAGCTAATAGGGAAAAATTTCTCATCTCTCTCTCTCTCTCATTCCCGTTCAAATGGAGATTTCATCTCTGACCCGTTTAACTAATAGGGAAAAATTTCTCATCTCTCTCGCATTCCCGTTCAAATGGAGATTTCATTTATGACCCCATTTAGCTAACATGGAGAAATTTCTCTCCCTCCTTCTCTCATTCCCGTTCAAATGGAGATTTCATCTCTAGCTTCGTTTAGTTAAGAGGGAGAAATCTCTTCCCTCTCCCTCTCTCATCCCCATTCAAATGGAGATTTCTCACCTCATTCAGGACAAGTCCTCCTGGGGTCTCGAACTCACGAGTGAAACAAATATCTCTGCGTGTAAATAGGTGTAGAGCTCAACCAAAAAACATAAGAAATCAACCGATCAACCATTACCCATCTTGTCTTAGATGTATATAATTTAACACACCAAATTGAGAAGATGAGCCATAAAACTCACATAGTTCACAACAATACACAAATTCAACCCCACCAAATCTATCAAAAGCTTCACAATTCAAGCTCATTATTCCACACAAACACACAAAACCCACCATTCAAAGTGAAAAACAACAATTTGTCTTTGACAACATGTTTCTATTCAAGCCCAAGCTTGTTCCTCATGGAGCTCACAAACCCATACACCATCTCAGGGCTAGGAATGACACTACCCACACTCTCCTTCAACAAGCACCTCTTCTCCCAATTTGATAGCTTTGGGCAATGTTCTTCCACTTTAAAGCCCCCAACTTTCTCAAAAGCATAGAACCAACAACTGAAAGGGATAGCAATCACATCCACAATCCCAAACCTTTCTCCTCCAAAGAAATCATTATCCCCTAAAGCTTCCTCCAATTGCTTCAAAATCTCAATGAACTCCTTCTTGGCTACCTCTTGTTCATCTCCATTACTCCTCCAAATCTTGCCACCCGTCTCGAAAACCTTGCCAAGTGCAAAAATTCGTAAGTTTTTCGAGTATACGACATGAAATACGTGATTGGATTATGAAGAACACAAACCTTTTTGTCGATGTAGTCGATCCAGAAGCGAGCTCGAGCTCTTTCATAGGGGGAAGATGGAAGAAGAGGGGAAGAAGAAGGCCATGTCTCGTCAATATAGGTGACAATGTTGGAGCTTTCATTAAGTGGGTTACCATTATGCAAGAGAACAGGGACTTTCTTATGGATAGGGTTAGATTTGAGTAATAGCTCACTTTTGCCACCTTTCCAACCAAACAAGTCCTCTTCTTTGCTCTCATAGCTCACGCCCTTCTCATTCAAAGCAATCTTAACCCTCATGCAAAATGGACTTAGGATACAATCCAAAATTATAATCTCATCTTTGGACATTTTACCTTTTTCTCCCTCTTTCAAAAGGCTCCTCTTTCTCTCTCTCTTTGTTTTTGGTTTGAATGCTTGTAAATTGAGAGGAAGATGAAGATGTTTATATAGAGATGAGAACTAAGTGTAAATAATTGAAAGTATAGGGGTTAAATTGAGATAGAAATGAAAGTATAGGGACTAAAATGGATAATACCCAAGTGAAAAGAACATTGGAGTAATTGAAATAATGGAGAGCATAGGGACGGCCCAACAAGGAAGTGTATATATAATGAAAGAAATTATGATTACAATGACTTGGCCTTTTGTTTTATTTGTGTTAATGCTTCCAAATAATTGTGTTTCACAATGTTTGTAGTATACTAATTTCGAACACTTCACTTTTCATATATTATAATTTATCGTATGTTTCGATATAGATATCCATTTAATCCATGAAATCCGTGTCTATTTAATTTGTGGGGTGAACAATTTTTATTTAAATGAAAAAGAGAAAGAGAATGGAGAGAGATTTATTCCTGTTAACTAAATGGGGTCAAGGACGAGAATTACATTTCCTGTTCTTGACCCCTCTTACCTCTAGGAGGTGAGGATAGAGATAAGGAAAGTTTCTCCATCCTCGAGATCAAAGACAGAGTTACAAGGTTCCTGACCCCTCTTTAACTCTAGGAGGTGAGCATGGAGACGGGGAAGGCTTCTCCATCCTCGAGATCAAAGACGAGGATTACAGGGTTCCTGGCCCCTCTTACCTCTAGGAGGTGAGGATGGAGACGGGGAAGGCTTCTCCATCCTCGAGGTCAAAGACAGGGATTACAGGGTTCATGACCTATCTTACCCCTAGGAGGTGAGGATGGAGACGGAAAAGGCTTATCCATCCTCGTTCTGCCTCGTGGACATCTCTAGATATCATTTTGGAGAAGGAAGGTTTCTAAATCATCTTTCAAATTTCATAAAAAAATGGATAGAAATTTGACCTCATTAGTTCCTCTAATTTCTAAGGGAAACCCCTCATGAAGATTAAATTATGGAGAATACAATATATAAAGCTATCCTTAACTAGATCTAATTGCTATATGCTTATCCTTCACAAATACCATACCATCCAAAAACCTCATTTAGAGGAGCACTGTTCTTGTGCACTTGATGAAGAAATCAAAATCAAATTCTATTACCCTTCGGCTAAAACCCTTGAAACCCTTTTGTTGTATATACCTAACTGGAGAGAATGTAAACTGATTTAGAACTTTTACAGACCAAAATTTCAACGGTGGAAATATTTCAAGATTCAAATTGTTTGCCTTCAAAAGTCTGTCCGAAGTTCCAATTCTTTGGAGCAACATTGTAGGACGTAATTGTTACTCCGTCACTGCTAGTGACTTCAAAGGATAGGGCCTGATTGTTCAAATCGGCGTTAGTGTGCCAGTTTTGACCCCAATTTCGACCCATCGAAAGCCAACCGGTTCTTGAGCCCTTGATCTTTACAGCACTGACATCTCCAGCGCCTGCAACGTTGCTTATCAACACTGAGAGGTAGATGCCGTACCCAGAAATTGTATATCGAACGCCCCCCTCCTTTCGACATTTGATCCTACAAAAGCCAGATCAACAAAGGTTAAGACTCGTCCGAAATTGTGGATCGGGCCATTTTTGGTATAGTCTCACAATTCTAATGTACTATCATTTGGCGTAAAATGGGGAAAAAGATGAGATATCCACACCAAGGGAGGGAATTCACTAAGAAGCTACTCTCATTGGCTAAAAACAAAATGTCCCTCCTTAAATGGTGATCTATAATATTGAACAAATCATTGTCTGGTTTTGGACAAAGCAAAAAAGTAGTGTTGGAAAGAACTTTGAAAAGAAGTCACTAATATCATCAAGTCAAGAACCACATCAGAAGTTCCAAGGAAGCTGGAGAAATTTCTATTCTTTCTTTCCTGTCATAGTTCAGATGTAACTACCTTGTAGTTTTGTTTATAACTTTAGCTTCCTTTTTGAAAGTATGGCCATAAAGAGGCTGGTCCAAAAGATCTTAAATAGTGAAAGGCTCACTCCAATGAAAAATAGAGAGAATCTCGTATCAGACACACTCAACGCTCGGCAGCGAATATACAAAAAAATGTGGCTCAAATTATCATCATTCTTTTGAATCTTATGCACTATTTGCGCGAGATCTGCATAATGGTAGCTTTTTTAAACTTGATTGCTAGTATTAACTCTCTCTTGTGCAAGGGCCACAGCGAGATATGTGTATTCGCTCGAATCTCTCTCAAAACCAAATGTCTAAGGACTCTGCAAATTTAAGGCCCCAACAACTTCTATTTCAGTAGCCTTGCATCATTTTGTCTAAGAATTACGACGAGCCAAAGTACATGGAAGCTTAGGCGCAATCGAATCACAGTCAATCCAAGGGTTCTTGAAAATTCTAACTAAACTACTAGTACGAAACCTAAAATTAGAGAAGGAATCAATCTGATACTGGCACTTGATAGTGGAAAAAGAAAACTGTGCGTTTCTGCTTCGCTAGCTCTCCAAGTAGAAATATCCAAACAAGAGGGTCTTTACCGCTCTTTCTGTCGCTGGTCTAGTACCAAAGATAATTACTCTTCTTGGGAGAAGCACCAGAGCCATTTAAAATCAAGATCCTATATCTTAAATTTCCTGAATCCAAAACCACCTCTTCTAAAGGAAAGGGAAACCATATACGAAATCACTAGATGACTACCTTTGCAGTTCGATCCATCGACAAAGAAAGATTCTAAAGAACTTCTCTATCTTTGTTGCCTTACTCTTAGGCCAACTGAACAATCACATGGAATATGTCAGCACAAACAAAGCACATATAGAGAACCAACAAACTGATTTCTGTGAGTTCATTCTCAATCTAGAAGTCTAATAAGAACATCTTTTAGAATATTATTACTAAAAAGGAGGTACTTACATTACAAGAACCCCTGCCTCTAAACCAAGAGGCCTTTCAACATGAGTATCATACATCTTAAGGTTTCTAAAGGAAATTATCAAACACAATATCATTACAGTTCATGTCAGTTATTACTAAAATCATTCCTTGTTATTTCTAAAGGAAACTAGTTGAAGATTATTATCACCACTGTCGGAAATATGAACAATGTCCCACACTGGCTAGAAGAGAGGAAGTTTACGGGTGTAGAAGTAAGGATAACTATCTTCATTAGTCTATGACATTTAGGGTGAATCATACATTGCATCATGAAACAAACAAACTCCCCGATACTACAGCCCAGCAGAATTATACATTGAAATTTAAAAATAAAACATACAAGATCAAGAAATATAAACGCAATTTCAATTGTTTACAAACGAGAAAAACTCGAGAAATTAGCAGAGCAAGCACAGATCTCACAGTTGAACCAATTTCGATCCTCAATCAAATAAACCAGATCGTCGAAGTGATAGACAAGGAAAATGCAAGAAAGAAGGTACTGAACACATACCTCCGATACTGAACAGGCATGTTTCCCGCCTTCCAGATAGCGATCTTCTCAAACGCTTCAATAGGGAGCACAAAATGCTTATTAGGAGGATTACAACGGCCTCCACCGTCAGCCGTGAAGCCATAATTAGGTGCACAGAAATTAGTAACAGTGACAATAATAGAAGTGCCAGGAATACACCACCGGAGGTCCTCCACGCACCGGAGCTGAAAGCAGGCACCACAGATCTGGCCACGTTCGAACAGCGCCTCACTGAGACCCACCGTCGCCATGCCATAACCTGCCTTCACCAAATCGCCATATCCACATGCTCCGCCGACCGCATCACGAGGATCGGAGGCGGCGTAGTAGGTGGCTCGAGCAGATCTCCAGTCGGAGAGAGACGGAGCTGACTCCGGCAACGGCGAGGAGGTGGAAGAAGAGAAATGGGAGGCTACTGGAGATGTGAGAGCTACAGCTACTGTGAAGAGGAAGTGAACTGGAAGAGATGGCGACATCTCTCCACAGAGAGAGAGAGAGAGAGGGGGGAAGGGGCAAAGTGGGGAAGAAAATAAAAATGGAATTTCTATTTTAGAAATTGGCGTTAATTTATAAAAAAATAAAATAAAGAATTAATTGAAGTGAATAGTTTTGTTGGTTCCGTATAGAATATATATATATATTTATATATTCTTATATTTTATGGGGTTGTGACTCCAATTGCTTATTATCCCGACATGTCGGTTATGGAATCGAGGGGGGAAGATAAAAGATTTTAAAGAGTTGCTTTTTCTTTTCTTTTGTGAATTAATGATAGAAATCATTAAATTAATTCCAAAAATAAATGAGATTTTGGTGATTTTGCAAAACAAAAACAAAATAGAAAATGACGAGATGAAACCGACCAATAAGTTAGCAGTAAAAATCTTATTTCGTAGACAGTTTAGACATATAGACGAGCCTTGAGTCAAAATTTGAGAGAAAATATTTTATAGCATTGAAAACAGGTAGAAAAACAATTACAATATTTGATCGGAGAAGATTTGGGGACTGACAAACCTAGACATGATTTCGCCGTTATTATAACTTATTTGATGTTACAGTGGACACATCTTATGCAGCAATGGACAAGACAGGAGTTGGAGATTGGACTATGGTGGCGGAGGAAACAAGACGACCGATGACAAACTCTAAATAGTACTAGTCGCTTTTCGTGTACAATGGTGAATAAATAGATGTATGAACGTTACAAAAATGGAATGATGAGAACAATTATAGAGAGTAAAAGTGTCACAATCATTTTCCTCCGCTTCTTGTCATTTTTCCTTCTATTTGGAAATACAAGTTGGTCGAATTTTCGATCTTAAAGTCAATCATTTCATTCACATAATGGGTATATGTAACAACTCAAATCCACCGCTAGCAGATATTGCCGGCTTTTGCCCCTTACCTATCGTCGTCATCCTCAAATTTTAAAACTCGTCGGCTAGGGAGAGATTTTCACACCTTTATAAGAAATGTTTTGTTCCCCTCTCCAACCGATGGATCTCACATCCACCCCCTTGGGGACCAGCGTCCTCGTTGGCACATCGCTCGATATCTGGCTCTGATACCATTTATAACAAACTAAATCCACCGCTAGCAGATATTATCCTCTTTGGTCCGTTATGCATCGTCGTCAGCCAGACGCGTTTTAAAACCGTGAGGTTGACAACGATACGTAACAAGCAAAAGCGAACAACATCTGTTAGCGGTGGGTTCGAGTGGCATTTCACCTCTAACCACAACTCATCCGCTAATTCTTCAACATCAGTTTGGACCTCCACTTAATTTCACTCGAGCTTCATCTTCGTCAAGGATAAATCACCCAACCCAGACCAAACAAGGAACTCCCTCACCTCCCAACAATAGTTGGCCTCCCAACAATAGTTGGCGTAAGGTGGAACTCTCCCTTGTTCTACTATGATATTACATTACAGATCAATCCTACTCTTCAAACCAGTAGCTTTACTCAACATTTTCGAATCATATTACCTCTTGGGGGTTTTTACCCAAGGAAGTGAGAATTTACCGTTTTATTTAGGTAAACAAGAAGGGGCATAATTAGTAATGAACAAAGGAAGACAATTTATGTAAAGGACATTCATCTGAACAAGACAATGCTGAGAAAGTGGTGGTTTACAGATTTGTACCTTTCTTTATGAACCTGAGATTGTACCACCAAGCCTCTTTCGCTCCATTATGCTATGTCTGTACAAAATTCAATTTGAATCTATAAGCAAAGCCGAATCCTTTTCTCCTCCCTCTCTGCATCTGTGATTGAGTGGGACTTTGTAGCTCTCTCTGTCATGCATCTTTTGTAAGGCACAAACCCTTTGGTGTTCTTTTCATGGCTGCTTATTAGCTCAGAAGACAATGCTTTTCCAATCAACTCATCTTTAGAAACTGAATCTCCATCTCTATTGGGAAATAGTTTGTAGCTTTGGATATCATTTTCTCCATCTTTATCACCGTTTTCCTCGCTGTTTACTGATCCGGTGTTCGACCCGCAGCATGATTGATCCTTGTGAGTTTCCTTATCATCAACTTCTGGATTCAACTCTGAATCTGCTTGTTTGAAACATTGTACAAATGAGAGTGGGTAGCTGCCATAAGAACTCCACCACGATAGCGGGACTGTAGAACTGGGGTCTTGATTTGAGTCACTGCTATTGAGTTGTATGAAATAGAAAGCTCCATGATTCCAGGTGCCCTCTGTATTTCCCATAACCTTGGAGGAGTTCCATGGCGATATTTGCTTGTGGTTTTCGCCCTGTTTATGGTCAGCCTCAAACGCACAGGTCTCTACCGTTGGAGTTTGTTTGTGGGGATTTGTTATTAATACAGTTCTACCAAAGAGCTTAAGACTCTGGATTGACACTTCTTTTGTAGAGACATCTTTTTCATTCACATCCTTCGGAAATAACTCCAGGTTCTGTCATCCAAAATAACAGAGCTTTTAGTTGCATCAATCAATGAGAGAGATGGCTATCAAAAATGAAACAAAAAGAGGCTGCACCTTTGAAATTTTATCCTGGGGGGTTGAATTGTCTGTCCCAGGGCTTACTGTTGGAGATTCATTGTCCAATGAAGATGAGTTTGGTTCTGAGGATGGAATAGATGAATCTGGAGATGCACTGTCATGATGAATTCTTGAATTGGCGCAATTTAGCGCATCCGAACCGCCTGCTGCTACGACAGTTGACGTTGGAGATTGACATTCCTTTTCTGAAAGCTGTGGGGACAAAGACCTTGTCTGTTCTGAAATGGAGGACAACTTATGCGAACCAGGTACTTCTTTACGGGGATATGGATGCGCTGGTTTTCGTTTTGGACGTGGAGGAGGAATCTCGATGCATCCTCCAAGAGTTGCGGTACATCCGTTTGAATTACGCATGACCTAAGGCAACGAGAAAAACAATGAGAAGTTGGAAGATCATGAAGGACAAGCATTGATCCTTCAAGGATTGTTTGCACGCCTTGTGATTCTTGACAATTACTTACATTCATAAACCGGAATATGTACATTATGGTAGATAATGGGAACTGGAATAAGAGCATTAGACCTTGGAGAAGAACTTCTGGGCATGGCTACGAATCTGAACTGCAGTCTTCGTGCCCACATGATCTGTTAGGCAAAATCAATTAAGAGAATGAGAAAAAAATGCAATAAAGATGGCTATATCCTCTGTTTGTTTATGAGCCCATTATGCTCTTTCTATTCAACTATACCTTCTATTTGTCGCCAATCACGACCATACAGTTTCAGAGCTTCAATAAACTTTTCATGTTCTTCCTCTTTCCATCTTTCTCTTTGCTTTGTGATTGTGTAGGGCTTCCTTGCCTAATCAGTGAGAAACATAGAAGAAAAGTGAATAAAAAAGCTTGGAAATGAAACATACCAAATTTTTTAAACAGAGAAAATAGGCAGCGAAAGCAAAACCTTGGGACAATATTCTTTCCCGCTTGAAAAAGGGTCCTTCAATTGATCAGCAGTCGCAGTTGATTCATAAAGAGATGAACTAGTGTTGTCAGAACAGAGACCTCCACCAGCATTCTACAGTAATGAACAATCAGAAGACAAGTTCATAACGTTTACACAAAAGATTCTGGTTAAGATATTGATTCTTTTCCTAAACAAAGTAAAAGAGCTCCGGTATTGAAAATAAACTACTAGAGCTCAAGCCAGAATGGATTCTTACCACATTAAATTTTCTAGAACTGTCTAAGAAAAGGTGCATATGATGATCATGTAGCATGATTCCAAATTCCAAATTCAAGGAATGGATTATAAGAAGCAATACAGACGATAAGAACTGAAAAAATGGTGATGAGATGAGTAGAATTTTATGTTTTCTTCACTCTCCCCTGATGCCCTGTATATACTAATTGAAGCATGAAGAAAATATCTACCCAGTTTCGTGGCAAGTACGAACTCCTGAATGAAAAACTAAAAGGAGAAAAAGATGCAAACAGAATCACTGAAAACTAGCAGAAATTGTGCACGGTCGGAATATGTCTGAATAGCATCTGTCATAGTAAATCGAACCAATCAGCAAACCAAAAATGCCAAACATTTCGCAGACATATTTGGAAAACTTATGAAGAGTAATTTTAGGAGGCCGATTTTGGCATGATTGTACATTTCTGTTGGTTCAAATTGCAACACTAACCAAAAATCATCGAATACATTACATGGGCATTAGGAACAAAAGAAGAATAAAACACGTTATCCCTATTAATTCTCTGTTCTCATACCAATAAATAACACGATCTCAAAGGGTGAGAGAAGAGGATGAGGAAAAGAATGGAATATTCATACTTGTGATTGCATGTTTGCGGCACCCATGGATGTTCTCGCCGTGCAAAATCTTCCTCTGCTTTTACGGAGCCAAACACCTGTGTGTCCTTTTCTTTTCGTTTCCACTTAGTTGATTGCCGTTGAATTTACAGTAACCAATAAATCCTCACGAATTTTCAACAATCCGAATAACCAATCCCTAAACAGTCGTATTTTCGACGGTTTGAATTCAACAGCTTGAATCAAACTGACTTAGTTCAACTTCAACGCGCGTTAACAGTCCTAATTCAACTCATTATCGAGATAAAATTCTTCAAAACCCTAGAATTGAGTGATCGGGCTCTGAATCACAATTCCTAGGGCTTCAACCTCAAAAACCACAAAGAATCAGATTCGCGCCAGTAGACTTTCAGGAAAACAAAGCACGATTTCGTCCGTACATTAGCTAAAAAAAGAGCAACTAATCACTCGATCACGAAGAAGATCGAGAGAACAAAATTACAAACAACAAACTTCATTCTGAACATCAAACAACTCCTGGTCACACAGAGAACATACAACCCACTACAAATGAACACAACAACTTGAGAAACTAATTACACCGAAAACAATAAACAGAAAAAGAAAAAAAAAAAACACAGACACACTGGAAAAAACTTGAGAAATCGAGATTGAACTCCAATTTTCGACAAAAACCAGTCGATTCCGTGCAAATCCAGAATCGAAACTCGAACGGAAGGAGGATGAGCTTCAGCTTCTTGAACGAGAAGGCGATTGCGTGAAGAAGATGAAGAGAGAAAATGGAGATGAAATTAAGAGAAATGAAGGAGTAGAAGAAAAAAAATGTAATTTGTGAAGGAAGAAGAAGAAGAAGAAGAAGGAAGAGAAATGATGACGTAAGTCGGGAACAACGCCACTCGCTTCCGATGTAGCGGAATAAAAGTAGCTACCGCTTTTTATTTATTTTTTATTTTTCTATTTCTAAATATTAAAAAATAACTCCACATTTTAATATATTTTTAATTCATTATGCCACGATCACAAATTAGTTAAGAATAACGCCTTTTAGAGCTAGCAATAATTAATTATTAAAGACGTTCACATAACGGAGTAGGGACGAAAAAGTTTATTCCCTATGATATTTTTCATTTCTTTTAATTGAGATTTTGTGTCGGGATCAAGTTCGTTCTATTAAAAGAACTTATCTGCATTCCATCTTCTGTTTAAAGTCCTATATAGGTAGATCAATATCAAGTTCCCGACCTCGTAGATTATATGAACATCTGTAATTATAGGAACTATATATATTTTTAAGAAAATGTTGGTTTAAGTTCACATTATTTAATTTTTTTAATAATAAAATTTTAAAATTAAATATAGAGGAAAGCGAAAAGCGGAATTTAAAAAAAAAAAAAAAAAAATTGTGGCTCACGTCGGAAGTTTAGCTAAATTACACGTGGCAGTTCCATTATCTTGTATTGGCCAACACCTTGTACATTGGGATAGCTTCAAGCCTATTTATGACGTCATCACTCAAAAAATATACATCCGTAAAATAAAAATTGACTAACAACTTGTAGGTTTATTATTATTATTATTATTATATTATATAATTATTTATTTATTTTATATGAAAAATATGTCATAATTAAAAATGCAAATTATTTGAATATGGACGTGGACAGCTCTTTTCATATTATTATTTTTTTCTTTTTTTGTAAACGAAACCAAAAAAATCTTGGCCAAATAAATTTTATTTGATTTTTTATTTTATTTCTAAAATTGACCTTTAGTCCATATTTCTTTTTATTCCAAATATATCAAAGAATTACCTAAACTAAATTCAACCAATCAAAATCCGCCACGATCTAATTATTTTATATATTTATTACAATTTCATCAATTTCTTATAATATAAAAAATCAAGAATATAAAGAAAAAATATATATATATATATTAAATATCTCAATTATGGATGAGGCGACCGAATATTTAATTTCCAATTTTAAATAATTTTTTAAAAAATATGAAAAATCAAAAGACATGTCGGATGGATTTGAGTGTCTCTAAATTATCTAAACTGCGCTTTTTGGCCACGTGACATTCCCTTGTCTACTTTTCCACGTGTACACTCTTCCACCAATAGCATCGACCCCTTGTGGATGCCTTCTGATTGGCTGCAGCTTTTTTATTTTTTAAATAAAAAACCAAAATTAAATTGCCACCACAAATATTACCAATAACGACCGTTGCTGGAACAAAAGGCCGATATTAGAGCGGCGGTTTTTTTTTTTTTTATTAATTTAATTATGAGGTGCTGGATTTTCCTCTACCCTTTAAATTCTAAGCTTTTTNTTTTTCTTTTTATTATTATTTTTTTCAACAGAATGAGAGTAAAAACATATTGAATTTTAAGAATTTTATTTTTAAAATAGTTATAACAAACCACTTTTTATATTTATTTTATTTATAAATTTAATGTTTTAAATCCTGACATTTATTTTTGTTTCATTTATTTCTTTAAATTTACTTTTTAAGATAATAAACTGTAATTAGTTTTTTAAGGAAATAATATATTCTGTTTTAAAGAGAAATATATTGAATATGACATATTAAAAAAATACTGAAAAATCTCCTCAATTTATGTTACATAAATATTGTATATGTATATGACCATAATAAATAACACAAATAACATATCAAATAAATAAAATAAATGTAATTTATTGCAAGAGTATTAAAATGAAAATAAATGAATAGATATTTTACAAACTAATATTTTTATATTTATAAAAAACAAAAATTTAAATAAATTATTAAAACAATTAGTATCAACCCACAAAATTTGGTTAGGTTGAGTTGAAATTAAAACATTTTTCAATTTCAAAATTAGTATATGTTTGGATTGGACGTCGGCTAGGAATTTGGGCCGGCCCAATAAATTTTAGAACTAGGCCCACTATCTTTAAATTTTTAATTTTATTTCTATAAACCCTCTTATTATATGTATTTTGTGTTTTTTTATCTGACAATTGTATTTCCTAATTTTTTTATTAAGTAAAATAAATTACAATTTAAATCATACAAATTTTTAAATAATTAATATATATTAAAATAGATGTTAAATATTATAATAAAAAATTATTAAAATAGATTCTTAAACTATGATTTTCGACTTGGAAGTGCATTGTGTCTCAATTCATTGTGCCCCTGAGAAAGTTGTCGAAGACGATGACTAGTTTAAGTGGAAGGAATTTCATAACTATATTGTGAAGAGAATAGGTTGTAAACCTCATATATGTAAAGTAATAACTCTTAAATAGCGCTCATCCGGCCACGTGAGACCCAAGACAAATGAATGTCAGGATACAATTGAGAAAAAACAGTGCATTATCCAACACACCATATAATATGTGCCAGGATAAGACAAGACATAAACAAGATAGAGGCACACATGTAGACACGAGTGTAAGAGACATGTTTGTTGAAAGGCTGGGTAGGCCCAAACATTAACCTTGATTGTCAGGGTTCTAAAGAGAATTTGGACATGGACATGCCGTTCTTGAAGTTTTTCTATATGAAATATGAAAGCTTTTCAAATTTGGTGTCAATTGGATAGTGGACAGACGCTTCACGACACCGTACGTCTATCCGCCAAAATCATGTCTACACATGCTAGATTTAAAATGCCTCATAATATGCTATAGTAGAGACATGGTGTTAGCCATCCACCACTCTGGACTTTGTACATTGGATCCAAATGAGCATCAAAATGAGTACGACAATTATCATTTTTTCTGGTCATCTTTTCTCCAAATAAACAAAATTTTCAACTATGTATTTGTTGAGATATTGAATTTTTAAAATTAAATAAAAAAAAAATAGGAAATAGTGTTTTTTTATAGTACATTGGGTCACAATCCATTGAGGGATTGTGTCCCAAAAAAATCATCGAAGACAATGACTAGTTTAAGTGGGAGGAATTTCACGACTATATTATGAATAGAATAGGTTGTAAACCTCATATAGGTAAAGCGGTGACACTCAAGTAGCACCCATCCAGCAACATGAGGGTCAAGACAAACAAGTGTCATGATATAATCGAGAAAAAAACGGTGCATCATCCAACACACCATATAATGTGTACCAGGATAAGGAGAGACATAAGTAAAATAGAGGCTAGACGTGAGTGTAAGAGATAAGCTTGTTGAAGGGCTGGATAGGGCCCAAGCATTAACTTGAAAGTCAAGGTTCTAAAAAGAACTTGAACAGGTCGTTCTTGAAGTAGTCTGTCTATATTAAATATAAAAGCTTTTCAAATTTGGTGTCAATTGGACATAGTGATGTTTCACGACACCGTATGTCTGTCCACCAAAACCATGTCTACACATGCTAGATTTAAAATGCCTCAGAATATGCTATAGTAGAGACATGGTGTCAGCTATCCACCACCCTAGACTTTCTACGTTAGATCCAAATGAGCATCGAAATTAATACCACAGATATCACTTTTTCTGGTCATCTTTTCTCCGAATAAATAAATTTTCAACCATATATTCGTCGAGATATTGAATTTTTAAAATTAATTAAAAAAAATAAATAATAAATAGTGTTTTTGGTTGGAGCTCATGATCCAACCCAACAACCCCATTTGATGGGTACCTTTAATTTCAACAAACATCACTCATTTTCCCATTTTCACTAAATTCCACACCACAACCCACTACCCATATTTTAATATATATTTTATTTCATATAACAACTTCCCTTTTAAAAAAAATTATTTATTATTATTAAAAATCATGTCTTTTTTAATTAAATAAATCCAAAGTTTCCAAATATATTGGGTTATCCATAATTAACAATTTTTTTTTTTATATATATAAAAAAAAAATATTCCAAAAATAAAAAATTATGTGATGAAATTAAATTGTGGATTTAATTGTCATTGTCACCATCAAATATTTTATAGACAAATAAAGCCCTTTTGAGTTTAGATTTTATTTTTCTGACAGTTGGCCACTGATTTTGACTTTTACCAACTTTTATGACCGTTTTGCCCTTCTGGCGGCTAATACCCAAAATTGCCATTTGCTTTCCTACAACTTTTTTTGTAATATCCACTTTTAATAGGGTCAATTTCGGAATTTAAGTGTAGCAATTATGTTTTGAGATCAAAGAGATGGCAAAACTCCATTTTCAAAAGCCTTTTTCGGGCACGATCAAGACAACGATGAGATTCTCTCTGCCCCTACGTAATGCGATGAGCCGTTTTTGCTACTATAATAGCAAAAAACGAGAAAAAAAATAGTTGATATTTTGTCGTTCTCGTAACTGTTCAATTCCAGATTATAATATTGAGGATTTTCAGAGTCTCGAGAAAAAAAAAACTGAACTTATACTCAAAATAGACAATATCATATCATTCCCAAAGTTACGTTATTCCATCATAGGTAACAAATCTATATGCTCCAAAGAAGGGGAGACTCAACGGTATACTTTGTTCGAGAACCGAGCCTATAACTAAAAGGAGAATACGTTGTAATGGTTGACCATGTCTCTTTAGGGTATGAAAATCATGATGGTTGACCATGTCGTCATTTTGGACCGAAGCAAAAAAGATATCACATTTCCATACAATAATGTATGCATATAATATTATATTGTTATCGACTTCATATGAATATATTTTTTTTTGGTCGGAGCTCTAAAAATTCGTTCGAATTAGTAACTTCCTATCTATTTATTTTTTTCTATTATGAATTCTTAGATAACTACAAACTTCATTATTTTATAGCTTTTTAAATTATAAAAATTATTTAATTATCGAAATCACTTTTATCTATATTATAACATAATTATTAATTAGGTTATGGGATTTTCAATAATTTATGAATATATCCAATCACATCCTTGGATCAAGATTGAATCTATGTTTCACGAGTAATTCAATTCCGTGATCTCACATTGGTTGAAGAGGAGAATGAAACATTTTTTATAAGAGCGTGAAAATCTCTCCCTAGCAAACACGTTTTAAAATTGTGAGATTGACAGCGATACGTAACGGGCTAAAATGGATAATATCTACTAGCGGTGGGTTTTGACTATTCCAAATGGTATCAGAGCCAAACACTAGACGATGTGCCAGTGAAGACATTGGCCTCCAAAGGGAGTTGATTTATACGTTTTAAAACCGTGAGATTGACGATGATAAGTAACAGACCAAAGCGAACAATATCTGCTAATGGTGGACTTGGACTATTATATGATCTGTCTCGAACGTATGTAAATTTTAATATATGTAATGTCCCATTCCAACGTCACTAAAAAAAAAGTATTCTTATTTCACAAAAGGGTCTAAAATGAAATGAAATAATATTCTCGACTTTTAAATAATAGTTTTTAATAGTCCTTTTAATTTTAAAAAGTATTGTATGAGTTTTTAAAAATTTAAATCTAAATTAAATTCAAATTTTATATTTAATAAGTTTTCAAAATTTTAAAAGTCTCATTTTTTTAATTTATGATAAGTAAAAAACTATATTATTATAAAATTCATGAAATTGTTAGAAACTATGGTCAAGAGATTAAATTTAAAACTAACAAATATTTTATAAAAAAAAAAACATGAATAATTTCAATATCGTGTGTTTTAAAATAATTGTCGGTAATTGTAGTTTGAGAAAATTGATAGGAAGCAAATTAATGTTGGGTAAATTATAATTTTAACTTGAAAGAATTGGTTATAATAGTCGGTAATAAATACTAAATTGTCGTGATTTAGATATAGTGATTAACATAGACATAATATCAAAACGATGTGTCAAATTAATTTATAAATGAATCGAGATCACATATGCACCAGAGTAATCTCAGGATATGAAATTACGGTTAAGAAAAACTTAAAAATAATTGAGAGTTATTGGTTTGAAGCATTTAGTGTCGGGTGAACTCCCGAAATTTTTTCTAGGAAGCATTGAGTAAGAACAAAACTTCGTAACAGCCCAAATCCACCGCTAGCATATATTGTCAGCTTTAGCTTGTTACGTATCGCCGTTAGCCTCACGGTTTCTAAAACGCATATACTAAGGAGAAGTTTCCACATTTTTATAAGAAATGTTTCATTTCTCTCTCTAACCAACATGTGATCTCATAACCTACCGCCTTTGGGGACCCAACGTCTTTGCTGCACACTGCCTGGTGTCTGACTCTATACCATTTGTAACAGCTCAAGCCCACCAAAATTGTCCGCTTTGACCCGTTACGTATTGTCGACAAAATTCATGAAATTTTTTCTAGGAAGCACGAAGTAAAAACAAAACATGCTACAAGGACCGGGGATCGGAACTCCAAAATCAAATGTGTTTGACTTTGACTTTGCACAACCTATTCAATGGCAAATGAGTAAATAGAGGGCGGACTAAAGGGCAATACAAGAAAGAAAAAGAAGAGTTTCAGAAAAAAAGTTCTCTTCCGCAAGTATAAAAAAGGCGCCGGTGCGGCGGCTTTCTTCCACCTACTGTATCTCTCCATTTTTTTTTCTTGCTTCGATTTTTCCCTCTTTTTGCGCTCTCCTTATTCGATCTTCTCTGTGATTACTTCGTTTGGAGTGAGGGTGGTCAATAATCATGGCTTTTCAGAAGATCAAGGTCGCCAACCCCATCGTTGAGATGGACGGTGAGACCACTATCTCCCGATTTCAAGCTCATTTGAATGAAATATGTTCATGTTTAATCGTGTTTTCGTTATTCATACTATTGGATTGCTTTTGTAATTGCTAAATATCATCGGGAATGGGGATTTTTTTTCTTCCATATGTTATGAGGGAGTTCGTGTTTGGTTTTTTGGCTGTTAGATCTGTGAAGGACGGTGTGTGATTTGTTAGATCATGGTGTTTTTTTGGTTTTGGTGTTTGAGTAGTGATTCTTGCATCTTGAGTTGATTTGTTGTGTTGTGCTCTGGCGGAAGTCAGTCAAGTGATTATGTTGTGGTTACACTTCTCTGATCTGAGACCAAAGCCTTAGCATTCACTTGTTACTGTTGATGTTTAAGTTTTGAGAAATGAGTATTTCTGTTTTCTTTTCTTTGTTGGTGGTCAGCTACCTCTGTTTTGAGGGAAGTTGTGGAATTTTGCCCCTCTGTTTTGCCAGTCAGATGGGGGTTGTTGTAAGCTGGAAACAAATCCAGTGGAATTAACGTCTGGATCTTTGTCGCCTTAAATAAATTTGTTGCACGATGCACTTGGTCCACATATTTCCATAGATTTACATTTTCAAGTGAAAAGTCTACTATTTTACTTATATTCTTGAAATATGCAGTCACATTTTAGTGAATAATTTAACGATTAGAATCAATGAAGTTCTGCCCATGATAGTTATTTTTATCTTTATTTTACTTTATGTAATNCAAGCTCATTTGAATGAAATATGTTCATGTTTAATCGTGTTTTCGTTATTCATACTATTGGATTGCTTTTGTAATTGCTAAATATCATCGGGAATGGGGATTTTTTTTCTTCCATATGTTATGAGGGAGTTCGTGTTTGGTTTTTTGGCTGTTAGATCTGTGAAGGACGGTGTGTGATTTGTTAGATCATGGTGTTTTTTTGGTTTTGGTGTTTGAGTAGTGATTCTTGCATCTTGAGTTGATTTGTTGTGTTGTGCTCTGGCGGAAGTCAGTCAAGTGATTATGTTGTGGTTACACTTCTCTGATCTGAGACCAAAGCCTTAGCATTCACTTGTTACTGTTGATGTTTAAGTTTTGAGAAATGAGTATTTCTGTTTTCTTTTCTTTGTTGGTGGTCAGCTACCTCTGTTTTGAGGGAAGTTGTGGAATTTTGCCCCTCTGTTTTGCCAGTCAGATGGGGGTTGTTGTAAGCTGGAAACAAATCCAGTGGAATTAACGTCTGGATCTTTGTCGCCTTAAATAAATTTGTTGCACGATGCACTTGGTCCACATATTTCCATAGATTTACATTTTCAAGTGAAAAGTCTACTATTTTACTTATATTCTTGAAATATGCAGTCACATTTTAGTGAATAATTTAACGATTAGAATCAATGAAGTTCTGCCCATGATAGTTATTTTTATCTTTATTTTACTTTATGTAATGCATGATTGGTGCAATACTTGTTTAGATGTGGAATAGTTAGAGTATTTCCTTGAGTTTTCTTTAGATTTTCCTCTGTTCTGCATTGTTTCTTTTATTTTATTTTTTCTTTATTCATAATGTTACTCTTGGAATCCTTTGTACAGGTGATGAAATGACTCGAGTTATTTGGGAATCAATTAAGAATAAGGTATTGCTCTCTCTTAATGTGTATGTGCATTTTAATTGTTAGTAATCTTGTTTAACTTTTAGCTGTCTTGTTTGTAGCTTATTTTCCCCTTCTTGGAATTGGACATCAAGTATTTTGACCTTGGCCTTCCACACCGTGATGCCACCGATGATAAAGTTACAATTGAAAGTGCAGAAGCTACTTTAAAGTATGTATTCCCAATGTGTATTTCGTGCTACTAGCGAGAATTATTTGAGTTATTTTGGTTGAATTATCTGATGAATCTAATTAGACTTTATAATATGATGAGAAATTATAGTGGATTCTATTTATGTTATTTTTTAAGTTCCTTATTCATTTTGGAATTCTGATTTTTCTAATCATGACCTCATTTTATTTGGCTATACTCCTTTGTTCTAGGTACAATGTAGCAATCAAATGTGCAACAATTACTCCTGGTATAAATTGATTTACTTAATTGGAAGAGATCGTCCAATTTAAGAGCTTATCTTGGGCTTTTGTTGATTTTTACATTATTTTAAAGAGAACCTGGAGTCCTGATGTTGTAACAATGATGATTGACAGATGAAGCACGTGTTACGGAATTTGGCTTGAAGCAGATGTGGAAAAGTCCAAATGGGACGATCAGGAATATTCTGAATGGTCAGATCCCCCCACCATATATAATTTATACTCTAGTTTGTATAAGTTTTTGAAAAAGCTTCCAAGGCTAATTACAAGTTTTAGAATATTTTGTTTTTCTAAAATCAAAGAAGATTTGGAAATATGTTATTGGTGTTTCTTTCGCACTCCACTGTTTTTTCTCCATATTTTTGAAATGGTTTGTGATTATTTGATTGTGAAGTGAGAATTTTGTCTCAGAATAGGTTTCCTTAGGGTCAACCTATTGCTGTAGTTACTTATTTTTATCTCAGGCTCACCTGTTGGCATCTTCTGCAGGCACTGTCTTCAGAGAGCCAATTCTTTGCAAAAATGTTCCCCGTCTTGTACCAGGTAATTGCTGTCCATATTGAATTCATACTTAGGTTAGAAAATTGTTCTGATGGTTGTTGTTTTCAGGTTGGACGAAGCCAATCTGTATTGGCAGACATGCTTTTGGTGATCAATACAAAGCTACTGATACAGTTATCAAAGGACCTGGAAAATTGAAATTGGTTTTTGGTATTTGAGATTCCCAAATCATCTCTCTAATGAATCTGAAATTTATTTTCTTTGGAAGTTTCCTAACATGCTTACCCTTCCAGAGGGGCAAGAGACGCAAGAGATAGAGGTTTTCAACTTTACTGGTGCTGGAGGAGTAGCGTTGTCCATGTATAACACTGATGAGGTTTGTTATGATATCCTCATGGTTTAGTTAGGAACTTTAGAAAATATTCTTGACCCATTTCAAGTTTCAACAAGTCTCTCAAATTAACCCTTCAATGTAATGCTGGCTTGTAGTCAATCCGCTCCTTCGCTGAGGCATCAATGAACACTGCTTATGAGAAGAAATGGCCTCTTTACCTTAGCACAAAAAATACTATTCTAAAGAAATATGATGGAAGGTATACACTTTGATTTCCTATTTTGTCCATGGACAATATGTAATTTTTACAGTAACATTTTCTTTGCGTTTTCTGCATCAATAATTTCTTTCATTATGTTCATGTGTTGAATGAAGATTCAAGGATATATTCCAAGAAGTATACGAAGCCCAGTGGAAATCCAAGTTCGAGGCTGCTGGCATATGGTGAATAGCTTTTAATGTTNCTCAGAAGATCATGTGGGCTTCAAAGATGCTAAATTTCTGGATTTCCCAATAGCTCAGAAGATCATGTGGGCTTCAAAGATTGTAGATTTCTGGACGCTCTAAGTTAATCCAGAATACAGAAGCCAGAAACGTCATGTGTTTTGTTGTTTATATCATCATCCATTCATTCTGCAAATCTGTCTTCCTAATCTCTATGATAAGTTTGTTATGATCAGATCTATGCCACCACCTTAGCCGCTGTCAATCAAGCAGATCAATGGAACGGCAGTGATCTGCAGGTGCAGGGGAAGTACCATAGGCTGCGAAGCACATGACTACTCTGCTTTTTGCCTCTTCCGAGTACAGAACAGTAGTTGACTCCTTAATTATTTCTTGTGTTACTCCATTCTCTCTCTCTCTCTCTCTCTCTCATCTATCTTCTATCGCACGCTTTCTCTCTCTTACAGTTAAGTTTGGGAGCCCTAGCTCAGACACCGATCGTCTAAAATGGGTGACGAGGCCGAGAAGGTAGTCGGTGAGTCTTTGAAACCCCAATCTATCCGATTCCATAATTCGATCATTTCTATCTTGTTAGGTTTTTTCTTCTTTCTGATGCGAATTCTGATTCTGCAACGCCTTTTCTTGTTTCTTGGTTTAGGGAAACTACTGAAAAATTCCTACTTTGTCTGCCTTTTCTCTATTTAATTTCTAACTTTATGTGTTTGGTTTTAGGATTTGGATCTCTTGGGTTGATGACTTCTGTATTGGTATGTTCCATTCTAGTCTTCAATACATCATGACTAAGACTAAGATTTACAATCTGCATGTCCTGCAATTCGCAGATTGAGTTTGATATCTAAAAAAATAAACATAAAAATAAAAAACGTATGATTACATTTGTTTGTTTTACTTACCATCATGAAACTAGTATCATTATAGGCCTTTAGTTCTTACTTTACTTTCATTGGAATCCCTTTCTACAGTTAGGCTCCCTTTTTTGTGGACCTAGTTTTTTATATATATATATATTTGTATACCCTTGTACTTTTTATTCAGTTATTCATGAAAAAATAATGTATCATTTAATGTGCTCCAACTTGTTAGGTGGATATGCATTTTTACCATTGAAATTCATTTAGCCATTAAATTACCCAATTTTGTCAGTATTGAAGTGTATAAAGATTACTGTATCAAACAAGACTTCAATATTAATGTGTATCCTTGTTGAAATTTGACGTATGTCTGCATTTTGAATTCAGGTTTGCCCTGATGGAAAGACAATTGAAGCTGAAGCAGCTCATGGTACTGTTACACGACACTATAGGGTTCATCAAAAAGGAGGTGAAACAAGCACAAACAGTATAGCTTCCATCTTTGCTTGGTCTCGTGGCCTTGCTCACAGGTAGATATCATTTGGTTACTATCTCTTTGATCTCTCAAACATTTTTAGGTCAAGGGAAATTTTAAACGTTAATTGTTTATCACTGTTTTAAAGGGCACGACTAGATGACAACGCTAGTCTCTTAGAGTTCACCGAGAAATTAGAATCGGCTTGTGTCGATACTGTGGAATCTGGGAAGATGACCAAGGATCTTGCTCTTATCATTCATGGATCCAAGTAAGTTCCATATCATTCGTAGTCATGAATGGCCTTTTTCCACTCAGCCGTTAAGATTGAAAATTTTATCTTTTTAACATTATACCCATGTTTGGTGCAGGCTTTCTCGAAACCATTATCTGAATACTGAAGAATTCATTGATGCTGTGGCGGAGGAACTAAAATCCAGACTTCTCAAGGCATAGTGGTATTTTAAATGTTCAATGGTCCATCATTGTTAAAGATTTCAAGAATTTGCCCATTTGCTCTTCTTTCCTTAATAATCGGTCTAGTAGGAGGATTGTTATTCATGCATTTAGCTGTTTGCTATTATTACCATCTTTTCTCGTATGGCACCTCCCTGTCTTTTTCATCTCTCTATGTAATTGTACTACCGTTTTATTTTTTCGACAAAATAAGTTTGTAAAGACAATTTACCTTGAGAGTTTATCCTGCTTATGGAAAATGCCAATGAGTTTTCTTGGTTCTTCAGTTCTTAATGCTTCATTTTTGGTTTATATTAAAACTGTCGTGTTTTTATTACAAGAGAATGGACCATTTCTTCCAAGGATAAATTTGGTAATGAAGAACGGTTGTGGAATCTGTTGAAAAGATGGCGACATGCTTCATAATTCTAATTGAACTTGGGTTGTCCACTCCATCCCAATTTTAGATCTTACTCTCTAATTGAACTTGAGATGTTCACCCCATCCTGATTTAAGATCCTACTCCATTTTTTCTGGAAGAGAACCTGTTGTAGTAGAATGTGCTCTCTTTTCTTGCAAAATTGTGCTTGTAAAATAGAATGTTTCGGTTCAAGCAAAGACCATTTCTAAAATGTTTTTAGTTTAGGCTATGAGTTCCAAAGTTCCTCTACCATACTGTGTGTTTGAATCTATTCTGATCTAGATCTTTAGTCTATTATAAAATCAGGGGTACAATCCAAATCAAAGATTGGTAAACCAAATGTGCAGAAATATCTCAAGTTATATATAGCTATTTTGCCCTGTCCATCTTTATTGGATGCTGATAGATTCAATCGACAATTATTAAGGATTCATTGGCTTTTCTCGGGCCATTGTGAAGCCACATGGCCCTTTTTGTTTGTGTACAAAGAAACTATTGTTTCATTGCCTTCTGATTTCCCGTCAACGAGTGCAGGCCTCTTTTGGTACTGTTTTCCAAGTTGGAAAGTGATAAAAGTAAGGATTCTGGTTAGATCATTGGTTCAACCAGGGTACTTTTATTTGTGCTGGGCTTCTCTATGTGGCACTTATAGCTTTAAAGAAGTTAGAGACTTTTTTCTGGACAGGTTTAGTAGGTGGAGAAATGTTAATTTCTTTTGGTCTATTGTCTAGAAGCCTCTCTTGTTACGAACTTCTTTACTATTAGATTTGAATTGGCAAGTTGTTCCCATTTCCATATCAGGTAGGCGATCTTATCACACTGTCCTCCTTTTGTCTTGTTCCTTTTCCCTTTAGCCAAGGTTTCTGTTTCCCATTGGAAAGGAGTATGCCAGAGGAGAGTTTATTTATTGTGCATGATCAGCTAGTCCGAACTGAACTACTCTGAGCGATTTGTTTTTTGTGCCAGGGGATTCTAAGTTACCAAGTGGCAAGTTTTTGGTTTACAAATGATTCGGTATAATATGAATGGGTAGTAAACAAGCGTAAGATAGATCTACGAGACCTGGTTACTGGAATTTTCTTTGTTTATGAAAAGTTAATGTTCCATCACCACCTTGGTAGTTTCTCTTTTAGAAACTCACGGGGACTGTATAGTGGGCACCTAAGATTTTCGGATATTCGGTTACTTCTTGGGAGTTCTTTCATGGGATTTTTTAGCCATTCCACAATGTTGTGTCAAAGAAAGTTACAAAATTAAATACCTTTTCATTTCATTCACCTGTGTTATTTTTGTTTTGGGGCGATCTTGACTCATTAGAACTTTGTCCTTGCAGGCTAGAATGTGAAGACTGTGTGCTGAAATACCGTGAAGACTGCGTCGAGGTTACGATTGTGTTCTGTTTTTTAGAAATATTTTAACGTCTATATCATTCAAATGATGTCAGCCTAAGCTTCAGTTGTTATATTCTATTTTTGCACTTTGCCGGAAAATGGAATATGTACTTTCAGTTTCATGAGCTGGAATTATTAATCATCGTGGTTTTCTAGGTTTCACCTTACTGGAAGATGAAACTTAATGTGTTCATCAACTGTCTTATTCTCATAGAGTTACTTTTTATTTATATACTGTCATTGAAGGTTGAAGGGTTTTATTAGTTACTGGAAAACGTGTTCTAGGTCCTTTCTAATCTTCCTATATGAGGTTCTCGTTCAGCTCGAAATCAGCCTTCTCGAGTGTTTGCCAATGGGAAGTATTTGATTTCGAGGCGTTACAAGAGTGAGCTTGAGTGATGGTTCAGTTAGGAAGAGTAGAGGCAAAGGTTGGAGCTCAAGTAATCTCCCACACTACTGATTTGCTTTAGTATGTAGGCACTGTTAGAGGGGCATGTTTTGCCTGTGTTGAGCCTGTTATTGAAGTAAGGTGTAGAGTAAAAGGCATTAGTGTTGAGCCTGTTCTTTAAGCAATCTAGGATGTTGCTTGGCGTATTGGCCTTCGAGGGACAAATCTTGTCGTTCGTATATCTAAGTTCGCCCGACTCCGTTTGGTGGAGCCAAGGGACATTTGTTCCAATTCGAACTTCCCAAGTCTAACATTGATAAGAATGTTGTACCATTCATTCTCTGATGCTTAATTTCATATATGTTATGAGAATGTTATGTAAGAAATATATTTTATGTTGCAGCCCGTGTTAATGAACCAATATTTCCTATATGTGAGACTTCGTTAATGCATGTGTTTATAAAAGTCATAAACTGTTAAACCGTGCTTCCTTATTTTTTTATGTTTTAGTGGTTTGGTTGCATGAAAGTGAAGCATGTTCGAGAGCTCTGTGTGTGGAAGTGATGCATGTAATGTCAGTTGTATGAACGTGGTACACACTTATGCATGAAAGTCGTGCATACACAATGAGACCTATGGAATATGAAAGTGATATTCGTGTAATGAGTATCGTGTACCAAAGAGATGTATATGAAAGTGATTCCGAGTAATAAAAAAGAAGTGAAATTCAAGATTAGATTTTAAGTTTCAGTTATGTTAATCTTAGTCTGTATCCATGAAATATTAAAAAATATAATAATCAAAGTTTTGGTATATATATTTTTTAACACAGATTAAAGTAAATTTAGCTTAAAATAAAGAAGGTTTGACTTGGTCAAAGATAATTACGGTAGGTATATTTAGAGTAGTGTTGTAAACGTATATAAATATTTCAATAAAATAATAATTTAATGATACATCAAATTTTATAATTTGTTAATATGAATCTAACTTAACTAACATAAAATATTTAAAATTTTCATCTTATATATTTCAACTAAAAAAACATCGGAGATAATAAAATTAAGAATTTTTAATACGTCAAGGGTCAAAATGAAATTTTCTAAAGATGGAAGGACCTAAGTTCAAAATTATGGACTTTCAGACAAATATTAGTTATTATAGTTAATAAAAGCTTTCATAAATGTTATTTAATTAAAATATGTAGAAACATACTATTAGAAGAAAGATCAAGAAAAAAAATAATAGATAGAAATAAAATTACAAATTATAATAATTTAGTCCCTTCTGAAACAATTAATTAGTAAAATAATATAAATTAATAAACTAATTAAAAATCCCATAAGTTTATAAGCTATTAAGCTTAAGTTATTAAATAATAAAAAATTGATATTTAATTTTAATATAATTTTTTTACAATAAAAATCAAATTGCGACACAAGTATTACCTACTAAAATAAAAAATTAAATTAAATTATTATAAATTTAAAAGTATATAAATTAAATAGTTGAATCGTTGACATAGAAATTTATGTTATAAGGTTCTGTAATTAATTAATTAAAAATTTGAAAATATTTAGTGTGTTAAAATAAAACATTCCAAAACAGATCTGACAAACTAAATGTCTATTTTTTGTTATTTAAAAAAAAAAAAAATAATTTCTAAAATATTAGTTTTTTTAATATTTGTATTCTTTTCAAACAACGTTCTCAAATGTTGTTTTTTAAAAATATTAAAGGCCTAAATACATTTTTTTTTTTATAAAAAAAAACCCACATGGTCAGAAAAATCATTTGATAATGTATAAGCTAATTATTTAATTTTGAAAAGTATTTAACATTATTGATGCTTTAATTAATTAAATGACATTTTCACAGTATAATAGTGGCGTACATGTGTTACTGGGAATTATAGGACAACCCTTTAAAATTTTGTACGTTATCTCTACGAATCAGGTCAAAAGTGAACCAATTTGAACCAAACGTTGATATCATGAGTCGAGATCATGCATGACACATGCCCCCTTAGAGGGTTAAGCATGACCTCGATCTCGATATATATATATATACACAAATTAGTTTACTTCCGAGACAAATACGTTCAATAGTATAAATTTGAAATATTTTCCTATTTTTGTGTTGATTTTATCTTAAAAAAAGGAGAATTAAATTGTATGAAGACTCATTCAATAGTTGTTGTAAGAATATAAAAAATGATTAATGCGAAAATATATATATTAACCTATTTTTGTTAAATGATTTTAATTATTAAAAAAAGAAAAAAAGGGACGCAAAGACAAGGCTGACCGAAAGCGAGTGTAATTAGTATTTAAGCCCCCTACTTCTTCATCCACCTCCATTGATCATCTCATTCTTCTCTCTGCAAATTTCATCTTCTTCTTCTGCTTCCTCCCCATCCTGATCCACCATGGTTCTTTCCAAGACTGCTTCTCAGTCGGATGTCTCCGTCCATTCCACGTTCGCTTCGCGATATGTGCGAACCTCTCTCCCGAGGTAATTGATTTCCTCGATTGCGGATCAGATTTATTTTTTCCGTTGATTCATTCACCGTTGTTGTTGTTGTTGTTGTTTGTTTCTCTCTTTTGATTAGATCTCGATATTGATTAGTGTTATCGCATTGCTATCTGTTATTTGTGATTTGGTGATTCTGTTTTTCTCGATTTTGCTCTGGATCGATTTCAATAATGTCCTGTTTGGTCCAGATTCAAAATGTCGGAAAATTCAATCCCTAAGGAAGCTGCGTTCCAGATCATCAATGATGAACTCATGCTCGATGGAAACCCTAGGCTGAATCTGGCCTCCTTCGTTACCACTTGGATGGAGCCTGAGTGCGATAAACTCATAATGGCCGCCATTAACAAGAATTACGTCGATATGGATGAATATCCTGTCACTACAGAGCTCCAGGTACCTTTTTCTCTCTCGATCTTTATTAGCCTTAATTGAAAGATTAGATCGATTCGTTCTATCATTTCTCTCCATCAACGGATTTCCCCTGGAAATTCTCCCGAAATTCGAATCGAAGCGTTCGGTCATGGCCGAGTTCGATTATGGAATTGAATAATAATTATAGTTGAATTTTTCAAAATGACATGGTTTTATTAATCAATAATTCTAATATAATTTTGAGAGTTGAATGTGTTTTCATTTGATTTATTATAATTTGACTTGTGACATTTATATTTATAGATTCATATATGATATTTTTATTCAGATTATTATAATTTGACTTAGTACAACATTTATATTGGAAGGAATAGAAGTTCATAAATAAATAAATTATATATATACATATAGTTAAAATAATAACTTTATTTAGCTCATAATTCACTGGAAAATTTTAAACATGTATTAATTTTTTTAAATTTTAAAAATACTTAAAAAACAAGTCAATTTCCTAGAATCCATAAATAAATCGGATCTAGTGTAAAATAGTTGATTTAATTAGTTTATCTCCCATACTTTTAAGTAGCATATGAATTATAAATAAGTGAATAAAGCATAAGAATTTATTACCATTGGAAATACAAAATTTATGGATATTTTAATTAATTTAGCCCGAAATTATATTATAAAAAAGTAGGATTAGAAAGAAAAAATCTAAATTTGAAGGGGAAATGGGCCCAAGAAACTAGAATCCTTAGGTAATGGTGGGTCCATAGCGTGTGAATCCTTTGATCTTGGTCTTGCAATTTACCTTTTTTCTCAATTCACTTTGGCACTTTGTTTTATCAAAAACATAGATTAATATTAATATTTGATACCCACGAAGTCTTTTCAAAAGTTCTTTTATTTTATTCCATTGTTTGTTTTTTTTTTTTTAAAAAAAATAAATTACAAATTTAACTGAATTTTAAAATTTTATCAAAATCATATAAATAATTATTTTGACTTTTGGTTCTAAGGTAATAAATTTTAGAGATCTTTTCAATAATATTACTTGAAATCTCTTAGAATTTTGACCAAGGCACTAGAATACGTGCAACTTTAACCAAACTTAAGGCATAAATAAATATCCTAAGACTTTGACTTTCAAGGCCATCTAGATTTGAATGAATTTGGCCCTAATTATTGCCATGATTTAAGAGTTTATAGTATTGTAATGGAGTCTAGGAAGAAGACAATAACTTCATTAATTTTGTTTTAATAAATTCTTAAAATTGAACAGCTAATAGTTTTTTAGTTAAAGAGGAATTGAAATTAAAATGAATAATTTTATCCTTTCCTATATAAACTGTTGGTCTTAGTTTGATTTCTTTTCATGTTTCACTCTTTGATTACTTTTTAACTGTAGTATGAGGAATAAATTAATGTTAAAATTGATGCATATGTTATTAGTATGTATATAATACACGCGTGGAGATAATATTTTAATTTTCTATATTTGAAAGTCATAATATTATTGAAAATTTCACTCTAGAATGTTATGATTTGCTAGCTCTTGTGTGGAAGAAATGAGGTAATAAGTGGTTGTTGTGAATGGTGATGCAGAATCGATGTGTGAACATGATAGCTCACTTGTTCAATGCCCCATTGGGGGAGAATGAGACGGCGGTGGGAGTTGGAACAGTGGGATCGTCGGAGGCCATAATGTTGGCTGGCTTGGCTTTCAAGAGAAAGTGGCAGAACAGAAGGAAGGCTGAAGGCAAACCCTATGACAACCCCAACATTGTCACCGGAGCTAATGTCCAGGTATCATCATCATTCTCATTTCACTCCATGCCATTAACAACATGAATCCAGTAATTTAAGTTATTAAATTTTCAATATGCGCCTTGACAACGAATCAAATCAGATGGTTCTATTTCTCAGTCTTTTTGACTTTCTCCTACGGAATTAAGGTCGAAAAGATTGAGAAAAATAAGTCATTCGACTCTGACTTGATAACATTGTTGTTCATAACAAAAAATACAAAGGTATGCTGGGAGAAATTCGCAAGGTACTTCGAGGTAGAACTGAAGGAGGTGAAATTGAGGGAAGGTTACTACGTGATGGATCCAGAGAAAGCTGTGGATTTGGTTGATGAGAACACCATCTGTGTAGCAGCCATCTTGGGCTCCACTCTCAATGGAGAATTCGAAGACGTGAAGGTCTTAAACGATCTCTTAATCGAGAAGAACAAGGAAACCGGGTACAATTTCTTCCTCCCTCTATCTATTTAGTTTGGAAGGTATCAAAATAAAAAATTTGAAAGCCTTTAACAGATGGGAGACTCCTATTCATGTTGATGCTGCGAGTGGAGGGTTCATTGCCCCATTCATATACCCTGATCTAGAATGGGACTTTAGGCTGCCCCTTGTAAAGAGTATTAATGTGAGTGGCCATAAGTATGGGCTTGTTTATGCTGGAATTGGTTGGGTTATCTGGAGGAACAAGGAAGACTTGCCTGAAGAACTCATCTTCCATATCAACTATCTTGGCGCCGACCAACCCACTTTCACTCTCAATTTCTCCAAAGGTGCATACCATTTTGTTCTAATCTCTGTTCTTCAATATGGCCCTTTTCTTTTTAAAGCTTAGCTTTTATTGTTTTCTGTAGGTTCTAGCCAAGTCATTGCTCAGTATTACCAATTGATCCGCTTGGGTTATGAGGTAATATTCCTGACCTTTTATCAGAAGAACAAAATTAGACCTCATTTAGTACCATTTTTGTAACGGCCCAAGCCCACCGCTAGCCGATATTGTCCTCCTGACCCAACTGACTAACGTGGGATCTTGTAATTTTTATTGACAGGGATACCAAAACGTGATGGAGAACTGCAAAGAAAACATGATTGTTCTGAAGGAAGGACTGGAAAAAACAGGGCGGTTCAACATTGTGTCTAAGGACGAAGGAGTTCCACTAGTGGCATTCTCCTTGAAAGACAGCAGTCGTCACACAGAGTTTGAAGTCTCAGAAATGCTTAGGAGGTTCGGGTGGATCGTGCCAGCTTACACGATGCCTCCGGACGCGCAACACATTACAGTTCTGAGAGTGGTGATCCGAGAAGATTTCTCACGCACACTTGCTGAGCGTCTAGTGAAAGACATTGAAAAGGTGATGCACGAGCTGGACATCCTCCCGTCAAGGGCTGATATCAGAGAAGAGACAAACCACGTCGTGGTGGCGAAGAAGAGTGCACTGGAGACACAGAGGGAGATCACCACTGCTTGGAGGAAGTTTGTGATGGATAAGAAGAAGACTAATGGAGTCTGTTAAAGCTTGTGTTGATTCTATTCAGCATAGCTCCTGTTTTCTATTTTAAGGACAAACTTGTCGTTCTTTGTTTTGAGGTTAATTTTTATGATGAGAAATGAACTATACCTGCCTATAATGGATCAGGTATGTGGGTCTTTTTGTTTTATTATTTGTTTTGATTTTCTGTTCTTAAAAACTTCAGAATAATTAAAATTTTATTTTTTATCCCTAAATTTTAAACATATATTCTTACTCTTTAAAGGTCATCACATTTTGGTGCAAATAATTTTGGCCAAAGGTCATCAAATTTTATCCAAATTTGATATTAAATTTGTAATTTGCCCAACTTAAATGTAAACATGTTGGATGATGAAAGTTTCACCTCGGCTGATTTAGGGAATGATCATGGATTTATAAACTAATAATACTCTCTCCATTGATATGAGGCATTTATAAACCAATAATACTCTCTCCATTGATATGAGGCATTTTGGAAAAGCCTACATGAGCCTTTTGGGAAAGCAACGTCATGAGAGCTTATGCTCAAAGTAGACAATAATTGTGGAAATTGTTTGTCTATAATTTTTCAGACAAAAAACTTCATTAGTCACTGGTATCACTCTTCCCTTGTCCATCCAACATAAAAACTTCATTAGTCACGGTATCACTCTTCCCTTGTCCATCCAACATAAAGCAAGTAGCTTATAACAACCCAAGCTCACCATGACTAGATATTATCCAACAACCTAAGCTCACCATGACTAGATATTGTCCATTTTGGTCCATTACAACCAATGCCTCGCACCATCTGGTAATTTGAAGAGAGTCCAGCCCTACTCCAACCAATGCCTCACACCATCTGGTAGTTTGACTTTGATGCAATTTATAATAGCCCACCACTAGTAGATATTATTCGTTTTGGCTAATTATGTAATAGCGAGAAATTTTCACACCTTCAAAGAATGTTTCGTGAAAGATCTTATACACACCACCACATGGTTGTATTACATTTAGCCCAAGTCCGGGCATTCAACTGATGAAATAGATTGATTTGGGAGAGATGAATACTAAAAACTCAAGTGACAAGATTGAACAGAGTAGTGAACTTGTTGTATTAGAGCATATCATCACTCACTATTTCCAGGAACCTCCCAATCTAATCACCTCTTCACCACTGCTATCCCTTCTATTATTAAACCTTTCTTTGCTCAAATCCCCTTTCTCCTCCCTCACATCGCCATAAATATCTTTGAGTTTTGCCAGGTTAATAGACGTCTTCTCTGTAGTCCCACCTCTTACAGGACTTGCCTCTCGCTTGTGGTAGCCATCATTCCCTGTTTGTAGTAAACTTTGACTTCTGCTCCTGCTCCTACTTCGGCTCCGACTCCTTCGGTAATGCCGGGTGACACTATCACGACTACTCCTTTTGTAGTCCCTTCTACTATCAGCATAATGAGTCCTCCGATCATAATCATAACTTCGTTCTCTGTCTCGCTCCCTCTCCCTATCTCTACCCCTACCTTTCTCTCTTTCTCTATCTCTATCTCGATCCCTCTCCCGATTTCTATACCTCTCTCTGTCTCGATCACGATCTCTGTCCCTATCCTTTCCCCTACTATCCCTGCTCCTCTTCCTACCGTGATCTCTATCCGAGCTCCTCTCCCTGTCATGATCTCTATCCCTGCTCCTCTCCCTGTTATCAGGATGACGACTGCTTGGAGATCTTTGTAGATCATCCTTGTTATCTCTGTCACTAACTGATGGTGGTAGTGTACAACGAACTGGGGATGAGTCCCTAGTTGAGGCACGATGTGGGGCTCGTTGTCCAAAGGAAACTGAAAGCGACGCTTTTACAGAAGGTGGCCGCCGTGCGGTATCTTCAGACCCTATTCGATGGGTTTCCCCTGTCACACCAGAATGTTTGCTGGGAAGCTTCAACTTTTCAAGATTAGCTGCAACTTGCCGCAAGACAGAAACTGGAATACGAGGGAAAAGGGTATCGAAGTAATACTGCAATGGGAAAACAAAATGAGAGTATTTTCAAACTACAAATACAAGGATTCAATGGCTAACACAATACAATCACTTAATACCAATATAGAACATTTGGAACACAAAGACTGCCAACCAAAAGTGAAATCCTCTCTAGCCAAATGCAAACCTATATATAGATATGATATCAGGATTTAATCAGCTTTGTACTGATAAAGCATTAATACACAAACCACTTTAGTTTGTTCCTTCTAGTCTCCATTCGTTGTGAACAGAGAGAGTGTTCTTCATATGATTTAAATCACTTCCACCTCCAAATTTAGTCTCCATTCCTCTCCTCAATCATCAAATTTAGTGAAGTCACTAATTACACGCATTCTATCCATCTTATACACTTGATTCATCTCTTTTCACCACTATAACAGAAACAATTAAATCCAAACAACGAATTTATTCAATTATTTCAAGAACATTCCTTGAAATAATGTGACAAGAATGAATAGTTAAGAAAGTTCATGAAGGGGCAGCTCTAATAGGTATATCTTTTGACAGGTAAAAGGTAACACAACCGATACTTTAGGTCAAAGGTCCCCTCCAATCTACCTAAAAGAAAAGTCTTGAATGAATCAGAAAAAGCAAACAAAAAAATGGACAATACTACTAACTGAACAAGACACCAAAGGCACATTGTAAATTCAACTTCACTTTGCACGTGCATGCCTTCAAAGCTAAGAAGTACCTTCTAAAAACAGAGAACATGGCATTGAGTCACCATGATAAATCGACAATATACGAGATGTTTTAATGGACAGAGAATTTCCTAATAAGTTGAAAGGGGGAGGGAGGAGGTTACGTTATCCGGTAGTTCTTCTTTTCCTGATCTTTTTTGCACCTCCTCATCTCTTAGTGAGAGTCTTCGACTCTATTATACTGTGTATATATATATATATTTAATTCTTAATCTTCGAACCCGACAGAGTAACATCCGGGATCTGCAATGTGCACAGAGCTTATACAGGATATCAGTTCCCAGAAACAACAAAAAAAGCTCTAACAAAGAAGCATTTTCATTCCATGGTTAGATCATAGAGCAATGTCAACAGCAGGTTGTCACAAGATTCACAAACCAACTGTACATATACACACAATTTATCAAGTTTTTGAGGCAAAGACGTTAAAAAGAAACAAGAAAAATATAACCCAACAACATGATATTTGAAGGGAAATGTTGGTGTATAACCTGACCTGTCCAAGGAGCAAATCACGCACATAAACACCCATTGTAGTCATTCGTCCATGGGATTCTGGTGAAAATTCCTGAAACACAGTCTGTTAGTTCCTTTTAAATTATTGGATGTACATAATATATATATGTATATAAGACACGTAAAATAGTATGTCGACATGTGTTTTGAGTGTGTCCAGACGTATCTATGTCTGACAGAGACACTTGGCATAAAATGAAATGTATGTGCATGACAGGTAGTCGATATGTAGGTACTTCTAATTCCTACTTAACCCACACCATCCCTATCCTTAAAATCCATCTACATCTCTCTTTCTGTATCTTAAAAAAAAAGTGCCTAAGATACAATTGGCATAGGTAAGCAATAATTTTATACAGAGGGTCCGAAGACTTGGAACTTAAATAAAATCTCCCGTTGACTTGGGAGGAAATAGAAGGAATCCAAGAGCTGAAACACAAATATGCCACAACTTCCAAGTAAATCAACACAAAAGAACATGAAGCTCTTCTATAAAGTTAAGATAGAAGTACACACATAAATGGATAAAAAGCCAAGGTACACGAGTCTCTGCAATATTGGCATCGGAACTAAAATGCAAATGAAGTCAAGATAACCTTTTTTTAAAATGGGGAACCAAAAGCAAAGAAATTAGAACATTAAGTAGACAACATCATACTATTGTGAAGATCCGTTGTCCCTAACCGTTGGTATCATAGCTTAGTTTTTAGACTTTGTGACTACATACAAGCTATAGAGAGTTGCCCATGACCAAGCTATAAACCTAGCTGTAGGTCGTATGATGATTCACTGTTAGAATTATTTTGATTGATTATTGTTGCAAGTCTAAATTAGATGGTTGTCAGAATTATATGTCCCTTTTATAAAGGAGAAAGATTAACTAAATCTAAATCTTTAGATAATCTGAATACCCTAAATACTAGGTAACAGTGAATCTAAATAATAATAATAGTCCCTAGATACTAGTTAACTAAATCTAAATAATAATCACAAGATATTAGGTAACTAAATCTAAATAAATCCAACCAGATACATTAAGCAGGCCAACTAATCACACAAATATCCTTCTACACTCTCCTCCAAGTTGACTAATAGATATCATTCATTGTCGCTCCCCCTTAAGTTGAGAAAAATAAATCTATTACTCAAACTCAGGGGGAGTGTTGAAGGATATTTAGCTTGAAGGGAGTGTCGAAGGAAATTTGTGTAATCTCGAAGTGGTTGACCTCCCCAATTTATCTTGGATTTATTTAAATTTAGTTACTTGATATCTAGGTATTATTATTTAGATTTAGCTACCTAGTATCAATATCTAGAGATTTAATTTAGATTTAGTTACCTTTTCTATAATTCTCTAAAAATTAATAAGAAAGACGGCAGTTTAGACAACCATTATAATAAGTGAAGTGATACGCATTTGTAATTTAAAATAAAATAGAGAATAAAGCATGTTTGTTAAACCCACTTGTGAATTTATATGGCAAATTGCAGACTAAGAATCAAAATGATCTTCCGGCTGAAAAGAGGACAAAGAATGACAGGTAGTCGAAGAAGGCCTACGAGGTAACAAAAGGACCCCATTTTGGAAGCCCCACCGAGACAACAAGGTGCAAACCCAAAACGCTCCAGGAATGTCAAACATTGCTACAATGATAGGAGTGATGCAATCCTCACAAACGACCCCAAATTTAGTGCAAAATGCTAGGCAAGTGGCCTAGCCCAACCAGGGCAATGTCAACACGACATTAGAGAGCAAGTACTTCAAATGATGAGATCCTCAAGTGTCTCCTTTCTCATACTCATCTACTTGCTCTATACTAAAAAATTCTCCTTGCCCAGCCCAACCAAGACACACTCATACTCATCTATCGATCTGTCTCCTTCCTCTATACTAAAAAATTCTCATTGTTTCTTGTATCACACCACCAATTTGAAGTATTTCCAAAGGAATGCCTCTTTAAACTAAATTGACGTGATTTGGTCTTCGCCCGCAACAATCACTGTGGAGGCTAATTGCCATCATAGTTAAGCATCACTACACAACATGAAAGGCACAACTCGACCTATGTCCTTTCGAACACTTCATGCACCTAAAAATCTCGTCAATAAAGACATCCACAGTTCGGCTACCACTTTGAACACTTCAAGATCCCATCATTTTGAAGTCCCTGAAGACACTTGCTTTCCTGTATCGTGTTGACATTGTCATTGTTGGGTTGGGATACCTACCCAACATTTTGCACAAGATTTAGGTTCAGGAACCATTAGCCCAACCCAACATTTTGCACAAGATTTAGGTTCAGGAACCATTTGTCCAGTCATTTGTGTTAGGGGTTGCATCACTCCCATCATTACAGCAATGTCTGGCATTCTTGGAGCATTTGGGTTTGCACCCTATTGTCCACCCCTATCGCTGAATTCATAGTTGCATTTACTAACTGCACCAGGGGTGGGGCTTCTAAAGCTAGGTCTTTTTATGCCCTTGTAGGCCACTTCGACTGCCTCCTTCCCCATCCTCTTCCCAGTTAGGACATCATTTTTCCTTTCAGTTCCTACAATTTACTATATTGTAAATTCCTAATCCAGCCTGTATTATTCTCTATTTTAAATTACAAATGCATAGTTCACATATTATAATCAATCAAGTCAATAACAGTGAATCATCATATGATCTACAGCTAATACCAGGAAGTGACGAGGGTTTACAGCTCCATCATGGGCAACTCTTTACAGATCACGATGTAAGTAATCAACAGAATTCTAAAATTGGGCTTTGATACCAATGGTTGGGAACAACGAACTTCCACAATGATATGATATTGTCCACTTTGAACATAAGCTCTCACCTTTGAGATAGTAACAACTAGACCAAAAAAAATTTCATATGGAAGGATGGGACTTCAATCTCATGGTCGCCCCCCATACTTTGCAACCGGTAAGCGAATCACTTCTCCCTTGGAGACGCTTTTGTTAGTAATAGTGAAAAAAACATAGCCAGATCAAAAAATGGGATCTCAAACCTCTCTAACATGCAACATATGTTCCAACAAAGTATTAAATTTCTAAATCATCTTTGGTATATAAGATTTAGGAGTTGGCTGAACAAGGGAGGTAACCAGATGGCAAGTGGCCATATCTTCTTGAACTTCATGAATTCCTTAGAGATTTTGGTCCAAGAAATAAATTCAAAGGGAGGGTGGAAGTTTAACCCTCTCATTTATTTACTTGCAATTGGAGCTGTGCAAAACTTGTATCGTCCTTACTAAATAATTCACTAGTCTTCGTTCAAAATCAAAAGCACCCAAGAAGATATCGAATATTTATTTTGTCTCAGTCTTATAAGAACCAACACCAATACAAGATCAATAAAACTCAACTTGGTAATTTCCTAAAACAACAAATGTGTTTGTGAGAGGACATTAACCATGTTTCAATCAGGGGAAAGCTTTTGTGAGATCCCACATTGGTTGGACAGGGGAATAGAGCACTCCCTATAAGGGTGTGGAAAACTCTCCCTAGTGGATGCGTTTTAAAACCTTGAGGGAAGCCCAAAAAGGGAAACCTAAAAAGGACAATATCTGCTAGCAGTGGGCTTGGGCTGTTACAAATGGTATTCGAACCAGACACCAGGCAGTGTGCCAGTAAGGACGCTGGGCCCCTCGAGGAGGGTGGATTGATCCCACACCAGTTGGAGAGGGGAACAAAACATCCCTTATAAGGGTGTGAAACTTCTCCCTAGTGGATGAACCTTGAAGGGAAGCTTGGAAAGGAAAGCCCAAAGAGAACAATATCTGCTAGCAGTGAGCTTGGGCTTGGGTTGTTACAGCTTTAATCTCCCTAGTGGATGAACCTTGAAGGGAAGCTTGGAAAGGAAAGCCCAAAGAGAACAATATCTGCTAGCAGTGAGCTTGGGCTTGGGTTGTTACAGCTTTAATCTCCCTAGTGGATGAACCTTGAAGGGAAGCTTGGAAAGGAAAGCCCAAAGAGAACAATATCTGCTAGCAGTGAGCTTGGGCTTGGGTTGTTACAGCTTTAATCACCCTAGTGGATGAACCTTGAAGGGAAGCTTGGAAAGGAAAGCCCAAAGAGAACAATATCTGCTAGCGGTGAGCTTGGGCTTGGGTTGTTACAGCTTTAATCCTAGTTTTGAATTTTTTTAGATCATAACTCGTGGGGAGTCATTTGGTAGAAGTTGTTTGCAGACTCCTCAAAGGAACTTTGCAATCTCATCCATTCCAGCTTTGAAAAATAGTATTCTTTTACTTCTACATGTTAGAGTGATCTCAAACTTAACGAAAAACATACAAAAATCAGGTCCTGTGTCTGCCCACACCTTCTCTTTACTGTTTCTTACGAAGTGATCCACTTGTATAACTAATAAAGTGTAAGAGAAAGGAGCTTCAGTATTCATCTTCACTTCCACTCGCAAAAGAACAAAATCAGAATTCAACTAGGGTGGGTGTTGGTACCAACCAAGCCAAAATTCGTCTTCACTTGATAAGAAACAGTTGAAACTTCATTCAAAACGCACCAACCAAGCCAAAATGGCCTCACATACAAAGGGGCAAGGCATCCGTTGTAGTACAAAAGGAGGTTACAAATGCATTCTCCAAAGGGAGGGGTTGCAGTAGAAAGTCAATTAAAAGAACAGAGTAATAACTGGATTAGTAAGTATCAACAGCCGTTATTTTAAATTTGAATGTCTACCATTCTTCACAAGCATATATGACCTCTCTATAATATTGAAAATAGGTCTGTGCTTAATCAATTATCAATACAATTACATTGAAGGCAGCAGAAAACAATGATACAAACGACAAAAAACAACTTACAGTCACATTAAGGAAAATTCTAAGCCAAACACATGCATGCTAACTGTTATCTTTAGCACCAGTTCTCATAATAATAAAAACAAAAAACAAGCACCCATATGTATCATATACCTCTTCATCTTTAACATAAGGTTCAAACCAATTCCACAGAGTTTTCGTATCTGCAACATATCTCAAGTAGAGGAATCCAATCTGGAAAAATTAATTAAAGAAATAACGTCAAATGGTAGCAGAACCGAATCATACAGCTACACCCAAAATTTCTTAAACATCGGACAACTAAGGGCATCATAATAATAAGGTAAGAAAGCAAATTATGGAGAAAGAATGTTCATAATTAAATCAAAATACAACATGCAGCTTTATGTTATTTTTATTTATTTATTTATTTATTCAATTATCCCGAACCAATACTGTTCTGGCAGAACAGAATTGAGATGGAATGAAGGTAGAACTTAGAAAGGAGCAGCCTAACGCATAAATATACCAAGAGCTAATCTCCAATCTATTTTGAAGAAGCATACTAGTTTAGATTAGTAGTCTATTCTAGGTGACAATAACAAAATTCAAACAAAAATACGATGCTTCTTCAACATCCCACAGTTGAGGGAGGACTAAATATCTAGAAGCACATATATACAACTACCAATCAGAAAAGAAAAGCAACAGAAAGTTATTTTTTAAAAAATATAACATAACAAAAGCAGAAACATATAGCAATGCAGATTCTTCAAAGATCTATGGATCACTACATACTAACAAACAGAGATATAGCTGAAATGCTTTGTAACGTAAATACGATGAAAAGAAAGAATTAATTATTCCTAAAATGCCCACAAGAAAATTTCATGCTATAGAAACAGAAACCTTCAAGAATACACTAACAAATCTACGTCCAGTTAAGTTAACTAAATTATCATAGTAATCCATTTACAACAGCAATATTTGACCCAAGTTCTACACTATTAATCAAAGTTCCAATAAAGATTGTAAAAGTACATGCAACATGAAGAATATTAATTTTTAAAAATATGCCCACTGCAAGCTTTCAGTCTTAATGTCCATAATATATTTACAAAAGAAAATGAATAAATAATATGGAATTCACAAAAGGAGTAAAAACAAAAGTTCAAGAATATAACATGTCAATTCATTATTATTTAATAATAATTAAGGGTCAAAGGGATTCTACCTACCGCTCTGATGTAAGGAGAATCCTCGTGCTTTAATAGCCCATGCATTTGCTTCACTGTAAGTTTCATGGTGAAAAACTTGTACAGAAGGCAGAATGCTGTTGAAGGACCACGGCAGTTCCCAGTCATCCATGGCTCCACATGATCAACTTGGTTATAAATTTCATCAACCACTTCATGGAATGTCTTCAAACGATAAAGCTCCTTAAAGTAATCAGAAGAAAGAATGTTCATACATAAAACCTTCTCCAGCAAAGAATCAATTGCCTTGCCACAAGTCTTAATCTCCATTATAAATCAACTAGACATCTACCTGCAGGGACAAGAATATACTACATTTAAATTCAGTAATTAAAAAATAATATGAAAAGAAAATTTGATACTTTTAACAGGAAGCCTGAAGATATAGTCTGGAGAAGACAAACACAAATTAAGTCACCCTAATCTGATAGCATATGAGAAACATACATGGTCTGCATACAAAAAGAAAGGAACCAACAACGAAAGACACCTACAAAAGAACATTTTTCTTTTTTCCACAAGTGACATTGAACTGATGTGTAAAAATATTTCAAGTGGTGCAAGCTAGCAAAAAAAAGCTAGACATCCTCCTCAAGTCAGCAGCCAGGAAAGGCTGCCTTCATTCGCTTCTTGTTTTCAACTATTATTAGCTATCAAAATCTTAAAGCAGAAAAAGCCTTCAACCTTCACTACAATATTTCGATGTCCAATTTCATCAACTTATGTTGTTCAGAATTTTCCTCCACAGATTACATTCATTTACAACTCTTATGACTATTTCAATCATGCATAAAAATAACCCGACCCAATCCTTAGAACTTGAGTTGGGTTGTTCGGCGGGTTACTAGAACATCCCTACTTGAAGCCTACATCCAAAAGTTGCAAAAATGTGTGCTATGCTTAAAAAAAACCCTTACCAAACTTGTACAGGTTACTTGATAATGGACCAGTCAATAAATCACTAATTGCAGAAAAATCCATTCAGCAAATATTTCTAATTATTCGATGATTAGATGATAATGGTAATATTACTTCTATTGATAATAATCTCAATACCCGAGGACGCTTCAAATAATCTGAGGGGGTGAAAAAGACTCCTCTTTGATAGAACAAAACAACCCATGCCATCATCAAGTTGGAGGTCCTTAAGTACACCTTGTTTCTTACCTTCAACTGACATTCTACTCAATACAACCTTCCTAGTTTATTCATTTAGATGCTTAACATTTACTACATCTAGAACTTCCAATAACAATTGAAGTTTGAAAAACCCAAACAATTAGGATCCAGGAACTCCATTTTCACACAAAATCTTTCATACACAGGATTAAATTTAAGAAACCCAAATGGTAATACGCCTTCTCAAACCCTATAATTGAATCCAAAAAATTGATAATTGACTACATAAATTCAGTAACCTTAGTATTCNAAAAAAAAAAAAAAAAAAAAAAAAAAAAAAACAATTCAAAACCACGTCTAACTTAATAACAGATAAACCTAATCAAACCCAATAAGAAGGGGTTTTAGCAAATTGATAACAAAAAAAAATCCTCAAACTACTAAATAAGAAGTCAAGACAACGACGCCAAACCCAGTTAATTACCACAGGAAAAAAGTAGAAAAAAGAAAGATCTTAAAACTAGAAATCCCCATCACCACCATCACACTATACAACATTGGAAGAACCATCCTTAAGAAAACTGGAACTAAAAGAACTAAACTCCTAAACATCCTCCAATTCAATCGATCAAGCTACTCAACCGCACATATAAGACACGCTTCGAAGTACCCGGATTCAAAATTTGCTTAAACCATCTAAAAAACAATAAACCTAAGAGATTCAGAAACAATCGCAACAAACACATACCGTTGGGAAACGAAATGAAGTAGCAAAATTGTCGAGCGGAAAAGGGAAAGACGGCAAAGAGAGGAAATCTCGCCGTACAAAGGAAAAGACTCCGCAAGCGCGCTCGTTCGGGGTTTTATAATGCTGGTTCCAGCCGGGAACGGTCAGCTAATTGCGGGACGGTCAGCCGGGGACGAATCTTTGGCGAATATTCGTATTATTGGGCTTTTATTCCATTTATCTTGGACCTAAACGAAATTTGTAGATTGGGCCTTTCTAATAAACAGCCCGGCCCAATTCATTTTGCTTCATATGGGCCTTTCTAATAAACAACCCGGCCCAATTCATTTTGCTTCATATTTGCGAAGCTTCCAACATTCTCGGACACATGTTAATATGGTGTTTAGTGAGTGATATTACTTCGTTTGGTTAAAATACCATTTTATTTTCCGAACATATTTTAATTAATTTAATCATTATACTTTCAATAAATATTAAAATTAATCTATACAGTTAAAATAAATACATTATCCATTTACAAAATTCGTAACTTTTACGAACATTTTCTAATTAAGAATTTCACCTAACCCGAGAAAAGAGGGAAAGTCAAGAAAAATAGAAAGAAAAAAAGTGATTCAATTCAAATGGTAAAAAGTAAAAAAGTAAAAAAGTAAACCAACCATAGGAGACATCAGGCTGACTCTAATAATAAAATGCCAAAACCCTAATTAGACCTTAATCCCAAATGCAATCAACCCTAATTCAAAACTTTACGAAAAAATGCTTTTATATAATTAAGTTTAGAAGTTAATGTAAATTAAAATATCAAACTAATACAACACAAATAATTTATAGATATTTTCGTTTGAATAAATTTAAAATTTGTTTCAAATCATCTTAATAAAATTACCTTAGATCGAAGATTATAAAAGTAGCAGAAAAATTATCACGTTCATTTTTACAATAGAGGAAGAAGAGAAAATGAAACTCACGCTCGTGAAAAACTACTTTATCCATGCATGAAACGAATTGAAAATAAAATTAAGAAGAAATAGAGAATAAGAGTGTTCATATGACTCTACAATTTTAAGTCGAACCCGAAATACCCAACCCAAGCAAAAAAATTGAGTCAATTCATGGATTGACTCCACACGAAATAGATTTTTGTTTCTTTGTTAAATTTTTATAAAATAAAAATTTTGATCCATATATAGGTTAACATGAACTGAGAAATAAGGTTACAATCCAACCCAACTCAACCCTCATTTAAAAGTTATTATGAATATTAAGAATATTTGATATTCATAATCCAAGGTAACATGTACGGTAGATAAGTAAAATTTTGTAAATAATTAAAAAAAAAATTTATTAACAAAAATTGATGGTCAATTTAAACTTTAACTAAACTTACTTAAAACCAACGAAATAAATTAAAATATTACAAAATTCAAACCTCGAGAGTTAATATGTCTAATTAATGTTCTGATGTGTCAAAAATATTTTTTTTTAACCGATAATTTGTAAGTAAAAAAGAAAAAAAAATACATAATTGTATTAAAATTGAAGTAAAATTGTTGGTAAATAGGTGAAAAAGTAGATAAAGCCAAAGAAAAAAAATTGTATGAGAGGGAGGTTTAATCCGAAGGGTTTGGGTTTGTTTGTTTATAAATAAATTCCACTTCATTTCCATTACCATTCCATTCCTTCTCCTCTCTTCCTTTTATCTCAAAATGAAGATCCCCTTACTTAACCCTCCCTCCTCCAAGGTTACTCATATTTTCCTCTCTCTCGATTTTTATTTTCGTTCTTGAACCTATTCTCGATAATCTTAACTCGTGACCGTTCAACTCCTAATTTTTTTTTATTAGTTTAGGTTNTTGAGGAGGAACCGTGCTTAGAAATGTCGAGTTTTCAATGCTTGAAGTGTTTATACCCAAAGCATCATCCTTTTTGAGTACTCAGAAAAAGATATTGCTTCTGGGAAGGAAATGATACATTTCTTATAAAAGTGTGGAAACCCAAAAGATAAAAAGCTCAGAGAAGACTGCTATTGGTGAGCTTGGGCTGTCATAAATAGCATTTGAACTAGGCACTGAGCGGTGTGCCAACGAGGACGCTAAACCTCCAAGAGGGTGGATTGTGAGATCTTACGTTCGTTGAGATCTTATTTATTTTTGCAACAAATGTAAATGATTTGTTTTCTCTTAATTATTTAAACTATTTATAATTTTGGTGGAATTTCATGTGAATAAGGTTACTACAAAAGAGAACACAAGGTCACGAGATTTCAAATTGCATACTCAAGAAAGGGCCATCCAACGTGCAATTTTCAACTATTCGGTAACTATTTTATTTTATGTTTTTTTAAGTCTTTTAAAAATTATTTATTATAATATAAAACTTTTTCATAAACTACGAGAATAAATATTTTTTTTATAAAGACGTGGAAACCTATATATATATATATATATATATATATATAAAAGGATTATTCAATTAATATTTGTTACAAGGTAGCAAGAAAGTTACTTGTGATGGAAGAGCAGAAGAAACAAGAAGAGAAGTTGAAGAAGGTAATTTTTTGAATTTTATTATTATTATTTATTTTTAAAATTTACAATAATTGCAATTTTATATTTTTTAAAAAAAATATTTGAAGGGTAGTTAAGACATTTCAGTGGCTAAAAATGGGACAGATTATAGAAGAGGAAGAGATTCGTTTGCTAAGAAAAGGAATGATTCCCAAAGCTCAGTTGATGCCTTTTTTTGATAGACCATTCTCGCCTCAAAGGTACTCAAATATTCATTATTATTTTATTAATTATTTATGAAAAGCTTATATAATTTTAGATCATTTCAAAAAAATTAGGAGAAATCGAAAATGAAAGTAAAATAATCGAAATTGGAGTTGAGGCTTTCCCGATTCCTCACAAGTGCTTGTTCAAGAAAGAGGAAACACGGAATCCCTTCTGAGCTTACTGAGTTTGACTTTGGCATGACAGTCTTAAACAAAACTTCAAACTTCAAACCAAACGATCCCTTAATAATTTTATTTTTTCATACCCATGTTTAATAATTTTATTTTCTCATTAGAATATGTCATGAAAATAAACGTTTTTTTTTTATTTATATTTTTGCAGATCAAAAAGACCCTTAACGATTCCAAGAGAGCCTCGTTTTCATGTTACGAGTAGCAAATGTTGGAACTGTCTTCCCGACACTAAAATCAATTGCTTTCGACCAAAATGAAATAGCAAATGTCGAAATGATGTATCAAGATTAAAGCGATAATATTTCCACTATACTCGTATCTATTGTATTTTCAAATAATATAATGTCATAAATGTGAGGGTAAAATTTAACATTATAACTTATAATATGTTTTGTGATTTAATAATTGAAATTATCTATTTTTTTCAGTTGAGTTGGACACGGTCGTTAGGTTGTTCATTTTTTAAATTATTTAAAAAATCATACTTATCTACTATACGTTACATTAGTAACTAAGATATGACAATGTTTAAATATCAAACATTTACAAGTACAACACATTATTAATATCGGTTACAAACGTTAAATATTCTTAATTATTTTAAGAGTAGGGTAGGGTTGGAATGTAACCCTATTTTTGAGTTAGTCGGGTTGACTTCACAAAATAAAAAAAAAACATAACCAGCAAACTGAACCAAATTTGTTTGATTTTCAAAAAATTTGACCGAATCCAAATCGAAAAAAATCTAACCCAACTTAACCTTAAGATATTTGGAGTTGGTCCGGTTATCGGGTCATATAAACAACTCTATATATTAATTTAATATTATCGATAATACTTACCAATAAAATTAATTTATATTTTTAAAAAAAAAAAAAAAAAAAATCTTTATTTTAATATTAAATAAAATATATTATTGATTAATATTATTTAAATTAAAATTATATTGACATATTTTTTTAGTAATTGATTTTAATTAGTTAAAGAAGTAGTTTGATGATTATAATATTAAATATTTCCGGAGCCTAAGCGTAGGTTATATATTGAACGGCGATGTTCTTGATCTTGATCGCCAAGGTCCACTTTTGGTAGAAATCTGTCAAGCTCACCATTAATGCCTCACAATCTTCGGCATCTTCTTCCTCTCTGATTTTCCGTTTTTACTCAGTCAACCAATGGCCTTGAATCCTTCTACTTCTTCTTCAAGTTCTACTTCAACGCGTTTTCCTGCAATGGTGAGCCCACTCCTCTCTGATTCCACTATTGCCTTAAAAAATCCTCATAATCATTTGGATTTTACAATACCTTCTTCCTCATTTAATCTCTCTGCTCACTCTCCCTTGATTTCTTCATCGTTTACAGTACCGGATTAGCCTCTGTTTTCTTCTTCATCGCCGGGAATGGCGCGCCGGAATTTGCTTCGGCTGTGTTTGTCATTTTCGGCGCTTGTTGTTTTGTTGTTCTTCCCTACAGGAGCGGCTGACCTTGCATCGGATATGGCGGCGCTGGCGACGCTTCAGAAAGCGATGGGCGCTCGGAGCCGGACTCGTCAATGGAACCTCTCCGATGAGACTCCGTGTTTGTGGTTTGGTGTTATTTGCGGCGGCGGGAGGGTTACTGAACTGCGGCTTCCCGGTGTTGGACTCTTTGGTCAACTTCCTCTAGGACTTGGAAATTTGACTCATCTGGAAACCCTATCTCTTCGTTCTAACATGCTTTCCGGTTCTATTCCGTCTGATTTTGCGAACCTTCGCTCTCTCCGGAACCTCTACTTGCAACGGAACTCGTTTTCCAGTGAGATTCCTTCTGTTCTCTTCAGTATACAGAGTCTGGTTCGATTGAATTTGGCGCATAACCAGTTCGTTGGTCCGATTTCATCTGTATTCAACAATCTTACGAACTTAGAGGTTCTGAATTTGGAAGGGAATCAACTCGATGGATTCATTCCTGATTTGAACATTCCCTCGCTCAAAACTCTCAACGTTTCTTTCAATCGTCTCAACGGCTCAATCCCTACGCGATTGTCCGATCAACCAGCCAGCGTCTTCGACGGAAACTCACTCTGCGGGAAGCCACTGAGTCCGTGCCAAGGCGAAGAGAAGAAATTATCCACCGCAGCAATCGTTGGTATCGTAATCGGAGGTTCAATTGCATTTTTTATCATCGGTCTGATTTTGATCTTTGTATGTCGTAAAAGGATCAGGATTAACCGGCGGAATGATGCTCAGATGACGACGAGGTCGGAGGTCAGGAATGGCGGTGGAGGAAATGGAGGAATTAGGAATCAGAATGGTTTGGTGTTCTGTGGGAAAGGAGAAAGGGTGTTTGATTTGGAGGAACTGTTGAAGGCTTCTGCAGAGGTATTGGGGAAGGGAGCTTTTGGGTCAACTTACAAGGCAGCTCTGGATATGGGGATGACCATGGCAGTGAAGAGATTGAGAGATGTCAAAGTTTCAGAGGAGGAATTCATGGAGAAGATTGAAAGCTTGGGGATGATGAATCATCAGAACTTAGTTCCCATTAATGCTTACTATTATGGCAGGGATGAGAAGCTTCTGGTTTGTGATTATGCCCCCATGGGAAGCTTATCCCTGCATTTACATGGTGAGTTTCTTCCTTCTTCATTATCTATCTGCCAAATTGAGTGATGATTACCCATTAGAGTTATGAAGTCATTGCAATTAAACTCTATGATTTCATATGTATAATTTCACAACTCCCTGGATAAACTTTGGGTGATTTGTGATTTAGAGGATATAATTATGACCTTGAACAAGATTAGGATGGCCAGGATGATAGCACAAATCGAGAAATGGTCAAAATATCTATTAGTAGTGGGCTTGAACTATTACAAATGATATTAGAGCCCGACACCAGTCGGTAGGCCAACAAGAACGCTAAGCCCTGAAAGGAGTGGACACCGGGCAGTGTGCCAACGAGGATGCTAGGCTCCGAAGGGAGTAGATTGTGAGATCCCACATCGATTGGAGAGAGGAAGGAGTGTCAGCAAGGACACTGGGCCCCAAAGAGAGGGGATTGTGAGATCTCACATCAATTGGAGAGGGGAACGAAACATTTTTTATAAAGGTGTGGAAAATATCTGTAGGGATGGGCTTGAGCAGTTATATATAGTGTTCTTGAGTTTCTAGGTCCTAGAAACTCGACTGCGACAACCGTTAGTTTAGGAGTAGTTTGCAATGGAATAATTACTCGAATTGGAAGTTTTAAGAGAGTAATGGTAACCATTTGGAATTTCCCTTGTTATTTTTGTTGGCTTTCCTTTTCTTATGCAACTTTGTGCCTCTGATTAAGAACTTGTTTGTTTAGAACAATCACATAGTATTCTTGTTGTGCCTCTTGTTAAGTTAGAACATAATGTCTATAATGTCTATGGTTTATCTCAGGCAACAAAGATTCTGGTAGGACTCCATTGAAATGGGAAGCAAGGGTTGGCATTATGCTCTCAGCTGGTCGTGGCATTTCGTATCTACATTCCCGACGACCTCCGACCTCCCACGGGAATATAAAGCCTTCAAACATTCTTCTCAACAGATCCCACACAGCTTGTGTCTCTGACTTTGGCCTAATTCAGATTGCAAGCCCTACCCCCACTCCAAACCACACCGTAGCCTACCGTGCCCCCGAAGTCACCGATCCACGAAAAGTATCCTTGAAAGCAGATGTTTACAGTTTTGGTGTAGTAATTCTAGAGCTTCTAACAGGAAAGACTCCGAACTCACCGATGCTTAATGACAATGGCGTAGACCTCCCACGATGGGTGAAGTCGAAGGTCAACAAGAAGAAGACAGCAGAAGTGTTTGATGAGGAGCTGTTAGGAAACAAGAATGGGTCGGACGAAATGATTCAACTTCTGAATCTTGCCATGTTGTGTACAGATCCATACCCGGATAATCGCCCTTCAATGGCGAAGGTGACGAGTCGAATCGATGAAATATATCATTCGATCTTACTGAAAGAACAAGAGATGAGCAAGGATAAGTTTTATGATGTGGACAGTGCTGTTTCTCAGCAATTTTACTCGGCTGATTCAATCATGGTTCCACCTTCAATCTAGCAACTTTACTCGGTGCTGCTGACATATAGAACTAGTTGAACATAAATTGTTTGTTGATTCTTTGGATTTGTTTCTTTGTCGTTGTAATCATTGATTCAAAATTTTCTATCGTTAATTATGAAGCTATGATCAGTGTTTCTTTCGGTGTAATTTAAAGCCATTTTGTGAGTTTTATTTCAATGATTAGCAAGTCATTGCTCGTGAATTATTAGACTTTGGCACTGTGGATAGAGACGTTCATAGGACGGGGACGAGATTCGTCCCACTCCGTATTTCAATCTTCAGCCTTACAAAATTTCCAATATAGAGTGAATTTTTTTTTTCTTTATAATATTTCATTTTTCAATATAATTTTTATTAAAAACACGTAAAACATCGAAAAGAAGTATTAATAATATCCGATTGAAAGCGAATGATGAGCTGGTTACAGTACAAAGATTGATTTTGTTTACAACATGGCTAACACTTTCTATAATGCTCCTCCAATTATTTTCATTTTAATTTATTTTAGCTAATTAATTTATAATATTTATTATATTATAATTTTATTAGGTTGATGATATGAAGATCTTTAATCACTAATAATAAGCATATAAAATAGGCTTTATTAAGATTGGTATATATTTAGTTTCTAAATATTAATTTTTAATAAGTTTTAAAATATTTATTTTTTTTTCTATTTTGATCTCTGAATTTTAAAAATACCTATCAAATTCTTAAGATTTCATTTTTCGACCCCTATTAAATAAAAGTCTAAGTTATTTAATTTGAATAAAAAAAAAAGTTTAAACAATTTTTAAAAATATTTCCCAGAGTTATTGCATTGAAAAAAAAAAGTCAAAATTATAAAGTACACGACGAAATAATAACAAATAATTTAGATTTAAAAAATTATATTAGATCATATAATGATTTACACAATAGAAAAATTGTTGGAATAGCTCATTTGGTAGAGTAGAAGACTGAAAATTGTTATATCATCGATTCAAATCTGGTTGTTAGTATATCATGAATTGATAGTGACATGTAACGACCCAAAATTTCATAAGAATTGATACAAACTATATTCCGCCGTTAATCCTGAAAATTGTTATATCATCGATTCAAATCTGGTTGTTGTGACTATCATGAATTGATAGTGACATGTAACGACCAAAATTTCATAAGAATTGATACAAACTATAATGAAAGAGAAAGAGGTAAAGATATTGTTTGGATAATACATCATTTAAAATATTATTATACAAAAATTATGATATATGAAGATGTAAGACATTTTGACTATCGAAAAATAAATAGTCGTTAAAGGGTAATCACTTCGACCCTACTTGAAATTTTTGTCTTTGTGTTTCTCGATTTTTTTACATTTTCAGAATCTAAATCTAACTTTTTAAAACGATAAATAATTTATTTATTTGGATTTAGGGGAGCCTTGAACATGCTCCTCGACCAAGAGTTGGCTCATATGAGTGTGGCTCACATGAAGAGTGGTTTTCGAGGGCTCTTGCTGGCTTGGTGGAGTTTTCTTCTAGTGAGTTTGTACAAGTGTGCCTCGTTTAATACAAATATATTTTCTACGCATATTAAAAAAAAATATATATAGTGGCCAAGATCAAGATTGAATGGGCTTCCAGGTGAAGTTTGAGCACGTTAAAGCCCAAGTTTCACCTATTTTCCCGTTGAATAGGCCTCACACCAATAAAGAGAGTATTCCTTGATTATAAACCTATGATCGATCATTCCCTACATTAGCAGATGTGGGACTTTCATCTAAACGGTATCAAAATATATCACACCCTAGATTGACCATCTAATTTTTAACAATAGTTTTTTCTTTTTTTCGGAGTTCAAAGATCAAATTAACGTTAATTCTCTTTCTGTCGAAAGAAGATATATTTCTAGCCTTTAGTAAATAATGATAAAGTGAGACAAGATCTCTCTGGAAAGCTCCAGAACTTAACCTAATCCTATGTACGGGTCAATCTAAGATGATCTGCTATTTTCCACTGTAATTCTAATTTATTGGCAAAGAGGCGAAGAAATGGATTCATCATTCAATTTGAATCACTTCAAGAACGAGAAAAAGAACAACCACCCCTTCAGTTATTTGTATTGAAATACCCATAAATGATATTCTTACTTATTTCAATGATTCTCAATATAGAAGAAATAGTTCCAGAATTACTCTAAATATGGAACTACAGGGATGCATGATCGAGTATCAAAAACACTTTTGAGCCAATAAATCTAAAGGGGTGAGAGCTAAGAGTGGAGGAAGGCCAAAAACAAAAAGAATTTTACATGGTTAATTTTGACAATTACAAGCAATCGTTTGAAGAAAATGTAACATAATTTCAAAACAAAATGGAACAGCGCAGTGCATTCAGCAAATTGAAGCCAAGGAAAGAAGGGGGTGTTTGCAACTGCAATTGCAATTCATCAATTGCAATCTGACATGACAAAACTAGCCTCAGCTAGGGCTTCCAACCAAAGAAAGAAAAAGAAAAAGAAAAAATTATATATAGAAAGATGAAGATGAAGAAGAATTCTAATAGAGAATAATGGGTTCTTGCCTTTTTCAAGTTTCATTTCGTGATCTTCAAGCTTTTTATCATCTCTTTCTTGCCATGGAGGATGCGTTTCCATCGAATAGATCATCTATGTAGGTTTCTATGTCTTCAGGCTGTAGCTTAATGTATTTCTCCGTTTGTCTCCCTGGATCCAAGTACTGCGAAAACCTCGCTAGGAATGACCTATACGCCGGAATCATCACCGCCGATATCGATACTCGGAGCTCCGATTGAAGCTGCTCGTCGCTTATCACCCACGTGCTTTGCGTCTTGTGAATCTCTTCGAACAGGGCGTTGAATCCTTTGAACTTCTCCTTCAGCACTGGCTTTATCACTTTCCCGTGCACCATCAAACCCTCGTGGTTCAAACACCCCAACAATCTTCCCCATGTTTCTCTTTGGTAGTTCTTGTGGTACTGGCGTAACTCCGAAGATCTCTTCCTGTACCAAGCATCGCCTACCAGTTCGTGAATCTCTGCAGATCCTTTGATTTTCTGCAAGATGTATCGCCCGTTGTTCATCATGAAAATCGAACTCAGTGCTATGTCTCTGTACAGCTTTGATTTCGCTTCCAGATTTGAGTCCAGGAGCTCCATTACCTTCGTCAGTTCCGTCGAGAATGGGGATTGATTGTCATTGCTAGGGTGGTTGTAAGTCGGTGGTTGTTCGCCTTCGAAATGTGGTCGGTTTGTGGAATCTGCTCGCTCGATCTTTGCGTGATCTTTGAAAATCTGTTCCAGTGTGTTTCTGTACTCGCACGCATATTTCAAGTAGTTCATGGTGTATCGAGTCAATGGATGAACGGCGCCGCCTGGTACCGGAGTTCGTCCGGTGTCGGCTTTGATCGAGTTTTCGAGATCGCAAAATATGCAAATCGCCGCTTCGCCTAGACGAGTTCGAGCGGTTGTGGACTCTGTTTTGAGCTCGTTGGCGGATTCTTCTGGAAATAAGTTTTCCATTTTTGGGACCAGATCACGAAGAGCTTCGTACATGTCGAGCATCTTGAACAATTTCTCGGCGGAGCGTTTCGTCATTGCGACTCCTTCTGAGAAATTTAGGAGTTGAATCACAATGCCGCGAGTTAGATTGCTGAACAGACTGGCGGAGATTGGAGGATACGCTGAAAATACAGATTCGGCGAGATCCCGTTCGCCGGAGAACAAAGCGGTGGCGCAATGCTTGATGGTTTTGATCCATATAGCTATCTCCCTCTCCATTGATTCCCAACTCATCTTCTGAATATCATCAATGCTGTATTTCTCGAATCCGAACTTCTGCAAGGCATCTTCGAATATGTTTCTTCTTGCTACGATGTAAACTTGGCAACATTCCGATTCGAATCCACCGGCAATCATTTGGTTAGCGATTTTGTTCAAATAGCTCACGATCTCGCCGGAGTAACCTGGAAAAAGGAGTTGAGCGGAGTCAGCATCATCACAACGATCCGGTTCGGGATCCGAATCGCCATTTCTGGATTCCTCGAGAAAGAACCTGAACTCTTCTTCCAAACAAGAAAATGCTCGCTGTTGAGTGCTCCCGATGCGATTGATCAACGGATTCTTCTCGTCTTCCAACTTCATTTTGTGGATTGCACTTTTCAGCTTCGATATCCGATTAACTGCTTCCAGAAACGAAGATTCGTCCTCCGGCACTCGGTACTCTCTTTGCTTGGCATTCGATTCTGTATTCTCGTATTGCTCAATCTTCGCATCCACGAGATCCATGAACTTGTCGATGAACTTCGGAATCTCCACAGCAGAATCCTCCTCTCGATCGCGAGAACCGTGAGAAGTTAACAGAAATTGATCTACGTCTTCAAGAATCGTGTGGAGATCACAATGAAGAACCGGTTCATCCTTAGACTCATCCTTCTCCTCCAACTCCTCCTTCTTTTCCGTCTCATTCTCCTTCTCCTTCTCCTGCTCCTTCTCCTTCTCCTCCTGATCCTTATCATCCTCCAATTTATCTGCAGATTTTACATCGGATTCAACAGCAACAGCATCTGGAACGGCATCATGAGCGGGCAATTTGGGGGCATCGTCGTTGGTTTTCTCAAGAAGGTCTGGATTCTCAGGTTGGTTCTTCTCCATTGTGGTTGAATTAGGGAGTTGGAAGAACGAAAAAAGTGGAGAGTTTCAAGAAAAGAGATGCAAATTGTGAAGAAAATTATCCATGAAATGAAATTTGGTGTTTTGTTTTCTTAGAGTTTCATGTGTTCTTGACTTTGTGGTTGGATTTTGAAATGGTCGTTGTGAAGGAGTGGAGAGAAAGCGGGAGTTTAGAGGAATTTGGTTATTTTTGGCTCTGCATCCCACGCCATCATTCTGTGGTCCGACTTTCTAATTCCTTCATGAATCACCCTCCACCACATTACATCTTTTTTTTTTTTTAAACCTATTTTAGTATCTCCATTCCTTGAACCGAACCGAACCGAACCGAACCGAACATATATCTTCACACGGGTTATATTTGGTTAGTTGAATTTTTTTTGGACCAACTCGAATCTCAGGGATGATTGGGTTGGTGACTCAAATATGGTTCTCAACCCTACCTAACCTAACTCGAAATTTTAAAAGTAGGGTTGAGTCGGGTTGGAGTGTGAATCCTATTTCCAGGTTGATAATGTGTACACGGGTTGTATTTGATTGGTTGGAATTTTTTAGACCAACTCTAATCTTCATAATGATTGGATTAGTGACTCAAATATGGTTCACAGCCTTACTTAATCTAACTCAAAATTTTAAAATTAGGGTTGAGTGGAGTTGGACATGACTTCTATTTGATTGGTTGGAGTTTTTTTAGACCAATTTGAATCTTCAAAATGGTTTGATTGGTGACTCGAATATGGTTTACAACCTTACTTAACCTAACTCGAAAATTTAAAAGTTTGGTTGAATTCGGTGGGATTATGAACCCTATTTCCAGGTTAATAGGTGTGTACACGAGTTGTATTTAATTGATTGGAGTTTTTGTAGACCAACTCGAATCTTCATAATGGTTGGGTTGGTAACTCTAATATGGTTCACACCCCTGCCTAACCTAACTCAAAATTTTAAAACTAGGGTTGAGTACGTTGAATTATGAACCATATTTACAGGTTGATAAGTGTGTACACGACTTGCATTTTATTGGTTGGAATTTTTTTTAGACCAACTCGAATTTTAGAATGGTTGGATTGATGACTCGAATATGGTTCACAACCCTATTTAACCTAACTCAAAATTTTAAAAGTAGAATTGAGTTGGGTTGGATTGTAACGTCAACCATGTAAAAAAATTCCATTCAACCCCAATAAAAAAAAATTATAACCATTCAATAATTTCCTAAAAGATAATAGCCAAGGTTAATATAAATTTTTAATTAAAAATTCAAGAATTGGAATAAAAAAATTTATAATATTAATATATAATAAGCAAAAATTAAAATCAAAATGGGATACGCTGCAAGNAAAAAAAAAAAAAAAAAAAAAAAAAAAAAAAAAAAAAAAAAAAAAAAAAAAAAAAAAACATCTAGCCACATGGCAAAATCTTTTTCTGGGTTGACCAATCGATCGCCCCCACGACATATATATATATATATATATACACATATATATACATATCTATATAGATATATACATATCTACACATATATACATATATACATATTGTGTATATATACACACAATATATCTATATATATATATATGTGTATATGTATATTATATGTATATATTGTGTATATATATATACACAATATATCTATTGTATATATATGTGTGTATATATATATAAATATATATGTAGATATATATGTATGTATAGTCAAGTAGGCGTGCTTCCTCAAGGTTGGGCCCGCGGGTTAAATGGGTTGCAAAAGGACTAATTTCTTTATGATTACCCTTCATTTTCTCCGATTTCCCTCTTGGAAACCCCTTGTTTAATTGGTCATGAAGTATGAACCCACGAAGTACAAAAGTTCATACTGAGCTGCAATTCGCATTTCTGTTTGGAATTATAATCTGAATCTCTACACCAGATTGTGAAGCAACAGAACAATGAGGCATGGTGGATCCAGGAAGAAAAGATCGTCATCGTTTGCGCGATATGTCGTTGTTCTATGTGCCGTCGGTGCTTCAATTGGATTTTTGATGCTCAATTTTCTTATGAGGATGGAAGCTCAAGAATCAGAATCGTCCTCTGATCAGTTAGGTAATGGCGATGACGTTGAAGAGAGTCGGGTTCTGAGTGAAATGGACGGAAGGCGGAGCTGCGCGACGGTGGAGCAGATGGGAGAGGCCTTCAAAGATGGTGTCTGGAAGGAAAGCCTGAGAGTAAGAACAATTATTCAAAATCACTTTTATTTGAATGGTAATATTTCCCTATATGCTTTTCTGATAACCATCTGCCCTCCCCTTGTTGATCGTTTTATAGTTAAATGAATGATTAATAGCTACTGTCAAGCAGCTCTTCTTTTGTATATTAGGACTGTTTAATGGAGTCATGATTCGGCTCACGATCCCTTTTTTGCCATTATAATAATCGTTTGATGTTCCATAGTGAGTGTGTTGGCTGTATCGATTGAATATAAAATACTGATTATTTGGGGGTGTTGAGTAAAATGTCGTAGATCAGAAACTACACTTGTCAACCTCCGATCGATCTACGATCACGAGTAGGTAGGCTGCTAGGGGGAGGGGCGGCTGGGCGGCCTTTTCAATCAATATCAGACTGACCCCTAATTACTAGACCAACCTGGTGCGAGTTGTAAGGAGTTTTGGTCTCGAGTTGAAGGAATGTGGAAGATACAGGTTGTAAACAGGGGAAAGTAGTTGGAATTTGGAGAAGGATGGTGGATGAAACTAGAGAAAACCTTAGGCTTCCAAGATGTAATTTGGATGGTCAAAATTCCCAAAGAGATTCGATATTTTTTCACCTGGCTATAAGTTCATAGGAATATAGTTGATAATGGATTGGTGCAATAGAAATTCTTGGTCGACTGTTCCNTTTTTTTTTTTTTTTTTTTTTTTTTTTTTTTTTTTTTTTTTTTTTTTTTTTTTTTTTTTTTTTTTTTTTAATGTTTCTTTTGCTTAATGATAGATCCAGCTTCTTGTTAAATAATTAAAAAAAGAAAACTGCAGAATGGTGGAATATTATTATTATTGTTCTTTCTCTAGTAGGTCAAAGAGACCATTCCACTTGGTCAGTGGGGATAATAAGGCCAGAACAATAGTAGGATATCATTGTGTGGTTAAAAGTAATCTTGATTGCATTATGGTGCCATATGAGCGTGAAGAATGGTCTCCTTGAGCTTCTTTCATATTAAGAATGAGGATTCGAGGTTCTTCAAGCTGCCAACTCTATAATAAAGAAGATAGTTGTTGGAGTGAATTGAAAATGAACTGCTTGTTGGTTTGGTTTAGCTCAATTCTTTGTAGTCAGTAGTTGTTAATAGTTAAATTCCTGGGTTCTTAAGTAGTCTGCTTTGTTAGTAAAAGAGATTGTTTTGAATTTAATAAAGATTCCACGAGGACATTTTGTGATGCCAAGCAGTTGTATTAAAGACTTCTCGAGTCTTACGAGTTATGGTGGATCTCTTGGCGAAAGAACACATAAAGTGAGAAAGATGAAAACTCACGTATACATATTCGTTCTTTAGAATAGGTTATAGGGAAGTTCATATTGGTTTTTTTTTCTGATGGTGTAGTTTGTGCTCTTCTTCTTATTCAAATAACAATTTTAAAACTAATCTTCTTCATCTTGGCTTTTCCTTTACTGTTTAATCTTTTGTCATAACTGTTTTCTGGTGGAAAACCTGTTAGCTCTCTGAGATTTATAAAAACTGACATGGTTAATTTCATTTTAGGTGCTTCAAGAGTGCGACAACTTCCTCCGGAGCAGTTTTGCAAACACGGTTTTGTCATGGGCAAATCTTCAGAGGCAGGCTTTGGGAATGAGATGTACAAGATTCTAACTGCTGGAGCTTTAAGTATAATGTTGAACAGATCCTTGATTATCGGGCAAACCAGGCATGTTGGTTCTATATCAAGCCTCTTTATTTCTATTTAAATATTGGTTGTGAATACTATAATGTATCGAGTCGTTAGAAGCATTTTGTGTCTGTGATAGTTCCATTTCACACTCACATTTCAAGTTATAGGCTAAGTAATGATGCCTTGGATCTGGTATATAAAAACTTGTTAGCTTTTCTCAGCTAAAATCTCAATAAATGGATGGAATAACTTCAAAGAAGCCATCAGATAAATTTCAGAAGAAACTATGCAAATCTATGCAATAGGATTATAGTCGTGCATTGATGGAATAACTTTCATAGTTCTTATGTTATTACTTCTGTTTTCAGGGGCAAGTTTCCATTTGGAGACTACATTTCTTATTCCAATGTCACGTTTACCATGAAAGAAATCAAGCATTTGTGGAGACTTAAAGGTTGTATTAGGAAATTCAATAGGCATTTGATTATGCGAACTGATGATTTTGAAAAGCCTGCACAGACAAATGTTCTATGTAGTAATTGGAAGGAATGGGAGCATCCTATCATATGGTATAGTTAACTTTCAGTTTACTTTAAACCGGTACTCAATTCGTACTCTGTTTATGCTGACTGATGTGCATCAGGTTCCAAGGTACAACAGATGCTGTGGCTGCTCAATTTTTCTTGAAGAATGTACATCCCGCCATGAGGGCCGCTGCTTCTAATTTGTTTGGACATCCAGAGGTTTTGGAATCTAGACCTAATGTATTCGGAGAGCTGATGAGAGTTCTTATATCTCCGTCAAAGGATGTTGAAGAAGCAGTGTTCTCAGTTCTTAAAAGTGGGGATGATCCTGATATTTCATTGCACATGAGGATGCTTATGAATAGGTAGTGTTACTACTTATTTACCGTTATTTCCTTCTCTCTCTACTTCCACTAGCTATAAGAATTGAATCCACAATGTCTATTTCCAATAAATTCCATTTAGTTGATAGAAATCCTGGATATTAGTCACTTTTGTAATCCTTTCCCTGAGTAATGTGCATCTGCATTTCAGGTCTGTGAGAGGCTTACAGGCTGCATTGCAGTGCATCAGAAAAGGCATACGCAATCTAACCACGGACTCGAAACCCAGATTGGTTTTAGTATCAGATACCCCAAATTTTGTAAAAAGTATTGTGCCCATGCTTGGTGAATTTGCAGAGGTAACTGCCTCATTGTGTGATTCTATTCTTCAAATGTAGTCCTGATTTCAAATACATGCTTAACGGAATAATTGTTCAGTCAAAGACCCCCATAACTTCTGTATGCCTGTAAAACAATTTCGGACCAGTTTCATTTGTGACTCTGTTTTCAGGTTATTCATTTTGATTATGAACACTTCAGAGGAATCATTTCTGGAACGCACGATGAATTTCATAAATTGGATTTCAGAGTGAAGGACTGGGGCCCTTCACCAAGATGGGTTGCCTTTGTGGATTTTTTTCTTGCATCCCGTGCCAAGCGTGCTGTTATTTCTGGTGCTCACAGGCGTGTAGGTACTACCTATGCTCAGCTAATCGCAGCATTGGCTGCAGCACACAATCTCGACAATCTCGGTATCTTTGAATACTCTATCTATCATTTTACATCATGTAGGAACATAATTTGTTTCTTTGAGGAACATCTGTACAACTGTTCCTAACATAACATTACAAATATGCTCAGGGAAAAATTCTACTGGTTCAGACTTCTTCTTCTTGAGTAGCTTCCAAAGTAATTTGTTGAGAGAAGGTTTAAAGAACCAGGTTGGCTGGGGTCATATCTGGAACAGATTTGCAGGCCCTTTAAGCTGCCCTAGCCAGCCTAACCAGTGTGCCTTAACCCCTCTTCTCCCTCCAGCATGGTGGGATGGACTTTGGCAATCTCCCATTCCACGAGATATCAAAAGAATGGAAAATTATGGAGTTCATTTATCGGGCTTTGGCACGATTGATGAAGACAGCCTTCGATCGTTCTGTAATGCAAAGAAGAATGTTGTGAGGACTATCCCTTTCATATTATAGTCATCTTATGCTTCTGGTTTGTCCTGTAAGCTTTATAACTAACATAGTTCTTATAACTTTTGCCAAACTCTGCTTATTTTGTCAATTTTGCTCGGTCCAGGAATTTGTTTCTGTTAAATCAAACGTCCCAGTAATGTCTTCTTGTATTTATTGGGCCATTTGATTTACAAAACAAAGTCTTATATGCTGTCAAGAGAGTCCAATTTCATTTTCAGTCGATACCATTGGATCAAATATGCATAAGACGGCATTTTCCCTTTTTGCTCCCCCAGTGAACAGTTTAGTATTGGCTTATAGTTCCAAGGATGTCTTGAATAGTATTAGTGGGATATTGAATGATTGGGTTGTACTTGTTCTTGGTTGTTGATTGCCACCAAAGGTAGGTGGCGGTAGATTTACACTGTTGAGTCATGATTTGGTCGTAGAACACCAAGTTGTTCAAGGAGACCCAATGATAAATTAAGTTGCTGGCATCAGAATCTTTTCTAGTGGCATCTGCAGGAGATATGGTACCTTGAAGAATGCATGCAAATATCTTACTTTGTTGTTGGAAAAAGTTGCATGATCCAGCATTAGCTGCCCTGCCCACAAGAGGGTGGTTGGTTGAAGGAATATTTTATAGTACTAAATTTTTTCTTGTTGATTAAAGGTTATATTTTTGTGGTTGTTTTACTTCTGAATGTGGAATGTGTGAATTGAATCACCTAAATTGAAAGTTGATAATATATTTATAGAGACAAGCTAGGATTTGGTATTACTAGCAGGTACACGGGATTTTTGGACATTATCGGACATGGGATACGTTCCGATTGCTAGTCATGAAATCATAGTTTCACGGTATGTCCAACGGTTTAGAGGGTGACTATCCTATTGAATATCTTTTAAGTCAAGAGGAGAGATCATTTCGATATGAAGTTTGATTGCACTTTTCTTTTCTCACTCAGATCTCTTTTGGAGTTTGGCTCGTCTAACTTTGGGGGACACCTTGTCTTTTGTTTTCACTACCTTACCTTGAGCTTCAACTAATTCAGGTCGGATCTTAGATCTATGATCGATTCCCACCACATTAATGCCAATTTTGGTATCCTCAGTTGCAACCCTATCCCTCTTCGGCCTTACATCGACACTATAGAGCGAGCGAAGATTTTTCCTATGGCGAATCATTAAAGTTGTTTACAAGGATAAGGAAGACAACCCCAACCATGCCCTACTTTGTAGTTATCCCTTTTTGAAGATTATCTCATTTGGGCCCTTTATGAAGAAATGTCCCTTTAATGAATACTTGGCACACATTATAGTCCCATCCACAAATTTCTTTTAATAGACCACCACCACCGCCGATCTAAACTCGTTAAACTCGTTGTGTGCCTCAAAAATCGAAAGTTCATACTTTATATTAGCCAAACTATATTTATGCTGTAAAAATCCTCTTATTTCAAAAGAGGCCCTTACAATCTTAAATAACGACATTTCTTAGAGATTAAAGAACAAAAATGGAGCTTGCCCGAAGAGTTTTAGAGTTAAAAAGAGATGATCTAAATAAACCCTTTTCCCTATCTCTTCACCATTTTTTTTTGGTTCAATACACAATACACATCCATACTAAAACATATGAGAAATCAGTAATAATGGTAGGGATGAGAACAATTACATATAAACACTATTTTGCATTAGAAATGAATGCAAAATAGTTTCATCTCCCATCTGCAGATGTGAATGATTCTGCAAACCCGTACGGTCGTGTCGGTATGCTTGTTTGAGTGTTGTCGAAGCTAGGAAGAAGGGACGACGAAGACGATTCCATCTGACTTCTACCTTCATAAGCTTGCCATTTCTTAAGTGCTTGAGGCAACGACATCTCGAGGTCAATGCCATATATATCTTCGACGTTTTGGTCAGTTGGTTTCCAAAACTCGACAAGAGATGACAAGACATTGACTGCATGACCCATATCTGGCCTTTGTTGTGGCTCCCTAGCACTACAATGACCTGCCAACTCGGCAACGGTGCTGATGCTGGCGAACGTTTCTTCGGTACGATCAATGGTCGAATCAATGGCCTTGTGGAAGGATTCCTTGTTGATTTGCATCCTTCGGAACCAAGTTACAAGGTGCATACTCTCCTCAGGCTGGCTTTCGTCAAGCGCCCTTCTCCCAGTGATCAACTCCATTAGAATCACACCAAAGCTGAATACATCAACTTTAGTCGTTACTCGACCCGTAACTGCATAATAGGAGTTTTAAGTTAGTATCGAGTCATCACACACACGAGCTCAAAGAACGTTAACAAGGTAATCTAAAGTATTTGCATTGCCATGACGAGATGTGACAAGACAATCCAAGAAGAAACACAACAATGGCAGATATATATCAATAGTTTTCGATGTCGAGAAGTACCTGCATATTCTGGTGCCAAATATCCGAAGGTCCCGGCGATCCTCGTCTCAATAGAACCCTTACCTTCCGGTGCTAAACGCACGAGACCAAAGTCTGCAACCTTAGCCCTCATATCATCTCCAAGAAGAATGTTTGAAGGCTTCAAATCCCTATGTATAAAGCTTTGATGAGCCAAACCATGTAGATACTCAACACCCCTTGCAACATCTAATGCAATGGTCAACCTCTTTGTCCATTCCAAAGGTCTTAATCCTTCTTCTATCCAGTTGAAAAGATGCCTACTAAGTGTACCTTGAGGCATGAACTCGTAGACAAGAAGCTTCTCGTTCCCGTCCAAACAGTATCCGAGAAGAGCGACGAGATGTCGGTGTCGAACTTTTGTCAAAACAGCAATCTCAGACTTAAACTCTGTTAATCCCTTGCTTTTAATCACTCCTGACTCCATTCTCTTCACTGCAATCTTCGTCCCGTCGTGTAATTCTCCTTTATAGACCGTCCCGAATCCTCCCCGTCCCAAAACATTCTCTTCACTGAAATTATTCGTGACGTTTTTCAACACTTGAATCGAAATCACCATGTTTCCTGATTCAACCATTTGAATATCACCAACCTCACTACTATCACCATATCGTGTTTCACTAATAGCACCTACACTAACACTTGATCCAGCAACCGTGATCTTCACACTCTCGTTATCCGAACCCGAATACCGTGGATGAACAACCAACGCGTTCGGGCTTTGCACTTGACTAAATCGCTTCTGCTTCCTTTTATACACACACAAAACCACCAAACCAATCAAGAAAACAACAAACAGCCCTCCAACTACAGAAACCACAATGACACCAACCATGGAATTGTGCTTCTTCTCCCCATCTCCCGAGTTTCGACCATTGTTCGAACCCGCTCCATTCGAGTCAGGCGACAACGGAGCGCCATTCATAGAAGAATCACTCGTTTCTTTCCCAATATCAGGGTTGCCCTTAGTGTTAATCATTACATTACTCCTGAAATTTGGGATCTTCCCAGAAAGCTGATTGTTTGAAACATCCAGCTCAGTTAGAAAAGGAAGGCTTGTAAGCTCCTCAGGAACAGAGCCTGTGAGGTTATTATCAGCAAGAACCAATCTTTCCAGCCCTTTAAGAGTAGCAAACTCTGAAGAAATCACACCAGAAAGCCCCATTTTTTGAAAGTTTATAATGGTTATGCTCTGATTCCTGCAAGAAATTCCAATCCATTCATTACAAGGATCATTACCCTTCCAATTCTCTGCAAATCTTTGAGGAAAACCCATGAATTTCACAATGGAAAGCAATGAATTTACTCGTGAATCACATTCCCCAGGTTTTGACAAACAAAAACTGTTGGAATCATTAGCTAAATCCACGACGACCCCTGTTTTGAACAGAGGAACTGGACCCTGTAGCAGATTATTAGTCAAATTCACCACTTTCAACGACTCAGAATTCATCAAAGAACTTGGAACAAGACCTGTAAACTTGTTATCTCTTAAACTCAAAACCTGCAAATCCTTCAACCTTGAAAAATCCGGTAAACGACCCGAAAACGAGTTCGAATGCAACCAAATTTCACTCAAAGAAGTCATGTTCTGCAAAACATCAATACTCCCACTAAGCTTATTGACACTTTTTTGGCCATTAACCCATAGAGACACCAATTGAGACCCAGAGCAGCTAGAAGGAAGACCCCCTTCAAGATTATTAAAAGCAAGGTGTAAATTAGTCAGCCCTGGAATGTCATCGCCGCAGAGAAACGCCGGAATTTGGCCGGAAACATTGGCGGAGTTGGCTGAGAAGTTTTGTAGAGTGGAAGCATTACGAAGACTCGCCGGAATCTCCCAGGCTGAAAAGGGATTGTCGTCGATTTCAACAGCTTGAAGCGAGCTCATTCCGGCGAAGAAATCCGCCGGAATGGAAGTGAACTGATTCCCACTAAGCAAAAGCACTTGCAAAGAGGTTAATCCGCTCAAGCTCGGCAAAGGGCCAGAGATGTTGTTCCATTGAAGCTCTAATCGCTCTAAAGCAGAGAGATTTTGTAGATTTGAAGGGAGCGTACCCTGAAGATTTTGGCGGCCGATTTGTATCCGAGTGACCCGATTGTCGTCGGAACAGAGGACAAAGCTCCACTTGCAGGGATTGGGGTCCGACCAGCCAAGAGATTCCGGCGGGTTTAGACCCTTTTTCAGTGCCAGCATTACAGAGACATCAGAGCTGAGTTCTTGGGGTTTTGCAGAGAGGAAGATTGAAGCGAAGGTTAAGAGATGAACGAGGAGAAAATGGTTGAATCCCAACTGGGTTTTCTTCTCCATGGAAAGAAACAGCAGCAGAACGAAGGACAAGATTTCTCAAGAGAGAGCAAAAATCATTGCATAAAAACAGAAAAACATAGTTTTTTTTGGTAAGAACTCGATTCAAAGTTAAAAATCTTGAAGAACAGATTGGAAAGTAAGGATTTTTTATCCGACCCAATAGAAAGAACACATCAAATAATGTGTTTATGGGATTAGAATGAGGGGAAGCGGAAGCACATGTGGAGGATGGGGCCACAAGCGTAAGAAGAACAATAGGGTGTGTGTCAGAAAGAACGAAAGAACAGCACACAACATGTTGGAATCCAAGTTGGTCTGATTCTTGCTCTGTTTCCTTTACAACCAAAGCTTTTCTTGAATCTTTACAGCTTAATTTTCTGAGTTTTTTTCTTTAAATTTTGTTTATTTTCTCTTCCATTGAATTGTTTATGAACATCAAATCAAAGTAACTTAAACTATTTCTATGTCTGTTTGTGCTTCCTTTTTGTTGTTTTGGTTTTTTGTTTTTAGCTTTCCAGCTTCTCTTGATTGGGTATCTATCTGTCTTGGTCTCTTCTCTTTCACTGCTCAAAAGGTTTTTTTTTTTTCGGGTTTATCAACTTTCCCTTGTCGAAGGGGTAAGATCTTTTATAAACGTTTTAAAAATATTTTTAGAGTAGAAAAATCGTTAAAATATTGAACGAAGAGTTAATGCGTCGGAATGTTATTGTTTTAAACTTAATCTAGATAATCATCTTAGTTACGTCCATGTCGTTTCACGTCATCTGTTAATAAATTTTGTGAGATCCCACATCAGTTAGAGAGAAAAACTAAGTATTTTTTATAAGGGTGTGGAAACCTTGAGACTGATACGTAACCGGTTAGGGAGGACAATATTTGCTAGTGATGGGCTTAGGCTGTTACAAATTGTTATCAAAGCTAGATATCGGGCGATATGCCAGCGAGGACGCTGGGCCTCCCGAAGACGGGTGGATTGTGAGATTTCAAGACCTACTCCTACTTGAGTAAATGCATTTTAAAAAGGGGATAATTTTGAAACGTTTATGAAATATCCAAGGTAATATTACAAATGTTGAAAAAATACATAAATTTAAAATAATATTAAAGTCGACGAGACATTTGATTAACGAAATATACTTTATACATTTGTTCTTAGTGGGGGAATATGTCTCGTATTCTTATGCTCTAGCCTGGAGAGCATTTATTATAAACAAATCACTCGTTCTTGTCACTTAAAAGCTATATCTTCATATAACACTTCGATATTTTATTTTAATTTTATGATTCTCGAGTTTCTTAAAATGAGTCGTTACATCAGTGTTATGATTATAAAGGGCGATAATTTAGCCATATTTGCGACGCTTTTTAGATTGTCAAGTCTATGTAACAGTTAGCCAAGTTGTTCGGCTACTCTTCTGCGACAATAAAGCTTGTCTTCTTATTCACGATTAAAATTTATTTGACGTTCGGCCGTTTAATAGAATTATCAACAACTCTTGTCAACGTTTTTAGTGGCTTTAGTTGGAGCCAACTCAACTTATTGTCTTTTTGTGTGATTCTCTCCCGAAAGAAACGAGTATAAAGTTGTTGATACGAATACCTTATTGTTTTTTGGAACCATTGGGAACCTTAGAGTGTGTTCCAACTTCTCAAGTTTGTCTTGTCGGACCCGCTAAACATTCACAAATCCTAAAATCTTACAATAATCTAGTTTTACGACTCTTCCACGCTTCAAAAAACGTCTTGGGATATTTTTGGATCGAACTAGTTTAGCGTATTCTCATAATTATTGCACGAGTTGTGTTTAGCAAGTTCAGTTCATTCTTCGTGGAACGTCATTTTTCAAGATGCTCTTGGTGTCGAGAGTTGAGATATGGTCGTCAGCCTCACGGTTTTAAAACGAGTCTATTAGGGAAATGTTTCACACTCTTATAAGGAATGTTTCATTCCACTCTCCAACAAATGTGAGATCTCACAATCCACCCCGTAAGGCCCAACATCCTCACAGCACACCGCTCAGTGCCTAGCTCTGATACCAATTGTAACATCCCGAGGCTACTGTTAGCAGATATTATTCATTTTAGCCCATTACATATTGTCGTCAGCTTCATAATTTTTAAAATGCATCTATTAAAAAAATGTTTCCACGCTCTTACGAGGAATCGTGTCATAAATTTGCACAAAACTAAATTGTGACGTGATTATTATTTTTTTATTTGTAAATTTGTTACAAGAAAGACAATATATATCACGGGATCTTACTATTAAGTGAATTATGACTTCGAGAGTGGTCGATAATTTGTTCAATAAGATAAATTCTCTTCTTCCTACCATATTAATGTTTAATTAATTATATGTATTTTTAAAAAAAATTATTAATTCAAATATATGTAATTATAAATAACTAAGAAAAATCTATAAATATTTTATGGTTCAAAAAATTGCTCAAATTATTAATTAATTACTAAATGGCTCTTTATTTTATTAATTAAATATTTCCAGTCATCATTTTTTTTTTTCAATTTTTTTCCTTTTTAGTTTTAATTATAACATAAGAAAATAATTTATCTATTTTTCTTTTCTTTTTATTATTTTTGTAGGAGTGCACTAATATCCGTGTTCGAGTCAAATCGAGTAGAAATATGATTTTTAGAATGGCCATACATTCTGAGCTACATTAAGTGGATATGTCATACGGCACGCTCGTGATATCATAAGGTATATATTGAGCTAATCCGTGAGCTGTCATGTCAAATGCATGTGCCAAATTTGTCTACATAATTTGTCCCCGACTCCTTATTCAGCTCAACATGTGGGTCGTGTAAGGAGTAAATTGTATAACGCTAGAGGTTCAATTGTGGCCCATGCTATCATCCAAATTGAGATGCCATTTATGATGGTAGTACTCAAAATTTGAGGTGTTGTATCAAACTTTTAATTTTTTCTTAAATAGGGGTATGACATTTTCTCGTCTATTCTATTTGAAGTACCTTTTCAAATATTAGTATAACAAAAGTAATCTGAGACGAAGTATTTGTTTTTTTATAAAAAAAAATAATTTATCGATCAAGTGCATTAGTTTGATTGTTCGGAAGTCTCGAAGATTTTTTTTAGTTTAATAAATAAACGTGCGAAGTTTCGAATTTTCACCCCCTCAACTAAAGGAAGATCGGTTCATAAATTATTAAATTTAATATTCAACTAGGTATGTTACGAGATCTCATATCGGTTAGAGAGGGGAACAATCATGTGTGGAACCTCTTCTTAGCAGACACAATTTAAAACTGTGAGGCTGACCACAATACGTAATGGGCCGAAGCGGACAATATCTGCTAGTGGAGGGTTTTGGCCATTACAAATGGTATTAGAGCTACCCTTGAAGGGTGAACTGATATGATAAGGAATCAATACAAGAGGAATAAGATTCGGATTACCTTGTTGATCGAATATCTCAAGCAAGATCGATCATTTCTAGCTTGAATGATTCTTGTTGATCAAATATCTCAGATACTTGTTTGAGATTCGAATCACTCCACAAGCAAGATTGATCATGTCGAGCTTGAATGAATCTCCAATCTTCCTATTCGATCAGTCAACTCTTCTATTCCTCGAATTAGTCTTTCCATGGTTCGTTGTTGTGCTTCTCTCAATCGTGCTTTAGTAATGTCAGGATTGTCGTCTGGATTTTCCATACTTTCCCTTGGGTTGATTTCCATATCATGAACGGTAAGAACCCACATCCGTTAGAGATGAGAATGAAACATTTCTTATAAGGGTGTAGAAACCTCTCCTTAGGGACACATTTTAAAACTGTGAGACTGACGACAATACGTAATGGGCCAAAACGGACAATATCTGCTAGTGGTGGGTTTAAACCCTTACAAATGGTATTAGAGGTACCCTGGGGGGGGTGAATTGTAAGAACCCACGTCGCACGTCGATTGGAGATGAGAATAAAACATTCCTTATAAGGGTATGAAAACCTCTCCTTAACCAACACATTTTAAAATTGTGAGGCTGATGACAATATGGGCCAAAGCGGACAATATCTGCTAGTGGTGGGTTTTGGGCATTACAAATGGTATTAGAGCTACGGGGGTGAACGGCAAGAACCCACATCGATTAGAGATGAGAATGAAACATTCCTTATAAGAGTGTGGAACCCTCTCCCTAGCAGACGCGTTTTAAAACCGTGAGACTGACAGTGATACATAACGACAGTATCTGCTAGCGGTGGGCTTGGATTGTTACGTATACCGTACATACGAGAGGTTCTAATTCAAAAATTGTTTGAAATAGGCTATAATATTTAGGTGAGACTAGAAACCTTATTTTTTTCCTAAATTTCAATCATTGACCTTTGAAATGGTAATTAGTGTCTTACTCACGGGTACCGATGAATTAATATTAATACAATAAATACAAATTATATATGTTTAGCCTTACAAATTAGAATATAATGATATCTTAACCACTACACAAGCAAGTCATTAAACACCATAATACAAAATCGATATGCGCTCTCATTCTCGAACCCTAAATTCTAAACTTTTATATGAATTAATAATGTCTCCAATATTTAAGTACATAATTGAAAAAAATACAAAGATCAATAATCGAACATTCTTCTCGAGCACACGACAATCAAATTTGCCTAAACCCATCTTTAAATTAGGGTTCAGACAATCCAAATGCAATTAATCTCCCGATCAACTGAGCTGAATCAAACCCGTAAATCAATATTAATTAAATTACTCCTAGAATTATATTAAAAAGAAAATATTATATAAATTTGTGGTTGAATTTATACCTTTTGTTGTGAGGATTTTGATGGAACTTTTAAAGTTGATGATTGGCCGCCATCCATGTCATGGCAACTCCTCGTTGGTCGACCGTCTCTAACGCTGAAGACTCACAAAAATAATAAAAATATCTCGATAAAAGTTTCAATAATATCTTTAAATTTAAAAATAAAAAATAAAAATGGAGCTTAGGAACTTTCAAATATTCTAAAATCGTTAATATTTTGTTTAAAAAATACTCTTGAAATTTAAAAAGTGTTCGAATAATATTTTTAATTATTATTATATCTAATAGACTCATATCATTATTAACTCTATTAATTTAATGCACACGTAACTCATGGTTATAGATTAATTCAATGATCGAGTTAACAAAACCCATGAACTATGTCACACGAGACTAATTTTGGGTTAGCTAGACTAAACAAGAACTCGATTCTCGAACCCTAAGCTTAGTCCCAATAGTTTGCCCACTTAGAAATTACTTTATCGGATGAACTTAAGTTACGTGTCAAAAGATTTTTAATTATTATCTAAAAATTTGTATGTTTAGATAACGAAACACGTCGGAATAAAGTAAAAAGTTAAAAAGAATTCAAACTCGAAACTCAATCTTTTGTGCAAGAAAGAAGCATTGAGTTGCTTTTTTGATTGTTTTAGGTAATTTGATAGGCAGGCTTGTGCGATTAAGGGCAAAGAAAAAGGAAAAGAAAGCAAAGGCAGCAGAAGGGCTTTTAAGTTCATGTTATTCTTCTTGTGTTCTTCGTGTTCTTCGTGTTCTTCTCGTTCTTCGCAACATCATGCAGAAACCAATGCAACACAGAGATCTTTGAATTTTTGATCTTTTGGACGTAAAAATCTATGCTTTTCTTTGTTTGTCAGAACGCAGCATTCTTTGGATTTTGTTTCACCTTTAATCAACACAACCCAATTACTTTTTTTTTATATATAATTTTATTTTTGTTCTTACTCTTTTCAATTAAGGGTTTAGAGGTACGTTTACGTAAAATACTTCTGAACTTTCAAAAGTTTCGATAATACCCTTAAACTTACAAAGTAAAAAAGGTTTTAGAAATACCTTTACTGTCAATTTTGAATGAAAACGTTAATACTTTGTTTAAAAATACTCATGAACTTTAAAAAGTTCATTAATACCCTTTGAAATATGAATTTTAATAAGTAGCATTAAAACCCTTAACGATATTAACAAAATGTTTTAAGATGTCTTTCCTGTCTATCCATATCAGATAGGTTTTATTCCTTTTCAAGTTTTGTCCATATACCAACACTAAATGTATTTTTGACTTTTTTTAAAAAAAAATTATACCGTATTAATGAAACTTTTGAAAAATTAAGAATATTTTTAAAATAAAGCATTAACAGTTTTTAGCGTAATAATTAAAAAAGTTACCTCGTGGAATTCACAGAGAGAACGGGAGTATTGGAGGAAGAATAGCCCATATCCCTTCGAGTCGAAAAAAGTTGCAAGCTTCCATCTCCCGTTTCACTTCCTATCGACATCGAGATGGATAACATTTCATGGTCTAGAACACCCGAGCTATCCTCGGACCAACCTTCAAATAAAACATGAAATTTGTATGATTTGATAGTAAAGTGAGGTACATATATGTCCAAGAACATAGGAGGTTGTCCAGCAAAATAGAGGACATTTGTTGGGTAAATGCAATGCAAGAGATAAGGCTGATAAAAAGAAAAGGGGTAAAGGGAATTACCTGGAGAAGCTGCAGGCTTGTCGGTGGTCGTCTTATGAGCANAAAAAAAAAAAAAAAAAAAAAAAAAAAAAAAAAAAACATTAATTTAAAACTTAAATTTTTAAAGGATTCAAAATGTTAAAAGCATAATTATAATTATTATGTAGAAAGTGGTGTTAATAAAGAGAGATTAAGGATTCAAAATGTTAAAGCATTATCATAATTATGATTTAGAAAGTTTGATTATGATTTTGATTTCAATTTTGTATTTTTTTTCCCACTTTATTATATTCGGGAAAAAAAAATTGATGACCCGGAAAACCCATTCGAACGTGTATGATTTGGGTTGGTTGATGAACTTATTTCGGTTCAATTAAGAATAGAACCGACCTGAATTGGTAGATTTTCATGGGTTTTAATTACATGATGTTTTACTCTTATTAAAAATAAAAATTTGAATATGACACGAATAGCTCGAACCAACCAAATTCAAAAATTTACGATTCGAACAATTGGGTTAGTCTAAAAATTTCTCACCCTGACCTATAAACATGAACAATAATTTTTCGTAAGTTAGGGTTTACTTTCGGGGCAGGCATTTATTATGTATTCATTTAGTTGTGGAACCGTGTTCTACTGTTCATGACATCGACTCAAGCAAAGTTTAATAGCTAAAGCATCTCTATTATCTCGTAGATTCAAATTCAAGCTCGATAATCGAATTTATAACGTAATATTTTTTAAAAAAACCTGTAAATGGCTTTTGACATGAGCCAATGTAAGATCCTTGACATCCATAAGCTCTAGAACAGATTTAGGTGTAGCTCCTGAAAAACAACACAAACAAACCAAACTTTTAGAACGTTGAATCTAAAAAAAGTAAATGAAAATAAAGCTTCAAAATTGTTACTTTCATGGCCACCAAGAAGCTCAACAGCATGAACAAACTGAGCATGGAGAGTACTCGTCCACCGCATCCTCGGCGCCCTTATGCACCGCCCTCTTGCCATCGGCGACCGACCCGGATCCAATTGGCTCCGAAGAAACGGCGGGGGCGAAGCGAAGGAATGATGATGATGATTATTATTATGATGATGATTGAAAAGCCAAACCCCATTAGTGATTTGATTGAATTTATGAGTATGAACAGCCCCAACTCCATTATTAGGAGGAGAAATTTGAAGGGAAAGATCAAGATCAAGAAATGAAGAAGAAGAAGATGAAGATGAAGATGATGAAGATGATGAAGATTGAATATTTATAAAGCTTTGAATGTTGGGCATGTTTTTTTTTCAAAAAAAAAAGGAAGAAATGATTGAAAAACAAAGAGAAGATATGAGTTTAGGGTTTGATTGGTGTTGTTGTTCTTGGTGCTCTTGTTGTTCTTGAGAGACATGCACAGATATAGAGCAGAAGAGAGAGAAGAGAGAAGAAAATAAAGAAGGGAATAAAGGGGAAAGGCAAAGAGAGTAATAAATATGGGAGAATTCCAAAGGATACTACTTTTATTCCATGTCCCTCATTTCAAATTATTTAGTAACCCATATAATTAATTTGTTGTAATTATTATAGCTCGAGGTCGAGACACGAATACACGAACGTAATCAAAATGCTCACGACTCGAGCTAAGGCAAGAAAAAGGTAACTATCCTTACTGTTCAACACGAGTTCAACATGAGTTCTAAGTGAAACATGTTTAACTCTGAAGTTATTTTGATTAAGCTACTGAAAAGGAAAAGGAAAAGGAAAGTACACCTTGTTGGTATGAGTAGTGAAGTTGTTTTAAATCTTTCTTAGTCGTCCTACTCTCAAGATTGCTTTCATTTAGATGTGGTCTCGATTCATTTATGTGTCTCTTCAGTGTCACATAATTTGGGTAAGGAATTGAAAATATTATTTATGAAGGAATTTCACATAATAAACCGGATTGAGCCATAGATTCTAATCAGGGTACCGAGCGAGGTGGTTTTGAGCTACCCCTTGTTCGAAGGAAGCTGGTTGACCCTTTTCCCAGCAAGCGACATATGCATTCAAATTGAATCAAGAATGTTATAAGTTTTCTTATTTTCATCTAGTATGATTTGGGTCGATGTTACATGAGAACGAGATGGTTCTGAACTACCTCCTAAACCCCTTGTGTTATGCCACCGAATCGGTCCCTAATTCATAGCCAATAAGGTATAGGGCTAAAAATGTCATTATTCAAGTCACGTGAACATTCGGAAATTAAAAAGGAAAAAATGTAGTGATTACCTAAAAGATGAAAGGAATGGTTGAAAATGTGAATGTGACAACATTTATAAAAACAAACGACACAAAAACTGAGGCAACAGTGCATAGGACATTAATGCATACTCAAGTATCATCCTCTTAGGCATGGGCAAATCCTTAAGAACTATCTCGAGTATTAGCGCGAATGGTTAGACACGATAAACCCCGCAAGTTGCCTCAGTTTAAGAAGCTTGATGAAGATGAGAATAGAACAACCTCGAGAGCCGACAATTATCGTGGGTGAATCTAGCTACTTGAGCCAAGTCAAGAATCGTAGAGATTAGGGACCTAAAAATGAGGAAGGGAAGACCAAAGCCTAGTAGTCGAACCATAGCTGACTCATGGGTTGGCGAAGGCCCATTTGGTTCGACCAACATGTGGGAATGGTCCATAAGATTGACTTGTACCTGAGTTGACCAAATCTCATATTGGTCAACTTATTTATGGGTCTTTTTCGTTATCCTCTCCAACTGATGTGAGATCTTACACAAATTCGACCTTTTTTTGTCGAAATTTGTAGATATTAGACGGTTAAAAGCGTGACAACGACTCCGGTCCTTGTGATTAGGGTGAGAGTATATTTCAAAGGAAAATGAGAGTAGAAGAAGAACAGAAAGGGCCTGATGTCAGTGTTGTGTGTGGTCAACAAATTCAAACACTGCCCCTACCAAATTAATGCCTCAATTTGGCAGTTTGCTAATATACGTATCATCCCTAATTAATGTGCGTATGAACGTGGGACATGTTTTGCAGCTCTTACCCCACCAACAACATTCATCTTTTTTAAAGAAAATTGCATAATCTTTCTTATCTAATTGGTGTGGTTAAAGTTTGATTTGTGAGATCTTATATAAGTTAGAGAGGGGAACGGAGCATTTCTTGTATGGGTGTGAAAACCATTCCCTAGCAAACACGTTTTAAAACTGTGAGGCTGACAACGATATATAACGAGCTAAAACAGATAATATTTATGAGTGGTATGCTTGGATGGTTACATATTGTATCAAAGCCAGACACCGGACGGTGTGCTAGCGTGGACGCTGAGCCCTCAAGAGGGTAGATTGTGATATTTCACATCAGTTGAAGAGAGAATCGAAACGTTTCTTATATAGGTGTGGTAACTTCTTCGTAATAGACTGAGATGTTTTAAAACCGTAAGGTTGATAATAATATGTAATGGGCCAAGTGGATCAAGGTAGTAGATTGTGAATCCACTATACGTGACTCGAATGAAAATTCATACTAGAGAAAGTAGCATTACAAATAGTATCATTGTGGGGTTTCTCTCACTAGGATGTGGGTCGGGAACGATCAAAGAAGAAACTAGTAGACATGTGATACCCAAGTTAAAAAACTCAAAAACTTTTGATCGATCATTCACCTGTTGAATTTTGTAATGAAATGTTGTTGTCATATCACGAAAAAGATGTCGTTGTCTTGTTCCTTTGCAAGAAATAAACAAAAGGGGAGTAGGAAATTCAATAATTTATAATGAAATTTAGAATTTTGAATGGATTAATATAGTATGCTAATATTCAAAGCATTCAAATAAAACTTGAATCATCCACCAGTCACCTTCAATGAGTATCCATTGATTGGACTGTTCATTGATTGGCAAAATTTTGTGTAATAAATGCCACTTTTATTTGTGTCTTTGGTGGGATCACGTGTAGTTTTGACACTTGTGTATGAGACATACCCCATTTCCCCAATTGCTTGAATTAAAAGCAATTACAAATATCGTAGAATCGAAGTTGAATATGTGTTGCATTAGCTACACTGGTGCACGGGTCGATAAGCCAATTCTTGAGCTCCGACCCAACCTAAAGACGATAGCCCAACTTTACTTGTCTCTATGGAAGGCTCGCTCTGGGTAGGTTAGACTCTTTCTTCCCAACCTATTTCATGACCTGTAGGCCTTCTACCTCCATGCGGCATAAAACATGTTTATGATAGCTACGTTCCATTCTTATAGGTATTTGTTAAGCTATGGATAAAACAAATGGGTGGCTAGTTGTTTTCTAAAACTTTGGTGGGTATCATTTATGGGTAAATAGCAATTTCATTTTATTGATTATACTTTACTTACCGTCTCATTAAATTCTATTTACTTGATTAAGGTAATAATTTCTGTATCTCGAAATCTCGTGTAAAATACTGTCTGAATTCTGTCTATCACTATTTCAAGTGGCATTTTTTTTTCTTATGCTTTTAGGACAACAAAGCCTTTAGAACGAAGCAAACCGAATTTTATAAAATGGGTAGGCGGTCTATTTCAACAAATTAAAAAATTACTTGAAAATGCTTACAAAACGTCTAAAGTGCTTTTAGACAAAACGTTATATTAATGTCGTGGCTTCTCTAAAGTTTATAATAGAAACGATTTTCACTTAAGTACTTTTTTTAAAAAAGCTTTTAAATTCAATCCGAGTAAACTTCTTTTACCTAACACGTGATGTTATGAAGTTCGATTGATTTTAAGTAGGAACACTTTTTGAGTCAACGTAGGTCCCAAAAATCACTTGGTCATCATGAATCTTCCATCAACACTTTTTGGACTTCTTAAGACCATGCACAAGCGTAGGTTTTTTATTATTATTATTATTATTAATTATGCATTTTTATCCATTTTCCGACATTTATCTTGCAATATGCTTCATTATCTTGCAATATGCTTCATTATAATTATTGATTCACCCCTTCCTCGAGCACTTTTCAGTAGATGACGTATTGCCCAAGCACTTTTCAGTAGATGACTTATTGCCCAAGAAATATTTAGTTCATATTGAAGCAAAAGCGTTGTTTAATGTTTAACTGGCATTACGTTCATTTAGAACCGTTCGAGCTATTTTTGTTCCGTTGTTAAGCTTTAATTACGTGGGAATAAAAACTCAAAGTCAATGGTTGATTCATTAACCTTTAACCTTTAGCTAACATGTGTGAACATAAATCAACCGCTAAGACATAGTCTACCATACATGATTTTGGAACTATAGTTTCATATCAATATCTTGAAAATTTCTCTTGTTTTCTTTTCTTTTTTTTTTTTTTTTTTTTTTTTTCCTTTTCTGCATCTAATTTTGAAACAGAAATGCTATGAAACGAACCTTAACGAACACGAAAGATTATTTTTTCTTTTTTCTTTTTTGTACGGATGACCTAAAATTGTAAGAAAATGAACTTTGACCCAACCTTTTTTTTTTCTTTTGGTTTTGGGGTGTATCTCCCTTCTCGTTGCTCTCTTCCTTTCCTCTCCTTTCTTTGATAGAGCAACGTCCAGTGGAGTTTAAAAGCTTACAAGTCATGAAAAAAGAAGCAATGACAGTATCTGAGGAATAAACATTGATAAACTCTATGCCTCACACAACCATAGCAATACTCGGCGTCTACCATTGGAAGGAAGAGAAAGGAACTCTCAATCGTTTGACAAACGCAGTTGAACTTAAAAAACAAGGAGAGAGATAGGAGAGACAAAGGGAAAAGAAATGGTTGTTTTATGTTAGTTGAGCTATATGCTTATATTGACTGCCTAAACTATATTGGTAAGACTTATATTTTGCATCTGGTTAACCTCTTCCACTTAAGATTTACACAATACAAACATAAAATTCATGTTTCTAACCTTGAACTTCATAAATCCAAATTCATTCAATCAGTCATCACCTCATTCGACACTTCAAATTTAAATCCTTGTAAATTTTCACAATTACAGTACATAGCAGTAACTTAAAGCCAAAATATTACTTAGATAATGACAGTTCTGGGAAGTTCTATCTTCAATCTAGATACTTTCATCACCAATAAAGGAACCCATAAAATAGTAGGACTATATTGTATGACTCAACACATTTAACAGAATATTTACATTACAAATACATGCTATGGTTTCACTGCCTAGAACAACTTCAAAGTCAACACAACATATGCAGCAGATCCTCCAAAAAGTGACTCTCAGTAGGGGAAAACACGTGTGCAGCAATAACATACACCAGTTCAAAGCATTCATTTAACTAATCTAAAAACATTACCTAATCTTTGTGGGCACGTCTAGCATGAGAAAATGCTGAAATTGCTGAACTGCCCGCGCTCATCGACTGCTTAGCAATACCAAAACTTTTTCGTATTGCTAGCCATACCACACAGAAGAACCCAATCCAACCTGAATTTTGAAGATGCAAGATGTTAGAGCAAAGAAATAATTGAAGTACGGAAATTCCAATAGTGCACAATTGACACAAGGTCTACTCTCATGAAGACGGACAAAATCAATGGGAAGTCATTGACTAGTGTATGGCTTTGTCTAAATGAAAGCGAAGCAAAACTTCTCTCGATCCGCTAGTTCAATCAGTAGCTTACAACATTTTCTGTTGAGAATTGTTGAGAGAGGAGTCTCACATCGGCTAATTAAAAGGTTGATCATGGGTTTATAAATAAGGAATACTATTTTTATTGGTATGAGGCCTTTTGGAGAAACCAAAAGAAAAGCCATAAGAGCTTATGCTCAAAATGGACAATATCATACCATTGTGGCGATTCGTGGTTCCTATCATGGTATCAAAGTCATGTCCTTAACTTAGTCATATTAATAGATTCAAATGTTTAACAAAGAAGTTATGAGCCTCGAAGGTGTAGACAAAAGTGACTCAAGTGTCGAACAAAACGTGTACTTTGTTCTAGGGCTCCAGAGAAGGAGTCAAGCCTCAATTAAAGGGAGGCTGTTTGAGGGCTTCATAGGCCTCATGGTAGACTCTATGGTGTACTTTGTTCGAGGGGAGGATTGTTGAGAATTGTTGGGAGAGGAGTCCACGTCGACTAATTAAAGGGTTGATCATGGGTTTATAAATAATGAATACTATCTACATTGGTATGAGGCCTTTTGTGGATACAAAAAGAAAAGCCACGAGGACTTATGCTCAAAGTGGACAATATCATATCATTGTGGAGATTCGTAGTTCCTAACATTTTCGTCCGTACCCATAAGCTAAATGCACACAAATGATTCAGAAAACAATTCAATTCGTGGTAGAGAACCCCAACGAAAGAGAAGCAGAAGCATATAGCTAGAAAGCTGCAAACTGATGCACATGTTATTCCTTAAGAGGAGACCGAACCATGTCAAACCAACATGTACACATTCATATCAACAGGTTAAGAGGTTTTAGAGAAACATGGGTTAGATAAGAGTATATATTATTGCTACCTGCGGCGATCACCACTGCTACAATTGCTGAGATTGTTGCAGTGGATATAACAAACAAAGCAACTGTTAATGCTCCGATGTAAACAGCCGTTATGCAAGCAAAGAAAAGTGCCAAGAAGCCTCCAACTGCAGCCAAGGAAACAAGAAGAGAAATAACAACGGCGTTGAAAGTTGCTGCCAGAAAGAATAGCAGAAAGATGAGCAATCCCGTCAATGCAAGAAGAGCAATTGTCCCAACCTGCAGCAATTCCAAATGTAAGTAACAACTAAGAAGGGAGCCTGTGAGTACATAAAAAGGACTTCAGTTTATCTGCGCCTGAAAGATAGAGAGGACTATTACAACAAAAATCTTGCAATAGATATAAAACAGATCAAAGCAGTCAGAGGACCTACGCTACAGTACACGTCATTCATCAGTATCAAACCTATTTGGTACCCTTGACTTTTGTTATATATATACATATATTTTCCAACAGTTGCACCGTCCTTGAGTCGAACCTCAAGAGCCAGAACTTTTTCTTTCCATTGTTAGTAAAATATCTATCAATTTCTCATCATTTATAATCTTTTTTAGATAGAAAATTTTTCATTAACATAATCCTCAGAGATGGGGAGGTGAGATATCAACGACCCATAACAATGCCAAAAGGGTACAAACAACTCTCACAATTGGCACAAATAAAAAATGAGTCAAAATCACAAAGAACTTTGGAGAACTCCATACGGAATCTAGAAATTTTAAAATCTTTCACGTATCTTCTCTATCCATGAGAGTACCCCTAAAACAAAAGGGTTAAATCTTTTCAATAATCACACTCCTATAAGAAGTAAACTTGGCCCTTGGGCTATTAGGTATATCCTTCTAGGCTATGCCCCTAAACTAAAAGGGTTAAATATATTATTCTCTCATGAACAAAAAATTCCATTTTTCCTGTCACCATCTTTGGAACCAAGCACTCCTATCGAAATCAAAGCTCCTAAGAGCTGTACGCAAAGGATCCTGGCCCCAAAACAATCTCAGACAAAACCGCTCCAATTTTACATAGTTGATAGGTCTTACAACAACAGGGAAACCAAACAATGAAACTCAAGAAACTAGACATCAAAAAGAACATATTGTCTATTCAATATGAAACAAGAAAAGAAAAGTCTGAAGGATAGCAAATACTTGAACGAAGTCAAGAATCTTCACTCAATTCATATAGTCAAAACCCTCCATGGTTTATGGAATGGATAGAAAAATGGGCTACATCTTCAGAAGGTTGCTCATCCATTAACAAGGGCAAAGACAATTGGGAATTAGTGAAACACCTAAGTAGCACTCCAGTCTTACAGGTCCAATGCAACGTATGGCCATGGAAGAAGAAATCAACTCCCTCCACAAGACCAAACAGCAGAAGATGGTGGCTGAAAATGAGTTTACAAAAAGAAAGAAGGCTGAAAACATTGGAAAATGGGTCAAAACAAGAGGAAATTACCTCAGCAAATTATTTTCTCCGATCGTCAAAAACACCACCACTCGAGCTCTCACCGCACTTGCCATTGATCAAATTGTTAAACAATATACATTATTAAGAAAAAAAAAAATTCCTACTAACAACAAATCCTGCTCAGATCAATCGTTGCCATTAAACAAGAACCAAAAAACAACAGAGATAATACCATTTAAGCGATAAAATCAAAATCCCCAACAGTCAACTCATATAATCCATTAAGTACTGAATAGAAAGCATCTCAAACAAAATAAACAAGTCCAGACAACCACCATTTTTGGAATTATCAGTAATACTCACGGAGATAACAAGGAGTGCTCTAAGAGGACTGCCCCTGCGAGTCCAGCAAAGAACATCGCGACCAATGTTTCTGCAGGCCTTTTCAACGGCAGGGCCATTCTCAGTGATGGAGACCTTAACGCGCTGGAACAATGAAGAACCCTTAGCTTTATCGGGGGAGAAAACCTCAGCGATCAGACGGCGGAGGGTTTCATAAACTGTCTGATCCATATTATACACTCCTTTGGACTTGTGACTGGTTCTATCTTGTTCTTCAACCGGCACAGTGCCATTCCGATCATCGGAATCGTACTTCTCCGCCATTTTTGAGGGGCTCCGGCGAATCTCGTGAATCAATCAATAGTGAAACTGTGTGCAGAGTCCAGAACTCGGGTGTCGACTTTTCGATGGATAGATGTATTGCATTTGATTGACCGGCAATTAAGCAAATTCTTGGAGCCCCACGTGGCACGTGCACATTTATAATGACGACTGAGTATTTAACACGTGTCATTTAAGAAGACTTGATATAATATCAATTTATTCATAGTTTAGATCAATCCAAATTTCCTATATATATTATTATTATTACGAATATATATATATATATATATTATTATTATTATTATTATTATTAAATAAATTAGAGTTTGAATGTCCACTAATACTTTTAAAGGAGCCCGCCATTATTTATAAACTTTGAGCAAGCCATTATTTATAAGGGTGTAGAGATCTTTCCCTAGGTAGACGCGTTTTTAAACTGTGAGACTGACAATAATTCGTAATGGATCAAAGCGGATAATATCGGTTGGCAGTAGACTTAGCTCTTTTATCTAGAGGCATGAAAGTATTCTCTACCCTCCAATTTGAGTTTCTTGTAACTCCGCCCTATGTTAAGGTTCTTGGAATTGAAACCAACAACCTTTCAGTATTGGCTTTTCGGAGTAGCGTTGATCGTTGATCTTTTCGGATAGTGTCTTACCTGTAACATACCTAATGATCATCGTCACGACATGATATCATTCTTTCATATTTAATCCCTTACGTGATATCAATAATCAAATATGATAAGAATCTCGAGTCTCTCAAGGAAAGGGTATGGTTTGGATGAAATTTAGAAAGTTTTTACGTCTTTGTCCCTAGGAATCGGAAGGACGTGAGTGTTTAACTCTACCTTGTAATCGATTATATATCTTAATAAGTTAAAATATAATTATATTTCATCGATTTTTAATTATATTAATGTAATATACCAAAAAAGAACAAATAAATTATTATAAATAATAAAAACTTTAGACAGCGTGTCAAACCCATGCCTACGTGTCTAACCCTATTTATTAAGGCTTCAATTTGATGATCCGCACCTAACCAAATTATCAACCTTATTAATTATCTAAATTATAATTATATCAACCTATAAATTATAATTAAATTTTTTATACTCGAACATATATGTTATTTTAACCATTGTTGTTTCTTACTTGTTAATGTAGAACGTTGCTTTCTAACATTATATTCAAGTAATCTTCTTCGTAAATCTCTCTCCCTCGTTTTCATTTTTCTTTTCTTAGAACGGGGTCAAAGGCTTGAGTATATGTCGTCAATGTCAACGGGCGACCATATTTCGAGTTGGCTGACTCACTCAATTGTTAGAGTGAGTGTCACACAATCGCTTTACAAAGTCTCAGAAAATTGTGATTGTGATACTGTGCGTGTATATTTGATTAGCATTGTATAGCTTTAGATGGATTTAAAATTCATTTGAAAATAACGAGAACCCGAACAAATGAATATCCTGCACGTTATCGGTTTATGTCTTTCTCTTTGCTCTGCTCTTAAAAAACGATACTTCAACATGGCTGATCTGATGGTACTTTGTTTCGTATAATTTACTAATTTGAAAGTGCATGAAATAATATAATTTTTTTCATGTCTCTTGAATTAACTCAAATTGATCGATAGATATAAGATCGGAAAACTCGAGAAAGCTGCGATCTATACAAATTATTTACATTTTTCCTTCTAACATTCCTCACATGATTCAAAGTTATTCAACCTACAAAAGAGTTGGAACCTATCGTGCACGCTTATGGTGATGGACGAGTAAATATTGGAACTAAAATTTATTTCTTTTAATTAGCATATTTTTGTGGTGTGTTGTTATGAGGGTAATTGTCGAAATGCACGGCTAGGCGAGGCTAGACGTCAGGCGTCATGGTTATACTTATCCAAGACGTGTTGTCTATGGGTGCGTGTCAGATGTTTCAGTCTCATTTGTCCAAGGCGTCTTGTCTATGGTCGTTGTCAATTCTGGATCTCTTTTACTTGCTTTCATGTGTAGTTAGGTCTCACTATTCATGTCATGACAATATGAGGGTGTATGACCGTTCACCAAAATCACGTCTACATCCACTATATATAAAATGTCCCCGAATGTACTATATCGGAACATGACTATTTGTCAATTTTTTATACTCGGGTTATAATGACATCAAATTTGTGGTTATTATTTATTCGCTTTTAGCCTATAACATATTTTTAATTGTTTTCAATGTATTTTCTCGCTGACGTTTTATATTAAATTATTTTCTTAATAAAGAAAATGTCATATTAGCTACAAATCTTTTTCCCAAATAATGTGTACTTAGACCCTTATTTATTTATTTAATTAATTTTTATAGTAAGAATTTATATATATATATATTATATATTTTTTATATGATATAGGATAATTTAAAATTCTTAAAAAAAAAAAAAATAATATTAGTTAATTGTTTTGGGCAGAGTAATTTGAGTAAATCTTAGGCCCAAGCCTAATCATTGGGTTTCTTCCGTCGCGCAAAATTCCCCAACCTTAACGATCGTGTTCTTCATCCTTCCTCATTCGGTACAACGCCTTCGATTCCTACATTTTTCTTTTATTTCTGGTTCTTGCTGTTGATCTCTGCTTGAAATTCATTTCATTTCTAAAATCTACTCCATTAAGGTTTCCGAGAAAGTGACATTTCGATCTCCAATTTGAGTAATCGATACGGATCTTTGAGGTTCTGGATTTTCTGTATTCCGAGTTCTGTGTCTTATTGATTATCTTCATGTCTGTATTGGCTGCTCTGCGAATTCTGAATGTTCAATTATGTGGGCAAGGGTTGGTTTTGGCATTGATGGAAGACGTTGAAATTTCCGTGTTTAGATATTCAAGATGTTTGTTTGAGTTTGTTGTTTATAATTTTTTACATATTTTTGCGTTGTTTTTTTCAATGATAGGAGGTGAAAATGGGTTTAAAGCAGACGATTAAGAGCTTGGATGCGTTTCCTCGAGCAGAAGAGCATTTGTTGCAGAAAACTCAAACTGGGGCGCTAGGTAATATAAGATGCCACTCTTCTCTATTTGAATTCTTACTTTTACGATTTGTTTTTCGACAATTTATGCTTCATATTGTCATTATGGTTGAAAACTCGAAGTGTTTGTTAAGCGTGGAGGAAGAATAAGTGATCTCCTTATTATTGTCCGTTGTTGTGTTTCTTTTGTTTATTGTCATAAATCCTGCAAACGTCCTGATTGTTCTCTTTGACAAGCTTTCTTCTACTTCTTTGGCTTTATATATATATATATATATATATATATATGCTCAGTTGTTCTGTTTTGTTCCCCTAATAACTTTTTTGTCTGTGTTAACAGTGTCTGTTATTGGATTGGTCATAATGGCGACACTATTTTTTCACGAACTGAGATATTACCTCGCCACATATACGGTTCATCAGGTTTACACTCTCTATTTTCTATCCGTACAAACATTTTCCTTTGGATATTGTATTTATTTGATAGATACAAGAGTACTTAATGAAATAAAGGATCTCAACTTTCCCTTTAAAAGTATCAGAAGAAATCGCCCCAACAATGGAAAACCTAAGGAATATTGATAGAACACGTGGATAAGATTCAATTATGTTTAAAGCTATGATGAGAGATTAAACACTTTGACGTGTTTTGGGCAATAGCTGTAACTTTTAATTAAAAGTATGCCATGAGCCTATATAATGACTTATCCTTCCACTGAAGATTTGATTATGTTAAAATAATACTTAGTAAATTCCTTAGAAGAACATACCGAGAAGCTATATACTGTTTAGAAAATCCTAATCTTTTCTCCCTTTTAACTTGTTTGCCTTTGAGTATGCACAGATTCCTCTCTATCCATATGCCTCATAATTGCTTTGACAGCACTGATCAATAATACTTTAACTCTCCTACATAGTACAGGATCACATAGCAGGTAGAAAATATTAACTCTTGGTAGGCTCAATAAAATACCCTTAAGCATCTAAAACCTTGAAACATAGCTTCCTAAATTTTATTGCTGTATAAGCATTCTGGTTGTTAGTAAGGAAAAAATTATTTTCGACAGAAGGGTTAGTTTCAATTATGTGACGAAGGATTGCGTCCTCTCAGTTTCCTCCAACCTTCTCATTAGTTGATATAAATGGTATTGTCTTAGAAAGAGGAAATTCTTTTCTTTTTATGTCAACTTGCAATGGGATTAGTAACAATGACTTGAAATGTTTCATAGTAAACTTCTTCAATGCTCTTTGGGAAAATAGTTTTGTAAGAAATTTGGAGTTTTGGGCTCATCCCTTCTAGTAGAGTCACCGTATCTCTCTCTCCATGGATGGAACACAGTTGTGATTGAACCGTTTTCATACTAATTTTCATTTTGTTGTACTTCAGCATGTGCAAGAGGGAGCTCTGGTACCACTACCTCCCTATTCACATATTTCCATCTAAAATCCCTTCCTCCAATAGATCTACTTTTTATCTGGCATTGAAGTGACCACGCAGCCCTCACATTGTAATCACTCCTATTAGGTAAAGAAAATTGATGCTTCATGAGTTTTTTTCACATCACTTAGCTTTCCTATCATTGATCTAGACTACCTCTTATTCATTTGTTTTCTAATCATCTCAATATATAGGTTGAAGAGGTCCCCCAAACTTCTTTGGACTTCTTGAGCTACTGCACTTGTTCTTTTTGTCAGACCATGTGTAATCCATGTATACATTCTCAAAGTAAACACCCTTGAAAGAGAATCATCATCGTAATAGAGCCAGCTGATCCATTTTGTTAACATGACCTCTTATCTCTAATTAGTTTGCCAATGCCAAGTCCTCCCTGAGCTTGAGGTGACAAGATCACGTTCCTGTCATATGTGCTCAGGTCATACAAACTTCACCTAGATTGCAAAAAAATGCACACCTATTATGGAACTACACTGTCAGCCTTTATTAACACATATGCAGGAATGTTTAGTTTCAATGCATACTCCATGTACACCCATACTTCTCCCTGGCATAGCTTCAAGGTCCTCTCTTATGTCTTGCCATCTGCTATGAAGCGTATGTTAAATGCTAGGTCATGTGCTGCCTATGCATGACTGTCTTGCTCAGCAGTTGTGCACTCATTTACCACCAGCTCCTCTAAGCATCCTGAATGTGCATATCTATGTGCACTGTGGAGGCTTTGCCTTCCCATGTCTGCCATACAGTGCTTTTACGTGTTGCTGCCTAGTTCAACTGAGGAATGGCAGTGCATGTTGTGCGGCTAGGGTGTAAGACCTTGCCTAACCTTGCTGGCTCATGCATTGCCTTCTGCCTGGACTCCAAGCTGTGGCTTGGATGTAACATATATCCTAAAGGCACTTGGAGTTGTAATTTTCTTGGGCGAAGTACTGAGGATCAGTAATAAAGTTTTGAATTTAGAGTATCTTTGAGCAAATAAATTATTAATTCTAATTATCCACGTGTCCAACCAATTTAATGGTATGCAACCAAATACTTCATCTTGTTATTTCTGAAAGTATTGAACCAGTAGTTTGATTTATCATTGTATCTTTAGCTTTTCTTTTCCTATTCTTAGAACTGTTTAAAGTTGGGCATGTTTTCGATAGTTTAACATTGTGCTTATGACAGATGTCGGTAGACTTGAAACGTGGAGAAACTCTTCCCATTCACATAAACATGACTTTTCCTTCTTTACCTTGTGACGGTTGGTATTTAACTGTCTTTTCATTTGCTATTGGTTTCACAATATTGCTTTGCTTATAATAATATCTTTACAGTTGTTTAGGAGTGAAATTTGCAAATGCTCAGTTTTTCTATATTGTTTCAGTGTTAAGTGTAGATGCAATCGATATGTCGGGCAAGCATGAAGTGGATCTTGACACAAATATATGGAAAGTAAGATAATTTCTCGTTCAATGCCCCCCCCCC